>NC_058034.1:20740138-21089401 GCF_019176455.1 Solea senegalensis
GCTAACGTTGGCTAGCGGTTAGCTTACTTAACTGTTGTGTAATATGATGATAAAAACTTGTTTGTGTCCACTTTTTTGCCCGTTCTACCTTAGTGTTATTTTAAACTTTATTGCCCAACTGTGTTTGTGACTGTCACGTGCTCAGACAGACAGTCATTTATAATCACAACATTGAATTACACTGTTTCTGTGTCTGACGCGGTTTTTATCTCTCAGGTTGATACAAGATAGTAGACAGTAAACATGCTGGTCGCGAGACTGACGTGCCTGAGGAGTCTCCCTATGGCCGGGCTCCATCCCGTGCTGAGGCAGGGCTCCTCTGCCCTGAGAACTCCCATCCTCAAGACCTGTACACCTGTGATCAGGCCCCAGCAGGTACAGTAAACACATGAATGAAAACACTTGTGCCACCACACAAGTGTTCATCAGAAACTGCATTACCATTTACAACCATTAAAAAAAAACATCAAACATTTACTTAAGAAACAATATTTCACTAGGAAATATAGTAAATGTGAGGTAATGTGTCCATTTGTTTTGTAAACAGGATATTATTCCCTGAAGCAAGTTTGAAGTCTCAAATTGAACATTAGCTTCAACCATGTTCAAGGGCTATAGCAAAGCAATTAGTAGTTGACTATTTCTCATCTTTATTAATATGATATATTGGCAGTGATATAAATGTTTCAATGACTAACTGATTAATTAGTGTCGTTTGGTTTCATTTGATCTTCACTCTTTATGAAAGTTGCCCACAGTAGTAGTCATTGGTGTCCTGAACACAATCTAGTCATTTCCATAAAACTGTACATTAAAAATGTCTGCAATTTACAGTATATGTTCACCAAACACCACATTCTGAGATTATTCCATTTTTTATTTTTGAAAAGCTGAGAATTAAAATGTGATCAGTCATTGCTTGTTTGTTAATGCGTGTTCTTCTTGAACCAGGGTTTTTCATCTAAGGCCAGATTTGGTTTTCGTCGTGGGAAGATGGCCAGAGACCAGATCAAAGAAGCTGCTTTTGAGCCAGCGACAGACACAGCCATTAGAAGTAAATACTGTGAAATTTACAAGTTGCATATTTAATTATGTATTAATTTGCTACATTAAATTACTTAAAATTATGTTCAAAACTATAAACTACTATCATTGACGGAAGCCTTCTTTGATACAAGTAAAATGACTTATTTGTTATGAGGCACAAATTAAACATTATCTGGCAATGGCAGTTAAGTATTTGAGTTTTCATTATGGTGCAATGTGAAGTGATTATAAAAAATGTATAAAAGTATTTTTGTTTTCTTCCTAGTCGACGGTATGGGAAGAATATTTCTGGCTGGAGGTGCAGCAGTTGGCCTTGGAGCTTTGTGCTACTATGGACTTGGCATGTCCAGTGAAGTTGGTGCCATTGAGAAAGCAGTGTGGGTAATCTTTTTGGGACAGGTTATTGGCTGTTTTTCAATTTTGATGCAAAGGTCAATTTGAATATGTCCACTATTAACCTTTGTTTGACCTTTGTGCAGGATCTGGCCTCAGTATGTGAAGGACAGGATTCACTCCACCTACATGTACTTTGCAGGCAGTATTGGACTGACTGCTCTGTCAGCTGTAGCTGTGAGCAGGACCCCGGCACTTATGGGTCTGATGATGAGGGGGTCCTGGCTCGTAAGTTTAATAACACACAGATGAAGATTTTAATTCACTATTCATTGCTACATTTTTGTTTTTACACCAGAGTGGAAGCTAATACACCAAAGAGCTTGTTATAATAACTCGAAAGCTATTTGAATTATTTATATTAATATTTTGGTTACTAACATTAATGGCTCCTGTTTCCTCTGACATCAGGCAATTGGAGCAACTTTTGCAGCCATGATTGGTGCCGGCATGTTGGTCCGATCCATTTCATATGAGCATAGCCCAGTGCCCAAACATCTCGCGTGGATGATGCATGCAGGTTTGTAGCACAATGTCCTGTGGCGTAATATGAATGTGTAATGTTCTACTCAGTTTTATTTCTTCTTTGTAGTTGCCTCTTTTTAACACTAGATGGCAGTCACATACAACATCAGTGTGAAATTACTGCACTTGTATTCTTCCTACAAAGATCAAGGTGCATAGCACGGGTCTGTTTACTTTTTGTTTTTGAATGTGATTTTTGCTCATTTGATAAGGTGTCATGGGTGCTGTCATCGCACCTCTCACTCTCCTGGGAGGGCCTCTGATGATGAGGGCTGCCTGGTACACAGCAGGCATTGTGGGAGGTCTGTCCACTGTAGCTATGTGTGCCCCAAGTGAGAAGTTCCTTAATATGGGTGGCCCACTGGCTGTTGGCTTTGGAGTGGTCTTTGCTTCCTCTATTGGTGAGTATCGCTCTGTTTCACTTCTTAAAGTCTCACTCTGATGTGCGACAGTTAATAGTGCAAATGCTTTGCTGTGCTACAGACAGTGATCTGAGTAAAGTCAATGAATTACAGGTTTTTAGATTATAGTGTTGTTCCTGAATAAGTCTGTGCTGAAGCTCGGATAATTATATAATTATATATTTTCAAAGGTTTTGTAAACAAGTGTAACTTTATTGTAGGTTGGATTAATTATAGGTGAACATAGATGTTAAATGTATTTTTAAAATGTTAATTTCCATTCCGAACATGTATAAATAGTGGCAGTTACTGTGTTGACAAAAATCTTGCAGCCATGACGAAGTGCTTTTTCTTGGATAGCTCAGTTTCTGAACACTGTAGGACAGTAAGTGCAAAAATGCAATTAAGTTGATGTAAAAACCTAAGGAGCTGATTAATTCACGGCTTTTTCCAGGATCAATGTTCCTGCCTCCCACCTCGGCCTTTGGAGCTGGACTATACTCTGTCGCCATCTACGGAGGCCTGGTCCTTTTCAGCATGTTCCTTCTCTATGATACACAGAAAGTCATCAAGAAGGCAGAAACATACCCACTCTATGCTGTACAGAAATTTGATCCCATCAACGCGTAAGTCTCTCCAGGAAACAGGACCACACACTTCAAATGGCATCAAGCACATAGGAAAAATGGATCTTCAGATAAACCATACTTTGTGAAAATATATGTATTCATCATATGGGACTAAGAATGCATGTTAATTTCTTTATCTTGCAGGTGCATGGGGATTTACATGGACACACTGAACATCTTCATGAGGCTAGTGATGATTCTGGCAAACGGTGGCGGCGGCAAAAGAAAGTGAATGGCAGAACTTTGACTTTAGCTTCAGTTTTACTCTACACGTAACAGAACAAAGCCATGTTTTATTACCAGCAGCGTACACCAAATGTCATTTTAGAGGCAGTTCATATCAAACTAGTAAATAAACATGGCTGCTTTGCAAATGTGTGAAGATGAGGATTGGGTTCTGTGGGTCAGGTTACCAGTCCAAGTTGAAAAGAAATGTTGTACATTGATAACACAGAAAAGTATCTGGCTTATGTGTGGGTTTACAGATGGATTTGATCTGTCTGCATGTATTAACCTGTCCTTTGTATTCCTCTATATGTTTTCTATTTATTTTCCATGAAGATTCAAGAATCAGTCGTATGCAACAGAAATGTCACACTATGTAGACTATACTCACAGTGGATGGAAGTGATATTGCATTTCTGTACTTCTGGATTGGCTTAGTCCATGTATTCATCAGAAACTCGTTTAATGGCAACTTCATTCAAAACAACTCTTTAAAATCAAAAGATGAATAAATGTACTTTCTAAATTACTACTGCTTTTATATTCTTTTGTTTGCAAAGTGGCAAGAAACATATTGACAATTTGTTGTAACCACCATTTTAACCATGTTGCAATGGTGACAATTTACAATGGACCCCAAAAGACACACCTTATATCAAGGTCTAGCCTATAAACAGCAACAAGCAGTGATGTTTCAAATGAGATCAGAGATGTGCAAAAGTAGCTTCCAAAACTCAAACTTAAGCAGGAATTATAAGCAATAATGAGCTGCTTCCAAAGTTAGTGCAATGAAATGTTGGTGTTAATCTATCACTGCTTTGTACATACATACAAACAGTAGTTTCTGGAGAGACCATGACTGAGGGACCAGCGGGGGTCCACCTTGTATTTGCCAGCAAACAGTCAGTGTGTGGCAGCAGATGACAAAGGCTTAGCAGTAATCCTCTTGTCCACCATCTGCCTGCTCCTCTAGAATTAAACCTCCAAACCAGGGCACTTGCAGCAGATGCTAACATCTGTAAATATGCAGGTGCTTCATTAAAACACATACACACGGATGGCACAGCTGCCAGCCAGCGTTTCAATCTCTTAGATCATGTTCGTTTTTATGACAGCTATGATTTATAGACACTGTGAATTGAAAATACCACACAGACGGGGGGATAAACGCAGCGCTGAGTGAGATTGGATGAGATGGAAAATGTGATCTGCCATTACTGCAGATAAAAGTCACCTTCTGTCAGGCATTTTCAAATAGATGACCAAGGTATTTACTGCTAATTGAAAAGAAGTGTTTACAAGTGTGTTATAGTTACACAATTTTACTATATTTACTATATTAACCCAAATTACCCAAAATGAAGTAGTTTCAAAACATTCCCGTTTACAAATTACCTGCTGACCTACAAGTCTAAATTTACATTTTTAATTTAATATATTTAGCAGCTAATAATCAGCTGAATCCACTGAAAGTTTGTTATTGACAAACCAACAGTTACACACTATGATGATGCACATTTTTAAATAAGAGAACAAAATACTTGTATTTCTTTAATCTTAACCAGAAAGTCACCTGAGATTACAACCATGTTTTCAAGGGACACCTGGCCAAAATAGCTCACCTCAACAGAGTTACAGAAATTATAACCAACAACACCATACTCTGTGTACAATAAGCATTTTAAATCATAGAGGCTCATAACTTAATATCTTAATCATATTGTTTCTACTTATCCTCCTTATTTAAACAAACCCTAAGCATTGGGAAACCTATGGCTGTGATAAATTTGTGTCCCTGACCATATTTCTCATTTAAGTATAGACCACTGACAACACCAAACATTATTTTTACCCATTTGTTAATAAATCTGTGATCACAATATCATTATAAAACATTTGCAGATATGTATATAACACACATTGCATTAATGAAAATAGTGAAACTGTAGTACTCCTCTCACTATAAAGTGTGTACCATGCATGGATTCAGTATTTATTTTCGTGTACTGAGTAAATTTGCCATTGGCTGCCGATCAGTGACATAGACGAGTGTGTCACCTGAACGTCATGTGCTATTTTTATATGTGTAAATGCGGGAAGGCACAAGTCAACACCTCAAAGTGAGTAAGTTAATACAGTGAGAAAATCACGCTGAACCAGCAGCCAAACATATACTCACATGATACCTTCTCATAGCGGAATGTGATTAATATAATTATTATTTCAAAAAAAAAGAAAGTCCTTTGAGGCCAAAGTGAAAATTGCATCGAAAAAAATCCCCACACCGTTTTGGGTCACATGATGTTGTGAGTGATTGACAGATCACTGGGTCTCCCTGGGAAAGTGGCGATGAGTGCATCAGAGATCCACAAGGACAGCTCAGACCTGTGTTGGTCATTGAGCTGCTGCTGTCAAAGAGAGCAGCCGCATGTGCCTAAAGTCAGTCAGAATCATGATCTTCTGACCAGATTATCAATGTGTCACTCACACGGAATTAAAACAGTGCAGAATAGCTTTTTAAAAGCGTTTTAGTTTTAAAAACAAAACAAAAAAACTGATAAAGTTGTTTTGTTCTGCATAATTGTAATAAACTCCACCTATAGACCAATTGATATGGCAATATGCAAATTTTGGAATACCTTAAGAGACGTTTCTTTCAGTTCAATTGGTCAGGTCACGTTGTAAAGTCAGCACTGCTGAGGCTGCGAAAGATTGAAGTAGGTGGTTCAGGGAAACTCCAGTGGTCATTGGGGCATGTGACTATCTCGGACAGCATTATGGTGCCGGGATTGTTTTTTCCATGACCTATTTGGCTTTGCAAAAAATTTGAGTACTTTCAGTCTGATACAGTTGTTTTACAGCTTTTAAACTACTAAACTCAAACACAATGCTGCTCCCATTGAGATTAAGGTAAAATGCTGTTGCTGCTTTTTTACTGATTTGTTTTTTGTTTTTTTTACAATGGTCAGTGCAGTATTAACATTAAGATATTCATGGTTCATCTTTTTTCTTTTCACGATGTCCAAACTTGGACTTACTCGCAAATTGGACTCTCTAAATTGACCGTAGGTGTGAGTGTGAGGGTGGATGGTTGTTTGTCTCTCTTTATGTGCCCCTGTGATGGACTGGCGATCTGTCCAGGGTGTACCCCACCTTTCGTACCAGTACCCTCAAGTACCCTCATGTGGAGGATAAAGTGGTAGAAGATGGGGGAGTGAGTGAGTGAGTGAGTGAGTGAGTGAGTGAGTGAGTGAGTGATATCCAAACCAGTGATTTTGACCAGTATCAGAAACCGATTCTCAGTGTCATCTGTAATTCTCTGGGATGTGGTAAATATTCTATTGGTTTGATTATCCGCAGGATTATGATAATAAACACGGTCATCAATATGAAACATTTAACTTCGAAAGAAAATAGCAACAAATAATCAAAAATCTTGTCTCTTGTCTCTAGCCAAACTCATAACAGTGTCCCCAGACTCTTGCTCTCTCTACTTTGAGGACTTACAGAACCCGATAGCAGGTCAAGTTACTGAATGGAGACAAGTAAACAATAGCCGCCTGATCCATTACTCCTGCTCTAACAAATGCTCCTGTGCTCAGCTCCCTTGTCTAATTCTGCTCATTTAACACAGCCATTTGTCTTAGGTAGCAGAAATCATTAAAAAGTAATCAAGGGTACAGGCTAAGAACGGGAGGACCGAGAGTGAGTGAGTGAGAGCGGTAGAGAGAGAGCATGTTCTGCTATGCCTCTCTGCCTTATTTGACTGTTACAAAGGAGACAACATGCTTTGTGGAGGCTTCTCCATCTACATCTATCTTAACTCTCTTCTCTCTATCCAGTAATTCAAGCTTAAAGGTCAACATACTTTGCTACCATGTGGAAAATACCCATATTTACCAGTAATTCTATTTCACAGTATACGATTACCCCTAAAACTCAGCATGGCTGCACTCTGCCTCTCCTCTTTCACATCATTACTACGCAAAAAAGCACAGACATGAGGGAAAATTAGACTTGGATACTTGCAATAGGATTGCAGAATCTGCAGGGGTAAACTGTTGTTGTTAAGAAGGAAATGAAGGCCACGGCCAGGGCAGTTTAATGACAGCAACAAGGCAGAGCGAGCACTCAGACTGGCGCCTCAGCAGAAAAAAGCTGTTAATGCATGGTCATCACTACAGAAACTGCCCTCAGCCAGTGTTAAAAGTAGTTGCTTCCTTTGGTGGAGTGAGTCAAAAGCACAACACAGGGGATGGCATTAATACAGTGAGAGTGTGGGGATGTAATAACTAAACTCAATGTTTTTTTGTATTCTGCTGGCTAAATGTGAAGTGTCATCCTGAGGTAAACAAAGGGAAAGATTAAAAAAAAAAAAGTTTTAGATTTGGACGATGTAAGTACATGCTGTTTCTGGCCATGGTCTTGGCGAATGCTTGTTCTCTGTAAATAACATTTCTAAAAATACAGTGAATGCCTGCCTTTATTTCAAAGAGAGACATGTTGTTGTGATTTTGGTGCTATATAAATGAAAGTAGGTTAAAGCTACAGTGTGCTATCTTTGGTGATTTTCTTTTTTGCTTGGAGGCAGAACAATATCTTTAAAACAAACAATGCAATGCATAGCAGAAACAATGCAACATAATTTGCATGATTTGTCAAATTCGGAATCTTTCGTGGCCGCTTCGTAACATAATTGCGGCCGCCTCACTTTACTAGCACAATGAATTACTTCCTGTGCATGGCGCGGGTATATCTCCAGGCGACACATTTTAAACCCAGTTATACTGAAACAGTTGGGTGGAGCGCAGAGGTTTAATCAGTACTGTGTGAAATCAGCTGTAAATGGTTTGAATGCAACGGAGATTTGTTTATTTTTAAAAGTCACAAACATTACATTATTATGTCAGTTAGCCTCATTAAGTGTCCTTATTGTGTTTTCTAACATGTCAAAGTGGAAGGGGGTGTTGAGGGCCTCAGGTCTGACTCGGAAACGGATCATGGATTTCCCCCATTAAAATAACAGGATGTCCATCAAGGTTGTCTGGAGGTCAGAGTGTTTAACCCCCACACTCGCTGCCACTTCACTCACACTCTGACCCCAGACCAACGACTTGTGTAATGTCTCTGCCACGCCAATCACACGAGTGATCAAGGGTTGCCAAAATAATAAACACTCAGCAGTGGGATTGCACCAGCTGCACACACACATCAACAAGAACACATGCAAAGATAACCTCTGTCAACCCCTTTTCTCTGTCACACACACACACGCAGACACACACTCTCTCCTGGGTAAAAGGGTGCCGGTCATGATTGGGACATTGTCTTGACAGATCATTCATCAAAGTCAGTATTGAGCCCTGCTTTCGAGAACTCCCCTGACACACACCGGATGGCCCTCCTGCTTGTGCCAGCTCAACCAGAACACATGCTCCTTCATGTATGTGTGTGACTGTGTGTGTGTGTGTGTGTGTGTGCGCACGCATGTGTGTGTTTTTATTGAAGTTTGTTCAAGCTCTGACAACCAGGCAGTGTCCTTTTGTCTTTCTAAAATGCACATAATGTCATTGAAAAGCAAACAAACACAAAAGCTCATGGGAATTAATTCAATCCCGTATCCAAAAATCACAATAACCTCACAAATATGTTGTCTTCTGTATTTTGTGTTTTAAAAAACCACCATCATTTCCTTTAATAAAGATGTAACGCACACAAAAGTCACACATAAACGCAACTCGGCTCTTGTGAAATTAAATTAATTTTTACCAATTAAGGGCTGCCATATTGTCTAATGATACATTTCCTGCTGGGGAAAACTAAATAATGTGCAATATCGATTTCGCTTTGATGCTCAATAATGCATAAGAAACACGCTATATTGAGAAATAAATACAGAGTACATAGCTTAAGGGTGGACAAAAACGGAATAATTAAAAGAGCATGTTTTCTTTCTCACCTCCGCCATCATCACGTCTGATGCGGAGCTGAACCAGTGTTTGTCTTGTAATTGAGAAATGAGGAGCAATATCACACTTGGCTGATTACAGACGGGGATCCCATACAATACAGTATATTCCTTATTTACACCCACACACAAGTGCTTATATAGAGGGTTAAATCTGTGGCGTCCGCATGAATCACCCCCAGAGTTTGGATTTAATTCCACAGTGAGAGCCAAAAAGTCACATTATCGATCACAATACTATCCTCTTTTCTTTCTTCTAAATTAGAACGACGCCTCCCACAGGAAGAAGAGGGAACGTTCTTACTGTTTTATAAAATAGTCACTGTCTTTTATCAATTAGTTTGAAATTATTCAACTGAAGAAATGGTTTGGGCTTTCAGTGGTGGGAGCGTTTTTTTGAGTGAAAGGAAGTTTAAGATGAGGGACTAAAAGACAAACTGTAGTTTAAGGCATTCTGTGTGCTGGTTTAAATTCCTCTCTGAGCCCCATTAGGGCCACCTGGTGCCATTGTATTTCGAAGGCACATGCAAAGACGTACAGTACAGTACTGCCGGCAAAACACAAAGACAGCCGTTTGGAAATTCTGAGCACTAACCTGCCTCAAAAAAACAACAACAAAAAACATATATATATAAAAATCTAGCTGTATTTTTATTTATTTCTTTATCAGGCGCCCACAGCTGAAACCTTCTTTCCTTCAAACCAACAGACATGTTTGCGTTACATCTGACATTTTAACTTCTCTCTCTCGCTCAAACTCACTTGCTCCAAAGGCAAAGATTATGTCTCATTATACACAGAGACTCCGTCGGTGGTAGAACTGCATGGTGTGAACCTGTACCTCCTAAGGCTGTAGTCATTCAGTCTGTTCTCTTTGCTCATTTAAATGTTCTGTCTGTCACTACACACATACAGACAAGTAAAACACTATTTTGTTATTATTATTAAAATATATCGCTGTTACAGTCATGCAAGCACAGTGGGGATTCCTAGACTGGGAGCACTTTACCTTTTCACACAAACGGTGAGATTCGGCTTGGACTTTTGGACCTCGCCGCATATAAACAGCAAAAAAACATGTCACTTTTGTGAGGAAGGAAGATGAAGCCAGGTTGGAGGCTCAGGGCAGCTGGGCACAAGCCTGAGGAGTACATGTGTTTGGTGAGAGATAACCAGGCAAAGGTGGGTGGTGGGGATTGTTACACCTCGAGCAAAGAGGAAGGAGGCAGCAGAGAAATGAGGTTTGGAGGTGAGGGAGACTCAAATAAGTCAACAGCTATAGAATTTGTCAGGATTCGAGTCAAGGTAATAGAAAAATGGAAGAAAAAGTGAGTCCAGTTTTATCCAAAAAAAGACTAAATTACATATGAAGGTGTGTAATGATTACTGTTTGGTGTTCATTTGTTGCAGATGTAGATATAAATTTAAATCAAATCAATAAGTCAATGAACCAAATGTGTTTTTCAACATTCTCATGTTCTAGTGTAACTCATGTACAGCCAATTAGCTTAGATTACAATAATAGATAATCAAACATAAAAAGATGTGATGACAACTTCTTCAGTCATAATTTTAAAAGAAATGTTGGCAGAGAAACTAAGAGGGCAGACATAAAAACAGCCAGGAAACTTTCTGCTCAATCCTACTAACTCCACTTTCAGGAGGTTTAAGATTTGTTTTTTTTTCTTAAAACACAAACAGAAACCACCATGTTGGGGAGGAAAAAACATTGGAGCTACTCATTTCAAGAGTGAGAAATTTCTTTTGTATTAAGGTGGATAATTCTAAACAGCTGTAATATTGTCAACTAGATGCTTAGGCACCATTTGACAACAGATAATGCGGTCGAGGGCTCCAGAAAACATTTGGACTAAATGAAAAAGCATTTTGATAATTTCTTTTACGATGAAAAGCCCTATTTCGGAACTAAAATGTGTTCCGTGCAGTTTCACGGAGCTTTCCTTCTCACAGATAAACATGGAAATGGCTTTTCGATTTGTTTCCCAGTAATGTTAATGGTTGTGCTTCGTGTTCATGCGTGTCTATCTGTGTGCAAACCATCCTAATATTCTCTTTCCTACTTTCTCCAACTTGTATCCCAATCACAGGGCATGGCTGACGCAGCTATAAGAGGTGTATTGTGTTGTGATTGCTGATGGGATGTGGGTGTTTAGAGTCACCTCAGTGAAGGCAAGCTGCTCCCCCCCCACGCTGTAATCCTCCACCGTGTATGCATCTGTGTGTTTGTGTGTGCGTGCGATGGCGGGGTGTTAGTGGGAGACGGGGAACCAGGGAGGCAATCAACAGGAAGCGATCAGCTCCCCACAAATAAACAGTGCCTACACATCATTGCAAATAAAAAGGTCAGTGTCATTACAGTGACTGGAGGTGGATGTGTGCGTGTCTGCGTGTACAAGTAACACGTGCCTGTTTCCAGCCCCCTCTCACACGGAGCTACATGTGAATATGAAATTTAAAAGGTCAACATCATTAGCAGGCCATTGGCAGCAGAATGTATCTGCAGTGCAGTGAGCACATCTGCATGCGGACAGCGAGTGAAAGAATTCAGTCTTCATCAAGCTCCAGAACAAGTTCTGTCTGTACGAACCACAAGCAAAAAAACAGCCAAAAACACAGGAATAACAAATGCAGGGACATTTAGGTCTTATCCACATGGAAACAGAACTTTACCGATACAATCTAATTCTTTTAAGAAGTTTTCTGTAAACACGGCATCGCTTCAAGAAAGTCTTCATTCACATGAAACCTCACAAAAATGACTCTGTAGCGCTGTAATATATATATATATGCCAGGCCTGTACGTTGCACTGTAATGCTGCTGCAGTAGTACACCAAAAACACACAAAAAGGCTTTATTTGAATCAGTATACATTACAATGTATAGCATCACAGACACAGAGACAGAAAGAACCAAGCCAGGGTGACTAATGAGGAAAAATAAGCGTTACCATGACATAAATAGACCAACTAATCTCCAAACACAAGAAGAGGAAGATGACAACGATGATGATAGTGACAGGTAAAGCATGCACATGAGAGAGGTGAGACTACAAGTGGCATACTGGTTGTATACACGTAAACGCAAGAGTGGTTTTCAATAATAGCGCTTCAGTGCTCCAAAAACGCCGTTCCATGTGGATGAAAAGCTGATATGAACTGTAACAATCTATAAATTGATCATTAATCGATAACTAATGAATCGCCAACTAGTTTGATAATCAGTTAATTGGATTAAGTGGTTTTTTTTATTAAATATCTCTGCTATCAGCGTCTTCAATATGATTATGTTCTGTTTAACCAAAAGTGAAAATGTTAATAAGTTGCATCGATCGATTGACTAATAACCAAATACAAAATTGATCGCCTAATATTTTGATTATAAATGAATTGCTTCTCTCTGATATTTCAGCTCCTTGCATGTGATTTTTTACTCCATATAACAAAGAAATAATTCTCTGACGTTTTATGGACCAAACAAATAATGGATTGATCTTGCAGCTCCACTTCTGAGACACTGCTGACAACAGCTGAATGAATCCTCACTGAAAAGCACGGCCGTATGTGAAGTGTAATTGTGGCTCTGGTGTGGTAATGGCTGTTGAATTTAATAAGCACAACACAAACAATTTACCATCCTGAACATAAAGCACACCACAGAAGTGGGAATGCAGATGGTTCGGCAGCACAGAGGAGGAAAAACATGGTCACCTATACACCCTCCCTTTGCACTGGCGTGAAGCTGCGTTCACACATTGTGTGTATGCTTGTATGTTAGTGTGCCACAAAGTGAGTGTGTAAAGGGGGGGACATGACTTCTGGCAAGATTAATGGAGCCAATCTCCAGAGCTATCCAGCAGAGTGACCATAGCCTCCCTATCCTACTTTCCTCCATTCTCTTCCCCATCTCTCTCTCTCCCTCGATCTACCTCTAATTAAATGAATCAATCAGTGGCAACACCAACGTGCTGGACAGATAGCAGCACAGCTTGGGCCTACAGCATGCATGTTTGTGTGTTGGTACACTGTGAGTCTAACCCAAGTTAACAAAACAAAGCAAAGAAAAAGAAGGATAGAAAGTGAATACTAGAGCTAAAAGAGAGTGAGAAACAAAGATGTTAAGAATATCAAATAAGCATGAACAGGAAAACATAAAGAGGCCTCAGATTCATGGCTTGTTCATCTCCCTTCATTCTCCCAACACCACGGCTCTACTGAGGACTTATCAGCTCAGTAAATGCTACCACACGGACAACGGACAATAACCTTTTTCCATTGAACATATATATATACCGCCCCAGTCAGCCATTATCTCTCGCGTTCCAAGTGGACAATATACGGCAGTGTCAGGCCCGTAATCACACCATTATTATGTAATATATAAACATGATATATAAATGCTGCACTTGACACTCCTGGTGCACAGTGATAGGCAAATCACTGTCCATATAAATACTACTTATTAACCTAAACCCAGATTATATGTGTATTGCTGCCTGTTAAAGCACATTCACCTTGACTCACGTGCAGTGTTTCCACAAAGTCATTCAGTCTGTTTTTACTGGTGAGATATCCTCGAGAAAGGCTCCAATAATTCATGTAACATAAATGTATTTAATAACATGGGTTCAGCTTTGGAGGCACATCTATGAATATTATTATTATATACATAGACGGGGGCTATAACCCTGCCACATATGATATACTGAAAGGTCAGAAACTATTAGGAATATATAACTTCGGTTAGAGAGATATCTTAATGTGTATAAAGAGTCTTTTAAAAAGTATAACTGTGCACTGGCATATGCAAGCAAGCCATTAAATTTCTGTTTGGCTCCGGAGTCCTCAGCGCCATCCCAAAACAGACAAAACTGCACATGCTAAATGCTAATGTCTTCCTCCAGTTCAAGCTACCGCGCACATTAATGTGTGCTTCAATGGTTGCAGAGAGCAGATGCGTCTATAAAATGTGCTCCCCTATGGTTTCCCTGTATGGAGCTGCAGCCAAGGTGTGTATGAGAGAGGGTGTTTAATGTGGTGTAGCAATATTGAGCCCTCTCCCTCCTGTCAGCCACACTGGTTCTGATGCCAGTGGTGTGTGTCTGTCTCTGATAACACCTGGCACAGACAGTATCAAAGCACTTAAACGGCGCACATACAGTACATGTGTGTGCACGAGGATGCTCACAATGAAATGTGTGCACAGATATCGACACAGATGGATACACACAACCACATCTGCTCAATTATTGGAAAGTTTAGCAACCATTATTTCATTCTGTCCCTGTAATTTTTAATTATCCACTGCAGTCACACAGTTGGATAGATTTACCACCTGGCTGGCGAGAAGTTCCTAACATAAAGCATTTTGTGCAAATGCAATTTAAAAACCTACTTTAGTTTACAAAGTCTGGATAAAAAAGTGTCAGACCGCTTTATCAAAAGCTCTAAGGACAGCCAAGTGAATAAAACTACCCTCTGAGGGAGAGAGTAGTTTGTACAAACCGTGACACTGTGAATGAAGGCCATCAAAGAGAACAGTGACACCAAAGACAAAAACGACACACAGGTAGCAAAACAGCTTCACATGGCAACAAATGCAAGCTGGAAAAAAAAGACACACACACACACAAACACCATCCTGACCCTCAAATGTGAACGGCAGGAGAGGAAGAAGAGTAAAAGGGTCTTTTATTCAGCCCAATTAAAAAAGGCAAAAAAAAAAACAAAAAAACAAAACAAAAGAAGTGTTTTATTGCACTCCCCACTATCAGCAGAAAGGCTCATTAGCCACAGCAGCATAATTAGCAAGATGCTGCACTCCTCGTTAAGGAGGGGGCCCAAGCTGTAAACAAACCCCGCTGAACTCCCAACGCCCACGGTCTCTCTCTCTGTAATGAACTGCCACCGCTGTTCCCTCCCTGTGAGAAAACCAGGCACACCGACAGAAGAGCTCTGACAGAAACAAACACACAAATACACACACTCTGACAAACATACTGTATATCCAAGGTCTGCTACACTAACATTCACTATCCAAACAAACTACCTCTCTTGTCTTCTCGCATGGACGGACACACACACACACACACGCACGCACACACCACAAAACAGGCGTATGGTGAAACATACATTTCTGACAGGGAGTCACATTCAAGCAATCATCAAGAGTATCTGACATCTGAGACACAGACACATCTTGCCAAGTATCTAGATCCCCAACGCTGCTATAATCTTCAACCTGCCATGAGCCTGTTTTAAATAAGACAAGCTGCCAAAATGAACAAGATACTAGCCTTTGGTTAAATATGGTGCAGCCAAAAAAAGGGAGTCATTATCAGATTCTAAAAATTGATGACAAAACTGGACACAGAGTCCTCAACAGCGGTACAACGGATACGCTTTAACAAACAATATAGTTCCCACATTTCTCAAGTTGTTGTCGGACATTCCTCACCTGCAGCACGGGTCTCTGGACGCCAAGAACCTTCATGGTATCAGCGCTTGCAAGGATCTTCAGTGGGTCAGCCGTCTTACTCACTGTCTCAATGTCTTTGTTGATCTCTGTTCGCACCTGGAATGGGTTCAGTGCAAAAGGTTTATGTTAAATGTGAAAGAGACAGCTGGAAGACACAGATACAGTTTTTCCACTGGGAGTCAAGCTCCACTTATTCAACCTTCTCTGAAAGAACAACTCAATTGTTTATCACCTTGTGTCTTTCTTTTTCACTTTTTCATCGTATTATTTTTTTTTTTCTTGGTTCTGAATTGACATTTCATTTGACATTATCTGCCTTTGGGCAATTCAGGCGGGGAAACCGTACACTTGGAAAGTGTGTGGTTAGGTAAGAGCAGGTATTCCCATAAAGGTAATACTGAGAAGATTAAGTCATGCAATAGTCACTGGTGCTATGCCATTGTGTTTTTTTAGTGCCGTCACAAAAGAGAAACCCAGAGGGGGTAAAATGGAATGGTCAGGTCAATTGATTTTTGGGAGTCACAGCCGTGTAACTGCATCAACGGAATTTTCTAATATAGTGAGAAAGGTTCCAACTATTGAATAACAACTACAGACCGTGTGATTTTTAAGGAGAAGGTATAAGCACCTGTTTTTCTTTTTACATAAAATGAAAATCAATTCTTTTAATTAGTGCTTCCAATATCCAATAACTGAGGTATTTAAAATATGTAATTGCCTGGAAAAGCTCCCATGTCCCACTAAAGCATTGCTCTTCATGCACATGTTCATTTCACAAACCTGGTTAAGAAAGAGGTCATTGATGTAGTAAGTGAGGAAGGCACGGAGCTGGCACTGCTTTGCCTGGCCTGGCCCCATGTTCATCTCTACCTCCTGGATGAATCTGGACACAAGAGTAAGAATTAAACATTGAGGATCCCAGTATTTTAAAACATTAAAACACATACACAAAAAAACAATGAGACACGTAGATCTCGGTTCGCTTGAACTAAACCATGTGCAGGAAACGACTACAACGCAGGGCATTGTGAGTAAACACAACCAAAACATAAGCGCGTGTAGTACGATAGGATTTGATACAGCTCCTTGTTTTGCTGATATGGGGAGGAAACAGAAGTTGTCCTGCATCAACCGACAGATGAGCCCGTTTTCTTGTTCATTGTTTGTCTTCTCCTTCAGTAATTCTTGATGCAGCGCCGCCTCAGGCGAGGAGGGGAATACACTATTCAAAAGGTTTGTTCAACAGCCAACTCGGACTGGCTGAATGTTGCGACCCCCAACTGAAACGAGTACTAAATCGTAACGAGTCTAGCAAAATATTACTTGAACAAAAGCACGAGTATGGCTCTCTTAAACCTGGAGTGGAACCCTAATTAATGTTGCTGGTAAAACCCGTGTTTGTCCTAATATTTAATGTCGACAAATGTCTACTGTGAAAAATAGTCTATTCCAGACTGCCAATATGTTAGTCCGACTTTCCGTCACATCACTCCAATCCAAATGGCAATGATTTGACAGACATGAAAACAACAAAGCCGCTGGTGGTGCCCCGAGACTTTTGCACAGTACTGTACATGGACTGTGAATTCTCCCAGGAAGCTGCTGTCTGGCTGGTCAGACGGGGTCAGACAGTTATGTATGGGTTGGTAGAGGCACATGCACACCTCGTTTGTCAGCGAATCAGTGGTCACTGGCCTCGTCTCACACACACCGCTGGGCAAGCCACGCAACAGTGAGTGCCTCCTCAAGCGCTCAGCACATATAAATGCACAAATAAATCAAACATCTCAAAAAGAATTGTTTGACCTGCAGGACCTGTGATATACAATGATCTAACCTTATAGAGGAGAGAGAGAGAGAGAGCAAGAGAGCAAGAGAGAGATGTCGAGAGTACAAAGGTAAAAGAAAATTGTATCATGAAAAGTTTAGGGCAGAAGCAAGAAATAATACAGGAGCGAAGCTACAAAGACGACTGAAGTGGGGAATTGATTAGAAACTGCCATTTGTAAAAAGTGGGAACAGTGTTTATGCTCCAGCAGTAAGTCGTGCAGGTAAGAGCCATGACACTGCAGCATTACAGACAAGCAAGGACACTGCCTATGCAGGAATTATAGATCAATGGAGGTGCATGATTGGGTAAGTAAAGTGAGGCATACACACACACAGATATAAATGTAAGCTTGAACAGGCACACTTATAAACACATAAAAGAGCAAAAGCTGTACAATCACACTCCTCCGCATCGATGCCCAATTAAGTCAGCGAGAATGACAGCGAGTGTGAGTTTGTGTGTGTGCATCCTTGTGTCAGAGTGAAGAAGTGAAAGACAGAGTAAGCACGGAAACCTAAACCTATTTTAAATCCTTCATTGATTCCCACTGACATTCTACCACCACTGAAAGTTAAGTGGAAAGAAACTCTTCTGTGGCCTCATTAAAACTGTCAAGCAATTGCAAAACAATGAGGGTCAAAATATGTAGCCGCATAAATACAGTGTGCACGAAGTTAAACACTCCCCTCGTAACAAAAAACATACAATTTGTGCTGACAGCTTCATTTTCCAAAAAATCAATGTTCAGACAAAAGTTGCCAGTTTCGACCCATGTCGTCATGTTCCGAGATCCATCTTGCTCTGCCGTTATTGTCATTGTTTCAATACAAGTGGCAGGATGATGGATCTTCAAGTTAGCATGTGAGCACAGATGGATTTTTGTGGGCAGGGGCGATAACATTTGAGTAATGTGGCAGGGACGAGACAGTAAAAGCGGCTTTGTCTATCCAAGCGGCCATCTGGAGCAGAGCAGCATGCAACTTCATGGCGATACTGAGCCCATGGGTGTTTCAAGGATGTTTCGCCAAGGTAACCGGGGCTAAAGGCACTGCTGGGACTCACAACGCTTAAAAAGCATGTCAGCAAATTCACGTTTTAAGAGGAAAAGTTTAGTGACAACATACATGAAACAAAGGGCTCTGAGAGATGATTAAGAGAAATCAGTTGGACCCAATAGTCAAGAGGCTGTTTAAAATGTGATTGGATGGATAACACGGGGCAAAGCACAGACAAGCTCAAAGATTTCCATATGAATTTTGAAAAGGAAATCTCTCCCAGCTCATCATCATTACAACCACATCCTCCAAACATCTGCCTCACTGATGGCATGACATACTGTATCGAGAGTAACAGCTTCTGGTGATGATTATGAGGGGGCGATAACAAATGACACCAAACAAGTTAACACACAAACACACATGCAGCGATTCAAAAGCCATCAACTCGTCTCAAATCCAAATGAATCACCAACCACCAAAACTCACAGGAGCTCCAGTGCTCGAAGGCTCTGCGCTGCACAAGGCCATTTACAGAAAACCATATTCCAAACCTCCTACACAAAAACATGGGGAGACAGTTCGACCTCTCACCGCAGAGTGACAGCTAGCCTCATTTCATCTCTCAAGGCTACATCTGAGCTTGACTTTCCATTCCTCTAGACTGACATTTTCACTAGTTATCATGAGCTCCTGCATGTTACATTTCAATAAAAAAAAAAAAAACCCACCCTGCTTTGATAGCTTCTCAACCTGTCTGGCTTGAGTTTTAACTATTGATGAAAAAGTAATATAAGTCTAAGGTCTGGGTATATTAAATAATCACATAATTGTCATACATAAAAGAACATATTTAAAGCATGTGACTGTTGCAGAGATTAATGTCTGTACACTACATAAAAGCCAATTTAAAGTTTAACCATTTAACCCTTAGATGCGCCTTCAAAAAGTTACGTTAACACACCTTCGAAAAAAATTAAGCTATTACAACTGTACACAGTCATTTTTAAAATGTTTAACCCTTAAATTGCCAAGTTTTGTCATGATTCACCTTCATTTTATAGTTTCAATATACTTCATGCAAATGGGATTCTTTTTGGTCTGATTATTGCAGCCTGGTAAATGTGAAAGATTAGCAGTTTATATGCATTACTTTTTTTGCAATGTCATATTTCATAAAATACACACGTTAATCTCACGTTGTCTTGGTGTGTTTAAGAGTAAATACTTTCACTTCATCTTATGTGTCAGTTGAAATTGGACACAATGTGACATTAACAATGTCACTTTCATTGCCAGGTGTAAACAATACCCAGCAGTCAACCATATGGCAGCTGTATGCACCAGAGGTTTCAGCCAAGTCACCAAGGAGACGCTGTGGAACTGCTATGGAGACGCAGCAGCAGCAACACAGTGTGTGCGGAACCTCAGTGGCCTTAATAATCTGCTTATCCACTCTCTCGCACATATGCTGTTTGCAACTGGCTTCAAAATAAGGTGGCAGGGGAACACACAAAGAATGGCATGCCATGCACCAAAGGTTGTATCAGTGAGTATCAGTTACAGGAAAGCAATCCTAATTAGATCATTAAAAAAAAGGGGCAACACAATCAAGAGTGAGTTTGTGAGGCCTCAAGTAATTTACTGATTGTAAAAAAATTATTTCTGTAAATCACGGTACAAACTAATACATAAATAATGCATCGACAATGGAACAGTTTGCGCCGTGAGAGTCGAGCAGTGCAGCTGTCTGATAATCAGGAGGTTTACAGTCAGCACTACAACATTTATGTCACACACACGGGTCACCTTACTGCCATAACACACTGAGCTGTGACTATATTATAAAAAAATATCCAAGCATAGATGTTAGACTGATTTCAGGTTTGGGCAAATGTGTTTAAAAACTATAAGCTAGAGAGATTTTCTGGCTGTTTTGTCACTATTATCTATAAGAGAGTCGGGAATAAAATTAATTTATCAATAAGGCCGGGCTGATTTGGGAAAAGCAAAATTGTTTTGAGGTTGTTTCGGTTTAATGTTCACTGTGTATGAGATTTAAAAAATAACAGGGCATTGAGAGACGACACAATGAAAACATTAACTCTAAGGCAAGGTGATAAATTAAAGATGTGCATCGTTTCCTTTGTCATATTATTAGCACAGCACAACAAAAATTTTAAAAAATGCTAAATGCAATGTTTCAAATTGCAATCTGAAAGTGATTTATGGTTCAACCCTCGATAAAGCCCCACATTTAACACATTAAAGAGGCTATACGTAAGACATGTAAGAAATTAGTTTATAACAAATTAAAAATATTACCCTGCCCTCCCCCTTCCTCAACACAGACTTGAGGTTGTAGATCATTAACATAAACAGAATTTAGCAACCGTAAATTCAGTTGCTAACTTTCAAATTTAACTTCAAAATACACAGGCTGCACAGGAAACTATTTATTTCACTTTAAATAGTTTCCTTAATCTCTGATGACAAACTGTGTCATAGTCATTTTATGACTACATGCAACGCATTTCTTACATTTAACTCATAGGTTCTTCATTATTTCCGTAAAAATCATTTAACGCAGTTGAGGCAAGTTTGCCTACTTCTGGTGTGCGCTGAACTCCCAGCTTACTGACATGTAAGCTGGGAATTATCCTGATTAAAAAGAAAGATACAATTAACCAGTGGTGTCTCAAATACACCCTCCGATTACTCATTAATTTAGAGAATAAAATCATACTTTTAATCGCAATACATTTCAAAAGGTGATATTAATAATTAAATTTTCAGTATCTACTGACAGTTCTAACTGACTATTAACAGGATCTAACAGATTTACATCAATATCATCTACAGCCTGCAACAGATCTCATTTAGAAACTTTACAGTTTCTTCAAATGTCTATCTACTCAATGCTAGTCACAGGTGCAGACAACTCATCTCTCTCTCTCTCTCTCTCTCGCTCTCTCTCACGCTCTCATACACACACACACACTCATACACACACGTGCAATCAAATGAAGTGTGCATCTCCACACTTGCCTCGGGGTGTGTTGTCCCCTCTGCAGCCAACATGGCTGCACCAACTGCACTCAAAACCCACTTTCTCAGCAGCAACTGCTGATGATTGCATTTGACAGCATGTAATTATCTGTCATTAGGAAACAGATGTCAGAGCCCAGGGTCTGGGGCAGGATAATTGTAGATGCTATGCCCTTTGTGTACATACGACAAGAAACAACACTCCTGAATGGAATTAAATGTATTTATACCAAAGGGATTTGGCTAATGAGTGAACCTGGTGCTTCATAATGGCCCTCTGATTATTCAGAGAAGCTTATGTTAGATTATTTCCAAGATAGCTAAAACGAGAATGGACAGAGACAAAGATGCTTTATAGCAGCAACTCTGAAATCGTTTCCCACTGGAAACTAAACCTAAGGTAACAAATGCTTCTTTAAATGGAAAGGGTTGAGAACCCATCATCCATCTTTATCTGCAGCAGAAGCGTAATGATGCCGAAAGAGAAATGGGATAAAGACAAAGATTTAAGAAAGACAGCAGAATAAGGGTGTGCTAAGATCGATTAGAGACTCAGCATTTTTAAATCTCCTAGAATTCTCCTCAGGCACGAATGCTGCCTGGAGAGGAAGGCTTGATCTGTAAAGACTTGTCACACATCAAGGACAGGACAGAGCGAACCAGCACCAACTGAGAGGAGGAGGAGGAAGAGTGAGTGCACATACTAAATCAGTCCGTCTTTGTCACAATAACACACACACGCACGCACGCACGCGCACTCATAGATTAACATAAAAATACACAGCCACATGTCAATACATCACTTCACCACATCCAGTGACACTTAAAGGGACTTCTCTGTACACATTTATTCACGCTCACAGCACTGCCCAGTCACTTCGAGAAGATTTCAAAAGACATAAAGATGATTTTAATGCATGTGAACACTTTATGGGGTTTTATGGCACCACCAACATAATCTTTCATTTCAGTGGATCGGACAATAAATGCTAGAATGGCAGCTTTTAATTGTTATCCAACTGCTCATTCAATATTGATTCTGTGGGAATATTACACACTCCACTACACACACACTATAGTTACTTATTTCTACTGTGGTGTTAAATTAATGAAGTCACACCCGAGAATATAAAGAGCTGCTCAAGGGATTTCAGAGCACATAGTCGCAGCACTGCATAGAGATTGGAGGAAAATTGAAAAGATGAATGAGGACCGAACACAATCCGAATGGCCACTGGTGTGATCCGGGACACCTATTTATCCACAAGATGTATTCGCCGAAAATGTATGTTGAATATAATTCGTATGGATTAGGTTGTCCTCAACCTAATGTCCTCAGACCTAAAGCAATATCCTCCACTGCCACTGGATGGCACTGTAACAGCTTTGTCTACAAGCCCAGACTGAATGGACTGTTTTGTGGAAGCATTAGGATTCCATTTGATTTGACACCTGTACAGGATTTTCTTTTACTGAGCCAGTGAGGGAGTGTGTGTTTTAATAAGTGTCTGGTGAAATGCATATTGTCCTCCCACATAACACCCACACCTCCCTGCTGTTATACCCCGATACCACACATACGTTTCAGCCACTTTGTTTGTGTGTGTGTGCAGTAGTGTTCGTTACCTTTTTAGGGCTTTTTATGGCATGATATCTGACTTCAGATATGACAGAAAAGCAGATTTTTTGATATTTTTTTCACTCCTGCGTAGATTTGGTTACATTGCCATTTACAAATGATAATTGTGACAATTATTCTGAAACAATGCATTTGTATGTAACTTTTACTGTTAAAAAAATGTCTGAAGGGACCATTGGCTCCTGGAAATCTTCCTATTATCAAATCTGGGCCCTAGCATAAATACTTACCTTGTCATGACCAGAACCACCTCGTTTCTTGGGAACTGGTTAAGTTTAGAGCTGAGATTTGAAATGTTAGGGTTGGGCACTAAGTGGTTTGTGTGGACATGTCTGAAGTAGGCTGTTGAAGATTTTGATTCAAACCTATCTTTGAGGACAATTTGATCTTGCCAGGGTGTCACTACATTAGCGGGGTTGGGTTGAGGTTATGTTAAGGGTGAAGGCAAGACATTTAATCGAGATGGTTCAGGTAAAAGGGATGAGGTAAATTGGATATTCTATATTGACCATAGGTGTGAGAGTGAATGGTTGAATGGTTGTTTGTCTCTGTTATGTGGCCCTGCGATGGACTGGCGGACTGGCAAACTGTCCAGGGCCTGCCCCACACATTGCCCCGACAATCATGGGCACCTTCCAATTTTAGGCTGATTTGAACAGATTACCTGGCCAAATAATCCTGCAATGCGAGGGATTAACAGATGTTATTGGACACATCAAGAGTCTTCCCGATTTCAAATCGCAAGCATTAAACATGTTTGATATTTACGAGTGAACAGAGATTGGGGCATGAGCAGAACCCCGCAATAACCAATGAGAGCGAGCTGACCGGGAAACGGATGTCGTGTACACCGTGACTCAGCACAAAACGTGGCAATTTGAATAATTTGATTAAACGCTAAACACCAGCGTCTTGACTGGATCGTCTAGTCTGTGCTTTCTCAGGATTAAAACACTGAAAATCAGTTACAAAAGTCGATGTGTCTGTGGTCTCCCACGTTTTTTTTTTGTTTTGTTTTTTTAAATCAAGTCAGATTTGAAAATCCTCCTGAAGAGAACAAAACAGAGAGACAGAGAGAGAGATAGGAGTGCCGTGGGAAGATGCAAATATGCATTATGTAAATTGTAGGTGTGTGTCTCCACATGCTTACAATAGCAGGTATGAACACAATTCATAACACAGGCCTTCTCCTTGGGAGAGTAA
This sequence comes from Solea senegalensis, assembly GCF_019176455.1. NCBI lineage: Eukaryota > Metazoa > Chordata > Actinopteri > Pleuronectiformes > Soleidae > Solea > Solea senegalensis. The sequence continues at coordinate 20,764,539 of NC_058034.1, forward strand.
GCCTGATCGGATATAAAAGAGGAAGTCATCCTCCTGTAATATTATTACTGCACATAGTCTCTGTATAAGCTGCAATGGATGACAGATGGCACTGACTGTCCATCACACAATGACAAAAGATCTGCTGTTTGTTTGTTCTGCTCAATGTATGCATACATTGGTCAAGGTTAGTGAACTCTATGAACTTGGGTTTCACTCAATATTTTCTTTTACAACATTTCCAACAAAACTCACTAGATTATAAACCTAAATAGATTATCGAGTTAAATGGTTTTTTTGGAGATGAATAATCACAGAACCACAGAAATGAAACATGGTAGTCAAACATGCTTGTTTACCCATATCTTGACAAATATCTAGTAAATATCTTCATTTGAGAAGTCTGAATTCCATCTAGCAGATCCATTTCAGGCTCCTGGCATACTGCATTCTGCCTCACTGTGCGTGATCCATGAGTAGACTGCATATATCCCGGTCTTCAAAAAACAATATCTCTCAGTTGTTATTACTGTGCCTCTACTGGACCATAACAAGAGCTGTCAGAAGACGACATATCTTTCATAAAAACTTGGACTGGATCATTTGATGCTGTCAAATTAGATCCTAATATTACACATGTGGCAACAAAATATCTAAAGACATCAATTTACTATCTGATTAAAATAGTTATGAAGTTTCAAGAAACAAAATCCAAATGTTCTGCACTGAAAATGAAATGATGGCAGACTAGTAAAAAAACGTTCATTATATTTCTGTGCATTTTATTTATATCGGGGGATAAGGAAAAAGAACAGATGGCTCGTTCAGACAACAAGTCCTTCTGGTGAAATCAAAGCAGCATGCAAAACTCGAGGACCAGTAGCATTTTTTGAACATGTAAGCATTACAGCATTAATGTATGCATAATGTGTATATATGTATATATCTATATATGCTGCAGACTAAAACCGGGACTTATGTAAGAGCATTTGTCTGTGTTGACGTTCACTGGTAGTTATGTGTTGATAATGAAGTGATGCGGATGGTGTATATTTTTATATTCACAACAGATGTTTATTCTCTCTCTCATTCTGTATCTACACACACGTTGCTTACAGTGGGTGTGTGTGTGAGTGTGCATGCACTGGCCCATCGCCGGGTGGTGCAGACCAATTAAAACGGGGGAGATTGATGACCAGGGGCTCTGAGTAGCAGCAGTAGCAGTAGCGGTAGCAGACAGCTGCTTCCTGCAGACAACAGGAAATGAGATGGCCTTGTTTAGCTGACGCTGCCAACACCAACACCACGGAGTCTCAAAGACAAATCACCGCCGCACCGCTGCTACTGGCCTACTCCTCCATCTTCCTACACTGTGCTCTCCACCCTCCATCTCTTTATCTCTCTCTAATTCTGGCCAAGACCATTTCTCTCACCAGTCGCTCCTCCAAACAAAACGGTATATTCAGCTGAGTGTAGTTTTGCACAGATGAATGCAAACTACATTCCTTGATCCTAAACTACCACATAAAGCTTTTGGTCATGAATAACTTGACATTTTAGGGGGATGAAAATCAACATGCATATTGTAGAAAGTGAGATTTCCATGTCTCTTTTTTGCAGGGACACGCTCCTTCTCCGACTACGCGGCTCATTTCATTGCCATTTACTTTTATTGATGAGTTCTACCAAGCTACATTAGCGGGCTACAATGCATTTCTTGGCATTGACCTGGCTGTCCAATCAGAAGAGAGAGGCTCCAAGGCTCTTCTCAGCAGGAAAAGTGAGGGAAAATAAGAATTGGTCATGTTAAGCACGGACGATGTGCTATTATTAGAGTAAATTCTAGTTCAATGACAACAGCACGGCCAGTGACTTATACTTTACTGCAGAATCATTGTCTACTACCCAAGTGTGTATCCAGCACTATAAGAATCCTCCACCCCAATTGAAACTTGTTTCAGACACACCTTTTCCAGGCATGTTGCCTAAGGCAAGGAAATCATACCAGCGGGAGTTACAAACCTGTTCACTTACAGTTCATTCCCATTCACAACAGCCTCTAAACTTTGTAGTGGACTGGATCTTTTTTTCCATTTTTATTTTTTTATTTCTGATGGTTTGTCACCAAAGTATAATTTTCATGCAGTATAATGGCCTGTCTGTGCTGTCAAATGAATGGTAAGTACAAAGATCTCTGGGATAATAATGGACTCAGCTTTGTGAGAGAGCCTTTAATGGATGGGGGATATCAGTTATTATGACTCAAAGAAGTGATCGGATAATAATAGACAGCGAAGACAAGTATATGCTGCATAATAAAACGTCATGATGTTTCTTGGACTTAAAAATGTGTCTTCTTATGTGCACTAATCATAAAAACAAGAAACGCTTGCGTTAGATAACATTAGGTGTAATTTTTAATAGCAGGTAAAGACGTCATATTTAAATATCCTGTAGATGCAGGAGGCAAAGGAAAGTCTGGGTCTTTCACTTGCTACACTGAGCCATTTAGAGCAGGCAAAGACGCCTCTGTGACACAATGGGAGGCTACTGGGCCTAAATTACTGCTTTTGTTACTATTGTACAATGTGAGTCAATATAGATAAAGAGGCAGGTGACAGCACAGTTCATGACTGCTCTCTCATGGTGTGTGTGTGTTCAGACTCTTACGCTCTTAAAAGCCACAGATTATTCAGATGGGCAGGTGCAGACAAAACCTGTATCCTGTCTGATTGTGCCACACTTAATGCTCAAGTATTTACTGTAAGAGTTGGTCTCCCTCTTATAAAACAGGTCTGATTAATAAGCAGCACTCTTAAGTGGCCTCCCATGGGTGACATTTACTGAAAGAAGGAGGCTGCTTTATTAAAGTAATCCAGGAAGTTAAAAAAAACAAAGCTGACTGGTAGATACCAGCAATTACTCAATAGTGACTCATATTAACAATATATAGATCTACTTAATCTACTTAATCCTGGTATGGAATAAAAGACACAACTTGTTTGATTTCTGCTTTGAATGAAGTTAAAAACAATCTCTTAAATCTATACACTCTAGTGTCCATGCATCAAGATGACCCTCAGTGAAAAATGTATTTGTTTATGCCACACTTGTTTGTCATTTCCAAAAGACGGAAGAGGAAGAGGCAGGCTTTGGAACTTATTAAAGCTCCTATCCGTGCTATAATTTAGCAGTCTCAACAGGGACCTGGAAAGAACACAAACAAGAAATAAAATACATATTGTATGTTAGCTCTGAGCATATACAATAATGCAAGCTCATTTGTGCCAGGAAAGCTTGGATTCACCGTGTCTACCGTCTGGTTTAAGAACTATATTTCAACGTCATATCTAATATTGTTGTCATGTGGACAATAGACATAATATCAATTATGCTGCAAAATGTAACACAATAAACAAGCAGTGTAAAAGTGTAATGTGCTGAGGAGGTCATTACCAAATGAACTCAAGACAATAACAGATGAATAAAGCCTTATTTTTGTTACCTTTGCGAAGAGTGACATAACCCTACATACACACAGATGTTGTCTAATCTCAGATAAAAGCTAAAGATAAAGATAAAGATAAAGATGAGATGAGCCACCAAAGGACACTTGTGGTTTCCATGAATGACTCAGCGAGGCTGAAATGGCAACAATCCCTGGGAGGGCTAAGTGCAAAGGCACTTTTCAATTTGCCTTAAAACTACTGAGAAAAACACTTAACACACACAACACACATAAAAGGCTTGCGGCATAGATGGACATGAGGAGCTGGGTATTTTTTTTGTCCCAAAGGGCAAAGTAAATGGAAAGTCAAGCTGAAGAAAGTTGGCAGGTTGAGGTCAAAAAGATTGCTTTGTGGAAATGGCAATGGTTTTGATATTTTCTCAGAGGTACCATGGCCACAGGTGAGAGTGACATTCTTCTGATTTATATAAATATATATGTATATATATATACATGAATATATATATATATATATATATAACAACAACTTTGCTCCGACAGAAAACTACTCTCATCTTAGATTTCAGTTTTGGTTATGTCTTTTTTTTTTTTTCTCCAGTCCTTTCAGCAGAGTGTACTAGCACTGCATCGTATCGTAGACGTCTAAATGTTGATGGATTCCTTCTCACAGGTTGCTAGGTGAGCCGTGTCACATCACATTCTCCTCTGATTAAAAAAACACTTTATATTTATCACCCCTTATCCTCAATGTATGCCTTTATCTCCCCCTCTCTGTTTCCTACACTTCATTTCACTCCTTTTTCTCTCTCTACCATCTCTTATCCCCTGAAACGCTTGAGACTGTTCCCTCTCCCTAATCTTTCTCTCTCACCCTCTTTCCTACCCAATTCCCCTACCTCTACTCTATTTTTACCACTCCATTGCTGTTATCTCTCTGTGGCACCATTCCACTGCCCCTCCTCCCCTCCGTGGCACACCTTTCCTCCATCTCTCTTCCCTCTCTCTCTCTCTTGGTGTTCCATTCCATTTAGACCTTTATGTTAGCGTAGGACTTTCCATCCTGTGGCGTCCAAGTAGTAAATTGAAATGGTTCTGGGGGCTCCATTGAAGCCTGATTGAATTTAAAAAGAGAAAGTGCCATAAAGAGAACTAGTGTTGAGAGGTCTGTAATACACCAAAGGGCTCCCCAAGCTATGACAGTGTTGACAGGAAGAGGTGAGAGAGAGAGAGAGAGAGAGAGAGAGAGAGAGAGAGACGGGGCGCACAGGAGGTGAGGGAAGGATGGAAGGACAAAGTGAAGGTGGATGGAAGTAGTGACAGGTGAAAATAAAGGAGGGGGGAAAAGTGCAAGGCGAATGAAGAAAGATGTTTAAAAATGCATAAAACACTTAATCGGCACGAAAACCGGCCTATTACGTGTTGCACGTAAGGAGATAGACAGAAACACAAAAAACCACACAACCTCACAAGAGCGCACACTTGATAGTGACACCGCGCTCAAATGCCTCAATCACGGTTTGCATGGCCTGGAGGGAGCGGGGGTGACAGGTCTCATATTGGAGACGACCAACAAAATGCAATTCCAAGAAGTCAGCTCTAGGGCTGTGTGTCTGTCATACCTACAGCTCTGATAATACTCCCACACATCACATTACACCGCTGAAATAGCCACCTCTCAGCATACAAGGCATACCGCACCACACACACACATATCACATGCATCTGCAGGCAGCTCTGTGTATATTGCTGCCATGGGAAATATGATGTTAGGGGTTAAATTATTCATTGATCCTTTCATAGCCTGTCCGTGCTTCTGCTTGTTGCAGCGTCTTGTCTCGGTCTTGAGTGTCGGTGTGTGTGTCCATTTCTAAAGGCTCTCAGGGAAGAGAGCCAAACTTGACTCGGCACTGACCTTTAACTTTGTCTGCTTCACTTTAAAAAAGTGACAGGGGTGTGTGTGTGTGTGATGCGTTTCCGTGTACACAGCTGTGTGGGGAAAATAGCAAATCTGTCCGTAAAATACTCCAGGAAACAGGAGGGGGGAGGACGACCAATGAAACAAATTCTCTAAGTTTCTCCGGCCGCTGCCACAGCTTTAAATGAATTAACAAAATATTGAACTATAATTGATACAATCACATGAAAATGTCAGCCATTATTATTTATTAAAGAGGCCCATAATTATACAATGAACTAAGACGAGCACTTTTATGCAAAACTAAATTCCTGTATTTACTTTAATGACCGTGAGAGTGTGTCATCTTCGATTCAAATGTGGAGGCTCACTGATTAGTGATTAGAGAGAACTGGTTGAGTTCAATAATTATTCAGAATTGATTTGACATAATGCATCAGAGGCCTCAGATAATAAACGAGGATCAATGCAGATAGGAAACTGAAATTACACATTATGGGGGAGGTTATGATATATATGGATATGTGTGTGTACAATAGCAATTAATAATACATTGATGAGACTTTGTGTCAGTTGCTTTGAAAATGTATCTCAGTGTTTAAAAGATGACGTTACATGATGTTTCTACAATTACCTTTTCAGGTTTACGTCCATTACTAAACACAGTTGTAGCCTGAGGAGCCAGTAAGTACAGAAAATGTTTCATCTCACAGTCTTTCTCACCGAGATACCAAAACATAATTAGAAAAGGGAGGGGTGAACAGATGTCAAATGTATCTACATACAGATTTGACACTGTTGTGGGCAACAGTTACTGCACTATAATGCATAAAGGATGGTTAAGAGCAATTCTGGAAACTATTTTCTGTTGTGAGAAATTCACTGATGCACCTATACATGACCAGAATGCACCAGTTGATGCAATACCCTTTTCAATGTGTCTGGTTTGTCTATTAGTGACATGAATATAAACCAAAATATGAGGCCGCTACATGTCGCAATCGCTGTGTATGTAAATTTCAACATGAAGCCACCTTTCTGCACCACACTAGTATGAATGAGGAGAGTGGTCATGCTATCTACTCATTCTTAGATCATGCAGACCAAGACTAAATATTTTTCAATATCACGCCGCTGAGGAAGGTGTTTGCCGGCCTACGTCCTGGAATGCTCCCATTACCTTGGTGCAGTTGCTAAGGGAGCCAGTGTGATTCAATACTTCGGTTTCCCATCCCTCCAACCTCATTTACACTTGACACCTGACATTTGCATAATGGCCTCGCTCCATCTCCCATCCAGTGAAATGTAAGATGGGTGTAAGGTGGCTGTGTGTGTGCGTGTGTGTGCGTGCGTGCTTTTGGTTGGTGTTTGTGCTTGTTCGGTTGTGATGAGTACATATGGTTTTCTATAGTGTGTGTGTGTGTGTGTGTGTGTCTCAGGCATGGGTTAAGTGACTTCCTTTTTAATCTAGCTCATTAAGCCTGCAGAGAGCTTTCGAGTGCACCACATTGGCTGATTTGGGACAATTTGCAGAAACACTGGCAGGGACACGTAGATGTGGATGCTAATCAGGGATGCTGTGACCCCAATCAGTCACAGACAGATATTAGGGTGTCAGTAAAATTGGAGATGAACATGAGCCTTTGTCTTTTATTATCATTTTTATTATTATTATTTTTTTTTACAATATAAGCAGAGGGAGATTGTGATGGAGTGCTATGAAAACAGAGCCCTTTGAGAACATCAGAGCTCTGCATCAGACTGCAGTTCATTCATCTCAAGGACTGTTGTGAAGCTTATGCAGTGCATCGCTGCGTTGAAGAGTACACCTGATCAGAAAAGGGCTGTGGCAGAATATTCCCATGTCAACAATCCAGTAAATCAGGCTCACTGACTGAACCTGAAAGCAGGTCTACCTTGACTCAGCAACCTGATTGTGTTTATTTCAAGAGACTTCACATAAGCTTTAGTTGGGTTTTTTTTTCTCCCTCCCCAGACACCGACACTGTGTATGAATTTCATAATTTATTTTCCATTTGTTCATTTCACTCTCCTACGCAGAGGTCTACCCAGTGTGCACGCCTACATTTGAATTGGGATCTAGGTTCATGTGGAATCTTTTATTATCATAATGATATAACATGCCATGCTTCATTTCTACTTCGAATCCTTGCAAAGAACATGTTTGGGGTTATCAGGTGCTTTGCTGGCAAACATGAACTCACTCACGTACTCACAAAGACACTGGACAAAACACAACCACACACACACACACACAGATGAACTAACACTCCTGATGACATTTCTCTTTCTCTGCATACCTCTGCACAAATTATAGAAACAATCTCTCTTTCTCATAACAAACCAATTTGTCGCATGTGCTGTGTCTCATATATTTATCATGATATCTTTATGGAGTGCCACTGACACAAAAAAAACCCGAAAAATAATATAATCCTCCCCCACATCCCTTCTAGCCAGAAAGCTAGTGAGCTAGAGCAGAGAGAAACATTGTACTTAGCAAATTGCATTTGAAACCGGGGGGAATAAATACTACAGATAAAGACTGCTCTAATGTGCTCAAATCCATTAGAAATCTCATATTCACTCATAGCCGAAATCACATTACAAGATGCCCCTAATGTCATTTCACAGGGTTTTTCCACCAGCATTTGCTGCCAAGATGAGACGCGAACATCAAACATAATGGATTTTTCGCCTTTTCCTTTCACTCCCTACCTCCCTTATGTTGTTTATTCCCATCCTTGAGTTTGTTCTGTCCTATTCTGGGTGAAATTCCCTTCCTATCTTCATTGATGTGGTTGCGAGTTCTATTGTGGGTGGATGTAATGAATTTAAGCCAGACAGTTTTTCAGAGAGGCAACCACTTACAGGTAGAGGGGAGGCTGTTTACACTTTTGCTGCTCATCGGCACCGATGGAAAATGAGGCAGTTAAGTGTTGTCGCACTTTATTGCAAAAGTGTTTCTATCCGTCGACTTCCCATGTTTCACTTATTCCAATGACAAACAGGAGAGCAGATGGAGAAATCAAGTTAACTAATCAATTTCCCTTATTCTCAAACACTGAAGTAATTGCTGCATCACTTGTATGTATTTGTGTGCATTAACTTGAAAGAAGAGCAGAGGAAAGGGCTTTTCCACAGGTTGCACATTCAGTGGGCACACCACAACTCCAGCGTCATCAGTGATCAAACCACAACTGCTGCGGGAGGGGAGGCCGAAAGAGAAGAGATATCCATCTCCTTGAATAAACAACAACGATTGTGTCTTCATCTCACAGCTTGGGTTTGGATTAACAATTCCGAAAGGCATCATCTCTACTGAGGCAGACTCATAATGTTTCAGTTCACACCAAAATTATCCTTTAACTCCACAGGAAGAATAGCAGAGGCAGAATTACTCACCAAATCAAAGACATAAGCAGCAAATAAAACTATTTGTTTGGTAACTCTTCATCCAGAGAAGGGCCAATTTTGCTTCTGCTCACAGACACTAAGTGACATGAGTCAAATATGGATATGTGTGTGCGTGTATGTGGAAAAATCTGACAACACATTTCATCAAGCGAATTAGTTAGAGAGGCACCATACGACGACACAAAAGAGCCGACCATAACCATAGAGCTCCATGCATTCCCACGTAAAGGGCAAACATTTACCAATTCAAGTTGTGAACTGTGAAACACTGTCTCCAACAACTGCCTGGGGGTCTGTTTAGCCACAGTTGGATTAGATGCTGCATTGAATTGGGACCGAGAATAATTATCTAGAAAGATGGACTAAGTTGATGCAACCACCAATTAGGAGATCACAAACAAACCTTTCAGAGGGGGAATGGAGACTTTTAATGAGGTTTAATGACTTGTTTATTGGTAGCTGGGGTTTGTTTAGAAAAGTACACAGGGCAAATGTGTTTTTAAAAAAAACTCCCTCCACTTTCACCTTTATCGACACTATACCACAACAGACGTGTGGAGGAAAATGGGTGTGGGTGTTTGGATCTGTGTATGAGCATGCATGTTTTCATATACGCTCATCTAGTACTTCCCTCAACAATCAACCACACCTTTTGGTCCCACACACACACACACACACACACACACACACACATACACACTCACTCACTCACTCACCCACGAGGCTACTTCTAAAACCTGGCCCCAGACAGGGTGAGCAGATCAATCAATTACTTCTCTGCTCCAGCAATCAAACAAGGTTATTATCAGGCAGCCGCTCGCCGACCTGGAAAGGCCTGTCCAATCAAAGGTTGCTGTGATGTGGGGGCTGGCGTTCGCTCATGTGACAGTAACACAGAGTGGCACCTCGTGTTGTCAAGGGACAGAAGGACGGAAAGACGAGAGACGGACGACTGAGGCTGAATTCAAAAGGAGAAAACAGAAGGAAGTGTGAGGGACAGGAACAAGAGAATATCTGTAAATCACCCATCTCCGGCAATTACTCTTCACCTTGACAGAATTCTCAGAAGGGCAGAAAGAGATAAGAAACACAGAATACAATTCTTTACAAATACTCGATAAATAATTTCAGTTTTTAGTGGGTAGTAAAACTGTCCTGTTTTTCTATCTTCGCATGGCTGATAGCATCACTGAAAAATCAGGAAATGAAAAGAAAAAAAAAGAAAAAAATAATAGACTGAGGGATGAGGAAGAAAGGAACACAAGGTGAAAACATCTCGCCTTTGCGATGTAGTGATTCTCTTCTTGGCAGTGAATCTGTCTGGCATTCATTTGATGAGCATTAAGGGCATTCTGTCTTCCCACTTCTGTCCTTTCATAGCAACAGGTCTCAGGAACCATGTTAAGACTTAATTAAATTATTGAGACTTTCATTTCACTGAATTATTTCTCTGGTAGACACACACAGAGACACAAACACGGGCCGACAAATCTCCAAAGAATACACTCAAATCGCTTTTAAAAAGCAGCCAATCAGAAACAATCGGGCACAGCGGGGAACAACATCCATGGGGACAGCATGGCTGTGAGAACATCTGTGTGATTATGACCAGGTCATCTGCACAAGCTTCAAAGCCCTGTCAGTGTGTGCCCGCGTGAATGTGTGTGTGTGTGTGTGTGTGTGTGTGTGTGTGTGTGTCTATGGCACAATGTCTGCCTCTAATCAGACCAGGCAACAATTCCAAGTATCCACCATTTTTTCCCCACGTAGACCTAAAACCTCTGGGACCCACAAAGCCGACTTCATAAGAAGACGACTGCTGAGCGTTCAGACAAACTAGACGCCCTTAAGCTCCAACTGACGACTGTCTGCTTCAACATAAGTCCACTGGACAGGTTGCCCTGGGAACCAAGTGTGATTCCATTATGGGATGGATAAACACAATCAAAGAGTTTATCCACCTTCTATAGCCAGAGAAAAGACCCCTGCAATGATGTGTCTAATCTCTTGCACAATATTGTGTGTGTGTGCATGCGTTTGCTTGTAAGACACGACGAGATTGAAAACTCTGCACCTCACGAGAAAGTGGCTGAAGTTGCACTTTTCTTTTAGAGGCGGCAGTATTATTTACAACACGATGTGTGTACGGTGAGCGTCAGTGTGCGTTGTCCTATGGGGAGGGCATCGGAGAGATAAAGGAAGAAAAAAAGACAAGAGTGTTGTGCTGTAGCTATAGTGACAGGTAGGAGCACCTGATAGATTCATAGCAAATCTGTTCAGCTGTCTTCTGCTGCTCTCCTTTCACAAGTATATATATACTTGGTCACCATTACATAGTGATGTATTTTCATGAATATTGCATTACTTAGTGTTTAGCTGAAGTGTATATCTATGCAATAACAACACATAGAGCATATGCAAACACTTAAAATGCTACTAAAACAAAAACACCCACGGCATTCCTTTACATTCTGTTCAAAGTAAACAGCAAGTACATACAGCCATGATTGTATGTTGTTGTATGAAAACCTATAGAACACGCATACATTCATATAAATGCTACTCCAGCACAACCAGCTCTAAATAGCTTTTGAATTATTATTTTTTTTCTTTCACAAAGGCTGAGACCAAATCTCTTTCTCTGACTCATCTCTAATACATACCAGTTACACACGCCACTGTTCTATGATCTTGGCTTTCTCTTTTTTTTTTCCTCCCCATGTATTGTATAACACTCTAGATGTATGAACAGTAAGCATATGTGCATATAAATAACTTGTCTTCAAAGCAAGCCAAGATGCCACACAGCATACAAGCTTTTCTGTATTTCCCTTCTTCCTTTCTTTTCTGTCTTATCTGGTCCCATTCTCATACCACCTGTCTGTTCATTCCTTTTTTTAATCATTTTCTTCCTTTGTGTTGTTCCTTCATTGCCTCCCTTCTGCTATCCTTTCTTTCTTCTTCTGACCCATCTTGTGTAAAAATCCTCTCTTCCCTCTCTATCCCCCAACTATGCATCCTGGTTTTATTGGGTGTGGATTAGGAAGCAAGACAGAGAGGATACTATTTACTAAAAGAAAAAAAAAGAAAAAGAAAATCACCATGAACAAGAGAGAAACCAGAGCAACGCCTGGCAGAGCAAAGCAGCATGTGCACGTAAGTGTGAGGAAAGGACTTAAAACATTAAGTTCAGGACTCCATGCTGCATTATAACAGCCTACAGTATATGCAGGCACCTTTAATGAGGTTGACTACACATTTGTTGTTGAGGGAAAATAGTTCCATAGTTTGACAGCAGGGAATTTACATGTTTGAAAAAGGTAGAATGGTCACCACTGGTCTTGTCACACATCAATTTCAACAATTGCTAATTAACCACTGACACAAATGACTGTATTATTAAATCAGCATTGCCAAATAAACCGCCTTGTGGAACAACATCATGAAAGACTAGCAGGTTCCTCCTCATCGCTTACCGTCAGTCTCCAACACTCTCTTCTATCACAGACACTTACAGTAGAACTAACTTCACATTAAAGTATCAGCACATCAACATGAGGCCTTTTAATAAGCCAAGTCTGTGTGTACACACCAGCAGGAGCGATCGACTCAATCAACTGTAAAACACAGTGAAGAATTCGATCTAGCACACCCATGAGTCTGACATTATCAGAGGACCAGCGGGATAATTCGAAGCTTATTTTATGTTTCGGCTCACAAATTCACAGACGAATAACGGCATTAGCATCACATATACGCGCGCGCGATTGTTTTAAATGAAAGTATTTATGGGTAATGACTCGGTAAACATTTGTGTAAGATGACTACAGGGTGCAGAGACACCTGCAGATGCATTTAAAGCTCAGGCCCAAAAATGTATATGGCGTCACAACTATTTATTAAGAAGCAGCTCAGATAAAGTGAAAAAAACACAGCGGTGCTCTGGTAAGATTTTTCAAACATAAAAACTGAAAAATGCGAAGAGAAAATATCACATTCTATCTCATCTTATTTTCCATATATAGAGCAATACGTTAAAAATTACAAGTCTGCAGTTTTCTCTGCAATAATACTGAAAGCAAACACAGCAATATTTCCTGCAGAAAAGTAAATATTGCTTGTAAATGTAAAGCAAACGTTCAAAATGTATAATAACTGGGTTTTTGTGATTGTATACATCTCTGCCAAATAGTCATGCTGGAGGAAATATCACTACAATCATCCTTTATCTCCTTGAGTTATGGTGTTGAATAATGGCCGAAAAAGCACTTTGGAGAAAATGATGGTCTCACAGGGAAATTGATGTTTGACCATTTGAAGGCAAACATTTATTTTGTTCAATAAAATGACCTTGAACTTTCAAAAGTAAAAGACAGCCTGTTTCTGTGTGTGTGTGCACAGTGTGAGTAAAACGTAGTAAGCTTTGGCTCTCGTTAAAATATAAACTACATATGTAAATGCACACAGACGGCTAAGCACAGCCACAAACACAACACACATCTCAAGGCATGGCCCCGCCTGGTCACCATGTGAATGGCGAACAGGGAGGAGATTAGAGGCCAGCTGAAGCTTTTCAAAATGCCAACCTCATCTGGAGCAAGAGGTGTAAATATCACCCAAATGTCAGCAGGATACCCCCACAAGTCAAACCAAATTGGCTGCAACATGCACAAACATTCCCCTATGTCTGCCATCTATTTGTGAGTGCATGTTTAAATACATACTCTCTGCACCATGACACATCTGAGGAAAGGTAAATATACATGTATATGTAGTATGCAGTTGCTTTGGTGATTACAATGACCAACGTGAGCAAATAAATCACCTTTTCTAGTGTTAATCCAGGTCTGAGTTGGAGTAGCAGCAGGTTAACCAAGGCTGTCCAGATGTCCTCCTCCCAAGCCACCTCCTCCAGCTCTTCCTGGGGGGGCCTGAGGCCTTCCAAGACCAGGTGAGATACCATGTTCCCTCAACATAATGTGGATCAGAGATTGGCAATTCTCTTCACTCTATACTCTCTCCTACTCTTTGGCTGCTATTAGACATTCTGTCCAATACAGATTAACACACAAGCAGACCATCTGTGTGTGTGTAACAAGCAGAGAGTGCACACATTGTGCACCAGACTATGGTCTATAATACTACGACCATGAATATGGCCCCTGAAAATAACAGTAAAATACTGTGCCACTGACTTCGCACCAGGTTTGTGTTGGTCAAATGCAAAATGGCAACCAGTCATGATGTCACCAATCAGAGTGAGAATTCACTTTTGAAGCCTCACGATTCACGATTTGCTTTAGAGAGCAATGCACCGCGCTAACAAGCCCATGGTCAGTGTGGGTGCTAAAGGGTAAGAAGAAGAACCAAAGGACCAAATTTTATTTATCAGTATAGGCTGATTATTATCTGTTTATTGTAGGTTTACATGTGTTTGTTCTAAGACGATTGATTAATGGTGCTAAGTCACTAAAACTCTAAACTTTCATTTGGCAAATTTCATTTTTGAATCTTCTGTTTCCTCTTTTTGCCATTTAGTTTATAATTTACTTTAATTTCACAAATATCTAATGCAGACTAGAGGGATAGACCATCAAAAAAGTTCAATAAATGTTTACTTAGGTTGAGTACTTTCGTGTATAATTTGTTATCATTAAACTATTGTATTATATGTATATTGGCTGCCTTGATTTCTAAAGCTCAGCATCTAAAATGATGTACGCTGATAATCTTGTCGCATCATTAAAGCCAATACCATGAAGTATTATCTGAGCCATGAGTGGAGTGCTTAGTATATCACAAGATGAAATAGTGATGCCTGTGTTTTACAGGCTCCAGGCGCACAAAAACAATATAAAGTACATTTGTTATAGGAGGAGAAGTAGAAATATACCACCACATCATGTAAAAACCATTTGCAATCAAACATTAGAACCCTGTTGTCTCACACGCCTACACATTGCAACACACACAACACTGACTTCCTCTGCCGCAATCCCCCCCAACTGCTTTTGTCATTAAAGCTGCCATGAGTTGCATGGCAGGCTGCAGGAGGTGTAGTGATCCATCAGCAGAGTGCCAGAGCTTTGCCATTAGAAAACCATCTGCAAGCAACAGTGCTCCATTGGCACTAGAAGTCTGGAGAGGAGGCAGGAGGGAGGAAAAGAGAGAGACAGAGAGGAGCTCTGTGTACAAGGCAGTTTTGTGTGATTGATATGAACCATTACACACAACATAGTAGAAGTAGGGAGAGCAAGCTCGTCACCGTTTTATTTCTTGGTCATTTGTTCAGACAAAAGCTTGGCCAGGCCCAGAGAGAAGAGGGGATGAACAGCAACGTGTTTGAGTGTCAAAAATGGGGGGAAAAAAGTGTGTCAGAGAGGGATGAAGAGGTACCAAGAGAACGGCCAAAACATTAGTAAAAGGGACATAAACGCAGAGCCAACCACCTACAGACAATGACACTAAAACACACAGAGACACACACACATACACTTTTGACGGCCCTTGCTCTCTGAAAGCAGTCATTTGCTTTCAAAGCAAATCAGTCTATCAAACAAAAGGTGAAATGACACCTGACAATACATCTTAGATGAGAAGGGATGTGACAAAGAGTGCAAATGGATCTGACAGATGAAATGCACTCTCGCTTAAGTGCAAACTAACTTAATTGACTAAGGCTCTGCGATGCCATATTGTTTGCTCATCTGTATCGTTAGTGCTTATGATATATAGGCTCGACTTAAACCTGAACCACCTCCTGATTTGTACTGTTGTTTCTGAGGTTTGTCGTCTTTTTTTGTTTTGTAGTCACTGATTAAATTATAAAAGCAAAATGTTGAAGTCCATAAGCAATGCATGTTAGTTCGGCCATAATAGTAGAATGTAGTCTTTCATATTTATATCTATGTGTATCTATATCTATGTGTATATCGATGAGATGGATGGATGGATAGATAGATAGATAGATGCATCCTCTGCATTAAAATGTGCACAATCATGTTAAAACTGTAGAAATGCATGCTGAGTGTGATAAAATGGGAAACATCTCTTTTTTAATGGATCATTGAAGGCAATGTATCACTGCACAGAGACCAATTCAATTAAATTGCTTGACCATTAGATTTACAGCACACTTCTGAGACCACAATGCTGTATCGAAAACTACCAGACGTACAGAGCATTACCCACAAAGACAACCCTTCAGAATACTCAAATTTAATAGGAAATAAAAGCATGAGGGTGGAAGTCAATCGCAAGTCCTAGATGGTATCAACAAAATCTTTTTTTGAACTGAGAGAACAGTACATTACATCATGTTTGAATTATGGTATCCCACTAAATGCAAAAAAAAAAATGTTTCAAATCAATAAATAGTCACTAAGAGGCCTTGTAATAAAATTAGTTTACATTACTGGGACTGAGTCATGTCCCAAGCCTTATATGTCTCGTGTCCTGGCCCCAGGGACCCTGCCTGACAGACCACTGTCACATGAGAGTGGTCTAAAAATAATGGTATCATTACCACATTAATGCAGTAAAAACAGCAAGTTTTGGTTTATGTACTTACCTGACCATATAAAGCCTTACATTGTCAGAAATAATATGTTTATTGGTATTATGCATACTGAAAAGCGTCACTGTGATCCTTTTCTCTCTCTCTATATATATATGTACATATATATATATGTATTTATTTATTTCATCATCATATTTTATCAACCATGATTCATTTTTACTGGCATTATATCATTTGAAAAACAATGGGAGGAATACACCTATTCTTGTGACCCCATGTAGCCCCTCAGCATTAACCCATCCAGTAGGACAACTGACAACATCACAAAACCTCATTTCAGATGAGAGAATACAGGCTGTGCTTCTAGGCGTTTTGTGTTACCGATCATATTTATGATAGTCTGAAGAAAATATCATAAAAAACCTCTCTCAAATCTGATCAATTCTTGGCTGGTTATGTTGTGTGTATGAGTCCGTGCTGTACCTGAGAAGAGGCTGGAAGATCACAGTGATGTTCCTCGCACCGGGCTTGCAAACAAACTT
Source organism: Solea senegalensis (assembly GCF_019176455.1). Lineage (NCBI taxonomy): Eukaryota > Metazoa > Chordata > Actinopteri > Pleuronectiformes > Soleidae > Solea > Solea senegalensis. The sequence goes on from NC_058034.1 coordinate 20,781,401, forward strand.
CATTTCTCCTCCTTCAATCAAGTTGTCATCAGCACCGCCTGGAACACAGGAAACAGAACATGAATCAATGGCAAAATAGACCTCTAGAGACATGCTGCTTTGGTGTTACTTTAAGAGTATGATCAGTATGTTGTACAGATGTGGACAACCCTGAGGTTTTTTTATCTTCAATAAGCAGGATGGCTGCATGCAGGGTCAATTTTTTAACCCTAGAATTGCCGTGGGAATAATACACAACTCCTCGTACGGACAGCCTCCGGGTGTATGTGTATAGGTCACATATTCAGGCTTTAGGTGTTGTTGAGTCCAAGTTGTGATTCATTTTATAACGCATTTTTAGTCGTAAATAAATAAATAGTAAATAAAGTAAATAAAGTAGCAATAATTGTGTGGAAGTCACAAAAAAGAGTGTTTTTTCTTTTCTTTTCGTTCATAAAAACAAGCCCAGTGAACTTTATACTGTGTCTTTATATAGTTGGAAAAATGATTTCTCTCACCCTGGCGTTGTTGGTCAAATGAAGAGAAAAAGGACAAAAACATGCCAGGAAATTCTATGCTTTACCAACAGATTCAAGAGGTTAAATTGGATAATTGGACACTTTTTTTGACCAACTGAATTGATTCCAAAAAGTTGAGTTGAATTTTATCTCCCCCAGAAGAACAGATGCAAGCTGCAACTGAGCCACTCTAGTCTCCACTGAAAACAATGAATTTGTGTGCACAAAAGACACTGCCTGTGATCAGCCCCCTTTTTCTACACCTACACCTGCCGCCGTAATTATTTAACACATCGTTCCATCAGCGACACTCTCCATCACAAAAGCAAATGCTTCCCACATGCACACACACTCATCCGTACCCCTGCAATGCTGAGTGGGTAAACTTCTCAGCTAACGGGTTAATCAAAAAATCATTGCCATGTAATATAAAAAAAAACATGGGTGGGAGTGAGGGGGCTGCAGACGCGAGATGAGGGGGATATCACAGGGGAAAGAAAGAACAACGAAGCTCAGTACATCTACTCATCCTGAAGTAATCAATATAACTGATGGAAAAAAATGGTTGTCAATAAAGCAAACTGCTCAGTGTGCGTGTTTGTGTGTGTGTGCGTGCGTGCATGCGTGTTAAATTTATGAAAGAATACTTCACATGAATGCATGCACTCATGTCAGCCATAAGTTTATAGTGTTCACAGGCAAATTGTGATAGGCTTATGAATATGAATAGAAGGGAAGTCTTCATGCAGCCGAGAAATTGTTATTCATTAGAATTTTTTTGATTTACTTTTACCTCCAAAGGTGCACAAGTATGAACTCAACTGTGGGACTGGGAGAATAGACAATGCAAAAAATAACTTTCTAAAATACCCTTAACATCCTGCGCGCACTTTACCGTTACATGGTCTGGTCAGTTCAAATTAAGTATGATGTGGTGTCAAGTGTAGAAAGTGGAAACAAAGAAGACGGTGATCCGTGTGTGTGTGTGTGTGTGTGCGCGCGCTGAAACTGTGAGATTTCCGTCTGGCACAAAGCCTTGCTCTGCTGTTTCCTGTGTTTCATTTCCAAGTCCAATACGGCCTTGCAAAGCTACTGTGATACGAAAGGCGACACAAAAGGCGTCCGCCGTCGTGCGAAAGCCTGTTCAGCATTACCTGAGCAGCCAGCCTAGCCTCGCATTCAAATGCATATCAGCCCATTGTTCCCTGTGCCGGGCTATGTAACACATTTCTAATGGAACAAGTTTCATTTGAAAAGTAGGGGAGACAACACTCCCACTATTTTCATTAAAATGACAAGGGGAGCTTTCATTCCCTCCAAAACCTTCCAATCAAGCGTTCTTGATTCTGATCTGTTGCCATGAAATTTGCCAGCACAGTGAACTGACTTTCACGTTGCTAAGTAGAGACAGAGATGAGGACCAATTCACTCCAGCTATCTCTTTCTCGTTCTTTCTCTACATCCATTCATCCCTCCTTTGGTGCCAATTCAATTAAGACTCAATTACAGGCTCCTAAACAAAGCTGCCGCCAACGCACTCTCTTGCTCATCCTCCCTCACTCCTTTATATTCTACATTTCTCTCTCTCTCTCTCTCTCTCTCTCTGATCATCAACATGGAAGGAGCTAGCTAAACTTTTGTTTCCTCGTCATCAACTTGCAAAAAAAAAAACACTCAAGTTCCCATGAATAACAACATGTCGCAGACTGGGGGGTGAACTAGCAATTCCTGTTTGCTCCAAGAGCCGCAACTTACCGGCAACTACACAAATCCCACACTTGGGCACATACACGCTGCAAGTACACACAAACTGACTGCCATATTTGTTTCGCAATGACAGTGACCAATTTAATTTCATGCTCTAAACATCTGCATCTGTGTCAAACAAAGGAGCGAGGAAGGGACCTCAGTGATCCATGGGGTCTGAGACCAGCTGCCAACGAGTCGTAATACTGATGAATATTAAATAGACCAGCATTAATATGCATGTAACTCTTCAGAGTTGTCTAGACGTGACGGGGTGGCTCTCGTTTCAGGTCAGGATGCCACTAAACTGCTGCCAGTTCTCTCTCAACACTATGTAGCAAAGTGAGAGTTTGTTTTGCGAGAACTTGTGTGTTTGCATGTGTGTGTTGATGGATTTGTTGTGTGTGTGTGTGTGTCTGTGTGCAGTAATGTCCCTTGGTGTGTGGTCTGATCCAGGATTACTGGAAAGGGTGCGTGTGTGTGAAGCACTAGTGCTCAGTGGGACGGAAACGAAGACGAGGAAGAAGTGACAAATTCTAATGTGGGCAAATCTGCCCGAAATCCCCCAAGAGGGCAACTGGCCCATCTGCAACACACACACACACCGTATTATTAACAGTGACATGTACACAACATGTACACAACAAGAGTCTATCAGCAAATGAATAAACCAAAAGTTCACAGTTATTGTATGTTCTCACACACTCACACTGAGACACCAGTCCAGCCCCCTGTGGTGCCTTAACGTGCGCTTCAAGCCCACATGCAATCAAGTCAAGCAGTGACTTAGAGAAATTGCATTAGCTACACTTTCCTGGGTTTGATGAGAAACAGGTTTGATCCTATGATGAATTCCGGCCCAGTTCAGATTTAGGCAGGGAAAGAACGAAACGTGTGATGCCTTCTTTAACACACTCCGACATCTCCTGGGACCAGGTGTTTCTGTATGCATCCCCAATGTGTGCGAGAGCCAACATGGTGAGGAAATTGAAACGCGAGGGGAAGGAAAAGCCAATCCCTAATTTAACAAGTGATTTTAATCCGTTTTTTTTTTTTTGTTCAGTTGTGCAAATGCGGTGTGTGACGGTGTGGAAAAAAAATGTAGAGTCGCAAACAGACATTAGTCCAAATACCAAATATGTATAGTTCTTTAATTTTTTTACAGAGTTCAATTCCTTGCACAGTCTTGAAATAAACCGTTTTTCTGGTTATTTTGCTGATATTGATCAGGAAAACAGTATTTAAGTTACTCACATGAGCTCTATCTGTCACAGCTGTAATGTCTCATTTACAGCCAATGTGCCACACTGAGTTTATTTCCGCGTGTCACAAAAAAAAGGTCAGTTCAAGAGGATCAAAGACACTTGTGGTAGCTCAGGCTAGATTCTGACTGGGACTGGCAGAAGGAGCGACTGGGTGATTGGTATCATTGACTCGCAATCATGCATGTCACACAGACACAAACAATTTAGACACAAAAAGCTGTGCTGGCAACGATGGCATGAGCATAATCAAACGTGCAGAAAAGACTGGAGGTGGTTTCTCACTTATTACCTTAACTTTCAAAGTTGACAGATATGATCCTGCAGTGTTTGGACTGTAAATTTAATTAGAACGAGGCAACGCTCCTCATTCGATAGAAGCACTTAATCTTTGCTGTTAGCCGGCACTGTACGTTTCAAGCTAAATCGTGCAAACAGAAAGCAACATACAGAATAATCCAACTTTCACCCTCATCTAGTTGTTATGCTATGAAAAGAGCTTTGGGGGAGATCGATTCAAAGTCTTCTAAATATTTTTAAATAATGCGTGAGCGAGTGCACACTTGCAAAGAAACCAGACAGCTGGCAGAATATTGGCAGCATATTCACATAGTCGAAACTGGCAGATCTTATAAGATCAGTTTCTGTGTCAATAATGCATGAATCTCCGGTCCATCACGGGCAACCCATTCCAGTCAGACTGTCTTCATGTCTGATTGGGTCTTAATATGAGCCTTTCTATTATTAAAATTAATTTAATGGGACGGTATGTGCTGCTCCACCAAGCAAGAGGCCAGACCACTCCTCGGCTGAGAATAAACGGTATAAATAAATGATAGTATAAATAAATTCAGGTGTGAATTGAGGTGGATCAATTATTAAAGGTGTCACCATGGCACAGAATGTGTCTCTGTGGTCTTGGGTTTAATGAATGCACATCTGTTAGTGGTGGTATGACAACAATGACTCCAGTAGCAGGGTGAGCATTAATTGTGCAGAATGAGTCTTTAGAGACAGGAAGGAAATGTCATTGTGAACATTGGACTTTTTGGGAGGAAAAACTCTTGTCGACTTTTATGTTGTTTTGTTTGTCACACTTCAACAACAACAGTGCAGGTCCCATCTGCCAGCTGGTGGTGGCAGTGGCAGACAAATTACTTTTGTTCTTTTCATTTTTATAAAAGAAATTTAAGGCAATGTGTAAAATACTGTATATACAACAGCAAGGATCCTGGAATCCAAAATTGTAGAGTGAACACAGAAATGAAGAGCTGCTCTTGTACCCAGTGTTCCACCATCTTTTCTTTATAAACATGACACTTACAGTAACTGATCATTTTTCGTGACTAAACACAAATCGTTCTTTACATATAGCCCCTTTAACAGCATAACATGCTGCTAAAGTCCAGCTAGAATGACAAAATGACTGACTCTACATTATGTTTACTGTTAGTTGATATAAAGACCCACCAATATATTGATATTAATAAAAAAAAATCCATAAACATTGTAAAAGAAACTAACCTGTGTAATGTGTTCCTCATTTTGATGAGAACCAATCAGGGGGTTATAAAAACTGCTAAAATTTACTGCCCCTGTCTCTTGAAAGTGTCAACAATTAAAATGATTTACATGAGGTAACTGAGTGCCTTTGTGTGTGTGTAGATATACATATATACACACATATACATATATATATATATATATACATACACATACACATACACATACATACATATATATACACCTACATATGTTTTTCATTTCTGAGGAACTGGTTAAGTTTAGGGAGCCGAGGTGTGAATTGTGGTTAGGTTAAGGGATAACGCTTTGCAGTGTCCCCAGAAGAATAGCTGCACAAACCTGTGTGCGTGTACAGGAGAACTAATGGTCCAGAAAAGCAGGATTCATCACATCTGTGATTGGTCCCAGCAGGGAATCAAACTACGCACTGCACACACACACACACACTACTCTTAACTGCAATAACCTGTTGTACACTGGGAAAGCAAGAGGTGTGTGTGTGTGTGTGTGTGTGTGTGTGTGTTTATCCGTGGAGCCACACAGTGTAGCTGCCACAGTGCAGGTGCCATGCTCCTCACAGGTCCCACACGCCCTTCTTCCACCCTTCACCACCTCTCTACCCTTTTTTTCCCCCCATCCCTTCATCCTTTTCCAATCAGCTGCTCCGAGATTGAAAGTAAACACAGAGGTAACGGTCCAAGCTGCTAGTAATGACAAGACCAGTGCTGATTAAAATTAGCCTCAGACTGGAAAAATACACAAAGCTCTTTCACTCTGATTAAATGTCTCCACTGTGTAAACTATTTCAACCTTGTTATATTCTCCTTCTGTTGTCCCCTGCATCCTCCTTTCATCTCTACTCATCCGGTCTACATTATCTCACAACACTTGCTGTTTTAATTATGGGATTATCGTCTCACTGAGGTGTGGGCTTAAATCTTAATATCACGTCAAAATCTCAGAATGATGCTAAGGTCTTACAGTGAGATAAAACGCCATACACTTTGATTTTTCAACATAAGTGATGAAGTTTTTTTCTATTCTTACTATTCCAGTTCGAAGGCCGTCACTGCGCATGCAGAAGTAAGGCATGCACTGTCCAAGGTGAAAACGCTTTGGCTGATGCCGGAGTCATTTTGGTCGGCATCCAGTTTAACTCCTGAGCTCGGACCAAGATTTATTCCAGCAGGTGTTGATGGATTGTGTTTGGATAATCATTCGCAATTTGCATTTTATTTAAAAGGAAAAAGCCGAAATAACTAAACAAACTGAAGAAAAAAAAGGTGTATTATAAAAGTGCAGAGTATCAAAAAGTTTAAATAAATGTATTTTCCACTCTTATGCTTCTACATCCATTTGCTTCTTAACCGAGGGTTTAGTGTGATACACTATAGTAAAAGAGCTGCACTTATTATCACAAACTACAGTGCTTTTTCCTTGCCATAACAACGGTTCACTTTAGTTACAACACCATAGCTACTGTGCTATGTAATCACTGGCCCCACAGCAAGTCAACAGAGTTAGCAACTATGTGCATTTATGAGTGAGTGGGTCTTTTCAGAGAGGCAAGACATCACATATTTTACTGTTGTTTTAACAGTTATCATCAGCTTGGCTGAGATCTGTGTGTGTGAAGTGAACACAAAGATGACAACATGTGAAAAATAACTACCAGACGCCAGGACATCAGCATGTGTGTGTGCGCGCCTATTTTCCACTATGTGCTTCATATTTGCTTTGATGCAAAACAGAAATACAAGCGTTTCACAGTAATAGCCTGTCAGGTAACACAGGTACCTTACATTTGATCTACTGTACAAAGCCAGTTACTCAGTCGCTGCGGATACAACCCGTTTCATGAAAGGTCTGTCACTTTCTGGTGACATTTCTGCAGCGTACGGAACATGTCATTCAATTACGGCCATGTCGCTCATGACATAACTTCATGTAACATGCACATTCACATCCATCTGACCAGTACAGAGTGACAAGTGGGACATGTGCCTTTTACACAACAATGAACTTTGCTCTCACTACATGCCTGGGAAAGAAAAACAGCATTGAAGACAGTTATGGAACTGCACTTAACCTATTTTTGGTTTTCTTTCACTGAAAGTCAATAAAAAAAAGCAGAAAAATATCCGTTCTCAGACTAAAACATGCTGCCCTTAATTTCCAGAATCCTTTAACGGGGTTTGCATTGAAAAAGATTCTCATTCAGTAAAGAAATAATATTACCTCCTGTATATAATTTATTCTGCTACAAGATAAGGAACAAACATATAAAGGAGTTTCGGGGGGGAAGGAGATCGGGCTATATTGAAAACAGAAATTTCCCTTTCCCTTTTTCAGCACACCAGACCTAATTTAAAGTTTGAACAGCCTGAATATTTTATTGAGTTTAAAGTTAAATTATCATTGGTCTTACAGAACTAAGTAGAAACACTGATATTAATACACATCAATATTACTATCATTAAGCCTTTCTCAACTTGATGAAGGCCACAAGCCACAATTTGTAAATGTACCTATGGGGGTAAATTTATTTAAATAATTTGACTGGTATTTGCCTATGGTGGTTTAATATGAGCAAAAAGAGCACGACTAACTTTATTTTATGACATTTGATTTGCTCGTGATGTATTAACTGGGTCTTCCATGGTACAGTGCTTATTCATTCACACTCAAATTTCACATTTATACCAAAAAATCATAACAGAGCATCATTGTCCAACATAAAAGTCAGAGAGACAGTGGCTTATCAGAGCTAAGCAAGTGTCTTTGACATTCCAGGATCACTCCACTGCAATCGTTATTGACTTTTTTTTTTTTTACAGTCAAAGTTCAATTCCATCTCAGGCACCATTTATGAACGTGATTAATCATAATTGCAAGGTCAACGGAAGTCGAGTATTGATCACTCAGCAAGATGAGTGAACAAACATCATCTCGGAACAACAAATTAAGGAGATTGACTGATTGGAGAAAAGAAATTACTGAAGAGAGGAAGTTAATGATTTTACAGTAAAAATAGATTCAAGGGCCTTTTGGAGGGCGACCAAAGAGGGTGGAACTGATCTGATCTTGCTTTCCAAAGGAGCGATCCAAACGTAAAGAGTACGGTAGTAGAGTATGTTGTTTAGGAGAGCAGACATAGAGAATGAAGCGTATACCCCATTCCCACTGGTCAAATAAAACCTGTTACACCCCAGGTTTAAATGGTGTCTTTGACTCGTGGTACTGGAAGAATGCTGTGCAACGAGGAACTGAAAATTGAATTCTTTATATCTTAATGTGAATCGCTCAGTTTGAATCTCAATTGAATGACTGCTTTTAAAAATGTGAATCTGAGAAAAAGTCATTTGAAATTGAATGTATTGATTTGCAAGGGCATTGCAATAAATCTGAAACCAATTTGTTTACACAGTTCAGTTGGAACTTCATTTCTTCAAATTAAATTTTTGTGCCACACATCCAGGTCCTTAAGGCAAAGCAAAACCAATCGAACGCAGATGAAAAGAACAGTGTTAGTCGACAATGTCAGCGAAGTGTCTTACGGACTCTTGACCCGTAGACTGGCAGGAGCAAGGACCCGAGAGAAGTCAGCACGATGTCCAGTGAGCAGCAGCTTAACTCTCAGGCCTGTAATAAATTATTAATGCGCATGAAAAGAAGCGTCGTGTATGCATACACTATGTTATGAGTCGGGCAGGCTCTCCCAGGTTACCTCACCCTTGCTGAGCACATAATGATAGGAGAGCGACAGAAACCATTAAACACTTCAGTGTTTCCCATACATTGACCAATGTGTGGCAGACCGCCACAGATCTTTAAAACAAATTGCATCGTTCCATTCATTCCTCGCCCTGCCTCTGCAACTCTCTCTCTTCTTCTCTCTCTTTCGCACACACACAGCTGACAGCTGATTGATCCTTACTTTTGGGCACATGTGATTGAGCACAGGTGTGTATCAGTGGTGTTGTGAGTATCCCTTACAAGCAGAATCAAGGAGTCCTTTCCATCTGCGTTTGACTGCTTTTGCCTAACCGTCAGGGACCTGGGTGTGTGGCATAAAAATTTAATTTCAAGAACTGAATATGAATTGAGACGAGTGAAACTGAACTGCGAGAGTAAATTAAGGAGTCAAATGTTTCCACCAAATGAAATACAGTTTAAAATGTGTTGCCGCACACGTTCAAATCAATACAAATCAAGATTTTCAGATCATTTTAAAAGCAATTACTCAAATTGTTCAATTCAGCTACAAATGGAGTGATTCACATTGAGATAAAAGGAATTCCATTTCAGTTCCTCGTGGCACAGAATTCTTCCCATCCATCAAATGACTCTGCAAAGCACACATGGTTTTTATCAGCTTCATCTTCAATCAACATCGGTAGGGATGCAAGAGCACACCAATTTCCTCTACGTCTGCTTCACTGTGGGCAGCGAGGCAAATTCCGCCATCGCTTCCAGCTCAACTCTAAAACACACAATCAAACTCTGGCTGTGATAGCTTTTTTGCACACCTCATGTTTTACAACTTAGGACAGCGGTTTTGACATAGGGATTAAAAATGGGGATTATTCCTCATAGTTATGTGTTTAATTGACATTCACTCCTGGGTTAAATGATTCTGCAAAGCACATACGGTTTTTATCAGCTTTATCTTCAAGATGCAGTGGGTTAGATTTTTTTTAGTGTGTTCACCTGGCTATAAAAATCTCCAATTTCAGTGTGAAAGAGTCTTTATTGAACCCAATAATCTTTCTGCACGGTCATGTCTTTAAACTAACTAAAAAGAAATACATTTCACTCCCCTCCTGTAATCACAATGATAGCTTGACAAAGTGTGCAACACCACACATCATCTGCCAGGAACATACAGTTCCTGAAGCTTTACATTACACTGCTCACACACACACACACACCAACACACAGGCGCACACTTTTGAGAAAGCGTGGCAATTAACATCTGCCAAACCCACCCCTGCTATCCCACCCATCATTACCTCCACCTCAATGTATCCCACTAGACAGTTTTTCCATTTGCACCTCTCCTCCCTCCCCTCCCTGTTGGGGTGTTTGAATCAGCTTGACAAGGAACAACACTTCTGGCTGCCCTGAGCAGTCACTCCTCCCCCTTTCCCAATCCCCACCCCTCCTCTCATGAGAACACAGTGCTATTATACATAAACAAGAGGCCCTAGGAATAACATAAGCTTTTTCCCCCCCCTCCTGTACCTGAGTGAGCAGACTTGTATTATAGGCTTGGCAGAAAGAAGAGCTGTTTAAAACTCAATAGCTTGCATCTTTTTGTTTGCTGGACACCCTGTGAACAAGTCTATTTAAATATCAAAAGAAACACAGGGAATGTGTGAAATAGATTTGGAACCACGTTGATTATAAATACATCTCAGAATGGTGGGAGGTCAGAGGTGTTAGAACACTGGAAATGGCAGTAAATGTTTGTGTCTGCATGAGAAAGTATGAAGTGTGTGTGGAAAAGCATGTGGTGATCGGCAGCCTTTTTGTATGGCTGTCAGGCTGGCGTGGGTTGGGCTGGGGTGTCACTTCAAACGTGCCCTGTGGCGGCGAGGCAATATCGCAAAAAACACATTTAACAAATGAATAAAAAAAAAAAAAATTGTGTTAATGCATTACTGCTTTACTCCGGCACAAGAGTGCAGTAGTTTTTCGAGACTCCGCATATTCACACATCACCTCCCAGATGACCACTGGGGCACGAGTCATCCGATGCCTACACACACATAACAGAATAACAGAAGACAATAAAAAAAGCAAGGGGGGCGAGGATGCAGAGGTGTAGTGACTGGGAGACACACAGGGGGAGGAATATGGCGGGGGCATGGTAGCACATCTATAGCTGGAACAATGTTGTTTTCATCATTTATTCATAGGGAATGTGATTGAATCTAGGATTACATTCTGTGATCCTCAAGTAGTGCACTGCCAAGGACACAAACACACCGACATTCAGAAAGACAGACAGACGGACGAGGGTCTGCTGCATACATGTTCCCCATACTCCAAACCGCACGTACAGAAGCAGGGTAGATATTCCAGATGTGGCTGCACATGGAGCTATAATAAAGTCTTTAGATGAGAAATTGGATTAATTGAAGCATACGAGAGATGCTTCAGTGGAGAATGCACGCAATTAAGTCCCCCCCTGCGCCTTTGTATGTGAGGCATGTGAATACGTGCGCATGCACGAAGCCATGTATACAGTATGTGTGTAATGATATATCACGGGTCCTTGGAACACTCCGGAGACATATATTACAGATGTTACGGATTCATTTCAAACCATTAACAGTACGCGTCTATGGACAGGTGACCAAACCACTACACACTCAGCACTGTAATCTTAATTTACAGATTACCTGGAAACTACATAAAAGTGTATTTCATGTCAGCGTGATCCCAGACAGTGTTAGCAAAAGAGCGACAGGAAGCCAACATATTTTCTGCACGTACTGAAAAATGATTTGTAGTTTTGACTTTGTACATGATTGAGTGCCTGCCTATTCTTTTACATTTGTTAGCGGTGCATAGCTGGATTTAAAATTGACAATCAACTGCTTATTTTTCAAAGGCGGCTGGTGAGCGTTTTAGTTAATAACTCTATTGACTCGACGCAGACCTGTGAGATTAAAAAGAGTTGAGGAAACTCCAAGTGGAGAGACTAAGAGACACACATGACTACACTTGAAGTGTTGAGTAATCCGGTAGCCAGAAGAACTCATCAACTCAGTCTCTCTTTTTCTAACTCTTTTCCCTCTTTACAATAAGTTTAATTTGAAGAGAGAGGAAAAAGTCTTTCTCCGCGTCGTCTCTATATATATTTTTCTAATTTCTTCCTTCAGAAATCTCCTAATGGCTTCTTCTCTGGACCCTGATGAAAACAATGACTTTTAACCTTCCTCGCACTCCATCCCTTCCTGCATCCATCTTTCCCCTCCCTCCATCACAGTCGACTTATTTCACGTTCTAAATGATTTCTTACTCCTTCAATCTTTTTTGGAGCCATTCAGGGCCCAGCTTGGGTTTGTGGCTGGTGCGACGCATTGTGACAGGTGAAATGAAAGCCCAGAGAAATCTCATCTCCTTATGAACGCTCAGAGGCATTCAGGCAGTCAAAAAATATATATATTATTTTTTTTTTCTTTCTGAGGCACTAACAGAAGAAAATGTGAGTTGTTATTTGAAGACTATGTGGGGTTTTCCTTTATCCACAGTTAATCATTGCTGCTTTTTGTGAGGTGGTGGTGGAAGTCATGGGTACTGTGACAGGATACAGTATTTTACATATTATTTACAGACAACCGGTCGTATGAGCACCATTCAAACCCTTGTCAAATGAGTTTACACAACGCTGATTAAGCCTATCTACTTGTTTTTGTGTCTGTGGAGACATATTATGTCACAACTGAGGAAGGGAAGGAAGAAGGCGTACGGCTACACTAGTTAAGTAAGACGACAGTAAAAGTTTGGAATAAGGTCCAGGAGTCGTCCTTTTAGAAAGCTCTGCAGGCTCACCTGAGGATTAGGGAAAGTCTGATGTCACTGCCGGACTTTATGGCGAAAAATGCCAAGAAGTTCCACAAAAAGTTTCCTCCTAATCCTCAAAGTCCAGACTCACGCAGACAGCCTCTGTGTGTGTGTGTTTGTGTCACAAAGCCGCAGCAGGATAAAACTTGCAACGGTGTCGCTGTCGCTCACTGCCTCCGGTTCATGTCTGTTTTTACGCAGGGTAGCTTGTTTTTGAGCTTCAGATCATTAACTACTATAGAAGTTACACACCGGAACTTTAAGTATGTTTTGATGTCAAAAAAAGAAAAAGTACAGTCGACATTAAAGCCTCTTCTGGAGTTGTAAGAAAAGAAACAATTTGAGTTCAAAGCCTAATTAATATGATAATATTTTAACTGTTTATTCTGTCTCTCTCTAGTATAAAAGCAAGCCACGTTTTATCTATGTTTATTATCTCATTCTAACTCTTCCTTTTTTTTTAATCCAAACAAGGGTTACAAAAGTAATTGTACCAGACAAGCAGCGCTGTCAGGCATTGCTGATTGAAACCTCAAGGTCACAGGCAGAGAGTCAGGAGTAGTACCAGTAGTAAAACAGTGTCGACTCTCTCTGGCTGTGTAGCTCGCTCAATGTGCCATTTCTGTGTGTAAATGAATGTGAATGAGAGGCTTTCAAGGCTTCCAAGTCACCCTGCTCTCTGCCATTTTAACTCTTCACCCATAATATCCTGTGATATGCTTCTCTTCTCCTTGACTTCTCAAACTGTGACACGTCCTTGCTGTCTTACCGGCACCTTTTGGTACTTCTCTCTCAATCAACGTTTATTCTATTCTTCCCAGTTTGACTGCAGTCTTCCTGTGCACCCATCCTCCATCTTAACAAAGCAGCCAAAGCTCTTTTTGCCTTTTCTGAAGAAACATCAGAACATCACATTATGGTCTTGATACTCACATATCCATCTATGTGTAACCTTTATTTCTGTCTTTTTCAGAAAGCCTCTCTACTCAGGTATTTTTCTTAGTCAACCCAACACCTCAAACCCCTCTTCATCTTTTCATCCTTTCACACAACACTAACCTTTGATTTTTGGCTGCTCGTTTCTTTCCTGCTTTATTCCCCACACTTTCTCTGACACATTTATTTGCCATTTTCCCACTTTTCTGTCAATACTTTATCACCTTATTTATAACCTGCTATTTCTCCTTCCTTCCCTTCATCTCACTATGCATGCTTCTTTCTCTATTCCAGCTGTTCAGGAATCTTGTGCGCCGCCAATCTCTCCATCCTCAGTCCCCCCCTCCCACATTCCTCCCTCTCCTCACCTTGTAATTCTCCACTCTTGCTGTAGAGTTCTCGCCTCTGCTCTCTCAAGTAGGCACTCATGCTGATGGCATGGGAAGATGATTCAAACCTACAAAACACCATGGAGATTTAACAAGTGAGCAACCAACACAATAAATAATACAACAGGATGTCACGGGGAAAAATAATACTGAGGGTATTGGTCTTGAATTTTTAGCTAGATTTATCTCTTTTGAAATATAGCCTCTTATAAAGAGGATGCTTTGTTCTCTTATTTCTGGACTCGCATAAACCACAGAGGAAAAAAAAGTGTGGTCCTTACTTGAAAAGAGACTGCTTGGCACGCTGTGGTTTCTTCTTTGCGAAAAAAGCAGCAAACTCACTGCCGGTGCTGGCGTAGGAGAGTTGAGCTGAAGGCTCAGTGGCACTACGGCTGTTCTTCACATCGAGATACTCCATGAGCAGAACCTAAATAACACAGAGCATAAGGTCAAATAAGGTTATTAAGTGGAAAAAGCGAGATATAAAAGTGACTTGAGTCCTCATGGGGGAACAGGCCCTTGTGGTCTTTTTGTCAATGATTCAACGATGATTTTCTATTGTTGACTGATATACAAATATTATTATGACTATTAATAAAGAGTATGTGTAAATGTTTTAGATATTGTAACACGGAGTGATAAGGTTTAATATGGCTTAAAACCTCTAAATCACAGTCATGTCCTGCTTTTGTGTTATGTTCACTTAATTCATAAAAAATACCTTTTTTATATCCATAAGGGTGTAAAGAGAGTGTATATTCACACCATATCGTATGGGTAAAAAGGTTAAAAAAAAAAATACCCAAATACATACAATGGCCATCCTCCCTAACCAAAAATGATGTGGTGTGGAACTGCAAAAACATCTGGTGATTGTAATTTGAATGTGTGGATCTTTAGCTTTCTGGTTTGATGCTTCCCAACCATTTACTGAATGTTATTTCATATAGTGTTTGTTTTTTGGTAAAATTCCAATTACAAATGCTTTCTTCAGCAGAGACACATAGACGTAGAACAATAGCACAAGACATGCCAAGTCGTTTTTCTAATCATCGCATTTCATTGTATTACAGTTTGTTAAACATTTTATCTACAAATCCAATCCTAGAAAACAAACAAATAAACACTGGCGATAAAGGACAAACCCTGCTAACATGAATGGGTGCATTTGATGAGCACAGCTGAAATTCCTGCCCTCCATTCTCCTGATCTGTCTGCATGATCCATGGTGAAATCCATCAACGTCTTATCATGCTTCATAAAAATCTTATCAACTTCTAACAATAGCCCAGGACAAGCGCATTGAAACTCGGGCCAGATAGGGAAAGTTAACTTCCTCTACTCTATCATTATATCTGCACATTCCCTGTTGCTTTGACTGGCTCTCATTTTTCAAAATCTCCCAGTGTCTCATCTCTCATTCCTCACATTTCTATTTTCTGTCTACCTCAGTCCATCGTTTCCTTTCTTTCTTACCCTTCCTCATTCTTCTCTCTGTGTGAATACATATGTTCGAAAATAGCCTCCAATGTCTAATAACTTCATAATTTAGCAGCGCCATTTAGCCCGTGTGTGTGTGTGTGTGTGTGTCTAATTCGGAGGCACAGTATGGGTCAGCCCAAAACGGGACAGGAGTAATTGTAGAGCAGATGGAGATCCATCCTGGCCATAATAATGTGATTAACGCTGCAGAGAGCAACCCCCGTCATGCGTGGGAAAGACGTCACATGCACCAATATTATTAATTCAGGTGCACACATTTGGAAGTGCAGATGTATAAATAAAAATACAAATAAGATGATAAATACATGAGCATGTTGACATAATTATTCCCTAACTTTTGAGATGGTATAGTCCACCTGCTACAAAGAAATCTTAGATTAACTGGTTTATGATTTGGTCTTAACCTTAAAAATGTTAAAATTTTGTTTGTTAATGACCTGCTTGATGTACTTTATATTACGTTTATACATCTAAGATAAGCAATTTTGAGAGTTATTTGTTATAAACTGTTAAAAATAAAAAATAAATCATCAAAACATATCAGCCAAAACATGTTAATGGCTACCATGATTTCCCAAGGTAACCATCGACATCTGCCATAGAAAAACCCTTTATCTGTCATCCTTCATTACGGAAGTTTAGATTTTGTTTTTATCCCTGCTTTTGTCTACACAGTCAAAATTAGTTGTCATAATTTGTGGTGTCTGCATTATTGGACCAACATCAAAATACTTTAAAAGCCAAGAACACACAGCTGAACTGTGCAAAATGATTCTCATGTTAATTGTGGGGTCAAAGCGCAGTAAAATAAATGGGTTAAATATGAACACAGTAACTTCCACCACACACATAATTAACTCTCTGGCACAATTTCCCTTCATCACAGGGAGAAGAGGTGGCCATAACACACTCATCTTCTCCATCCGACAACACCCAGCCTTCCACTTGCCACTAGCCGCGTGCTGCAGCTAATCCTATCAGTGTATTAATTACTAATGATGAGCTGATGGAGCGAAACCCCCTCTTGCTTGCAAGTTAACGCCCAAGTAGACTTAATGAAATGCCAGTGCCGGGCTGATGAAGGGGCTCCGACCCTACTTAAATTGCATTAGCCCAGAGACAGAGTGAACTTTGAAGGCAATTAACTAGACTGCTAGGACAGGGAGAAAGATGGAGGGACAGGAGGCAGAAAGTAACACAGGGGGAGGAAAGGAAAGTAGACAAGATAAGGGAGGGAAAGAGTCGTGGGGAACAGAAAGAGCAAAGGATTATAGGAGGCCAATGAATGCTGAACTGAATGCTAAAGAGAAAATGGGCACAGGGAGATTGAGGGAAGGGGAAAGTCAGGATGACATAGAGAAAACACAAGAGACCAAGATAAATAACAAGTGGTTGCTGATTTAACACCTCAAAGCAAAGAGAAGGAGATCGGTGCCCACACCTCTGCTTAAAAGAACCTCCTACTAATTATAGTGAGTGCACAAACCTTTAGTAGACAAGATCTGCTGATCAACTACTAATCAACAGAGAACCATGTTACAGAACTAATCTAATAACTACCTCATGCAACACCTGTCCTAACAGTTCTGAACACAGTTTTGTTGACATTGACTAAAACCATCTCAGTCACATTGTGGAGAAACTAATCCAAATTTTCCAAATTGTATTTTTTATGAAGGGGGAACAAATTATCGCACCTTGTCAGAAACTAGACACTTCATTCTTGAAGTATATATTATCTGAACACTTCATTACAAGCACTGCAGTGAATCAACATCACCTCCAACTGTCAACAACTCTCATTATGACCCATCAAGGGACTTAACATTAGAAAACTACAATCCACACATTAAAGAAAACAATCACACGCCAACATCTGCTCGACACAATCACGGCACTACCTAGTTGCCTAGGGCTGACGGTTCCAGATATAGCAGGATCATGGGCACGCAGCTACGATACCTATCAAAACCCATATTCTTTTTTTCACCCATTGCTAGTAAACAACTGCAGCACCATAAAAAAAGACAGATAGAAATAGTCTCAGCTTGTATTCTGTCTTCCACCACAAAGTACCATAATTTTCTGTAATATGGGGCGCAATTGCATTTGAACTGATGCAATTCTATTCCAAAATGAATACATAAAATAAAAGATCAATTCCAAATGGGAGTTTTTAAAATATTGGGAGCATTCGGCATGTGATGAAACTGTCTGTTATCAGTGAACAAGAAATTACATTTCTTAAATATACTCAATTATCGTCTTTAAAGCGGGCAACAGAAGGAAAGAGGCTTCACTTTTTTTTCCCCACTTTCATTCTGAGTTTGAAGAGTTCAGGTTAAAAATACAATATTTAAACAGCAAAGCATTGTCTTGGCAATTCAATCATAGTTGTTTATAAGCCAAAACAGTTTATCCACTCTAATTAGATTGTTGGACTACCACTACTGTCATCAGAGGTTTCAGAAAGTGTTTGGAGAGGCAGGACAGGCATAAAGGAAGTGCCTGAATTCCCTGCAAATCAATATTCATGAGTGTACATGCAAAACAATCTCTCCAAGGGGCTCTCCTGAAAAAGACAATCATTTCCGCCACAAGTGTTCAACCAACCAACCTCGTTTGTCAGTTGAGCGACTCAGGTCTCGCCCCCAAACTTAAACCAGTCCACTGGGCTGAGTGCAAAGTTCTATTAAAATGTGGAGGAACACTTGACAGAAGCGTGCCCATGTAATTCATTACCAGCATTCCCTCCCATTTGTTTCCCCCCTAACAAAACGCCCAGATGTCACTGCTTGAGCTTGGACAAAGCATACACTTATCTTCCATTCTGCCCATTAACAACAAATCAGAGCAATTAACAGAGTGTCACTCAGAGATGAGCAGGTGAGCACTTATCGCTGGGTCAATTAGGAGTCATCAATTGGCTAAAATTAAAGAAATGAACATCGCTTCATTCTTCATCCCCCTCCATTCCCATCCTTTTCTTCTTATCAAGTCATCTTAAAAGCAGCCAAGAGAACAATCTAAGCACTTTGTTCCATTTACAAGGCTTATTGAAATTGGCTGTTTTCCCACTAAATCCCCCGGCTGGTGTCTTGTCGCAGCACATATTGACTGATATTCCTCTCTGCTAGTTTGAAGTTAAAGCCCAAAGTGTCCTTGGCCATCAAAGAAAGGATTCCGTAGACACCCTGTATTGATTATGTTCCAGAAATTTCAATAACCTTCACAAGTTTGGACAGAGCTTCAGCCACAACTACTCCCGCAGCACTGAACTACTGTTAACCAGTGAGGGTTCCCACCAGGAGTGGGCCACATCAAGTCAATCTTTTGAAGGCTATCTTGTTGAAAGAGTAAAGGGAGATGTGTCTGTCTGTGTGTTGACTGAAATCCATTTTTCTCCCCGTGTCCTTGCTGTGTCCCCAACATTTATACGATTACTTTGTGTTTCAAATAGAAAGAGGAGTAAAAGAAGTGTGTTTCTGAGGGTATTGTTTGCAAAGAGAAAAAGGTAAGTTCAAAACACTATATTGGTAATATTACCATCCTTTAAGTAAAATGTCCTAGTGTAACTGATCTCTGACACTGTGTCGAGTGGTGTTTATTGATTGAATTATTTTCATTTTAGCTATTTGGTGAAGATAAGCATGTTGCAGTTACGCATAATCTTTTAGAGTTTACTCCATAGCAGCACATTGTGTCCAGATAATGTGGAAATACTGTTCACAATGGAGCGTTAAAACTGTTAAACACAACTTCACCAAACACGTCAAAGAAGCCCCCCAAGAAAAAGCACATTTCGTGTAGTTCAAAATGTTGTGTCCCCAATTTGCAACAAAGAGTCATGAAGTCAACAAGTCAGTGAAATGACTGCAAAAACATGCATCAGTGTTTGATTAAGTCCCTAGTGAGTTTGATGTAGTAGATGTGGGGTAGGGGGGAGGGATGAGACTTGAGTGCTTCGGGGGGCAGAATAAATCTGACACATTGATTAAAATGTTGGGCAAGAATAACGTAGTGATGGCTGTGCTTCATATCTAATTAAAAGAGATCATTGTCTTGTGGCTACTCTTTGGCAGTTCAATTTGCCCAGTTTTCACTCTCGACGATGTGCTGAGGGAAGCCTGTGAATATCATATATTGTGAACTGTAAATGTAATTATTTATTTTAAAATAAATTGCTTACATGTTTCCCTTATTTCCTGGATGTGTTCCAAAAAATGGATTGAGAAATATGTATATTGTATACTATATATAAAAACCAAAATATATTAGCCATTTTTGACTTAGAGACCAGAGTTCTGTGGTCAAATATCTATGATCTAGAAATCACTACTTTGAAAAGGCAGACACTTGGAGAACATCCATCAATATTTTTTGAATGCAGACTCATAGTTCTTTGTCTGCAGAGAGGAAGCCACTCATTAAAAATGTGATTTGCACTCTAGTCACACACACACACGGCAGACAACGAGCATAGCGGGCAGTCACCCAGTCACAAATCCTCGCAGAATGCGCAAATGGCGAGCTAATTAACAAACTCACACGCCTCAAATTGAACACCCAACAAGGTCAAAAGGTGTTGGATGTCAGTAGCCAGAGATACTCTGTGCCAAATATACATGAAATAACACTTCCACTTCGTGGTATTAATGAAGATTGCATGTAGAGCTTTATGAACTGTGATCTTTGAGGAAATATGTTACCCAATTACCTGATAATGACAGAAGAAAAAAAAAAACTTGTGGATTTTCTAATAACTCACAAAACATCACATTAAACCACGGCAGGCCAACAGGCTGATTTAATTATATAATGGAGCAAAATCTGAAGAAGAGAGAGAAGCATATTATACATTAAGGACACATAAATTGAAGTTACCCTGATTTCTTAAGAAAAATTGAATGCTTTGAGGAGGAAGACGAAAAAGGGGAAGAATGTAGTGACAGAGTATTCAAGGTACGTGGTGGTGCACACTTAGAAAAGTAAATTCAATAACGTGTGAATAGAGACACACACATTCCACAAAAAGCCACTGGAAAGACTGTGGAGTGACACTGAAACACTCCTTCCAACATCAATATCACTGATTACATCCAGTCTTTTATGTTTTGAATCAATACTGGAAAAAAAACAAGTGGGAAAATCTCAGGCATTTCTGAAGTGGGACGAGAACCAATACATGATTCCTGAGTTTTAAAAGCTTGTTTACCGACTGCAACTTCAAGTCCATTGGGCCTCAGTCACACATTGATGAACAGCGTTTGTCAGCCAAGGCCTTGTAACCGGGTGCACACTGAGTGTTTCTGTCGACTCCTGCATGTGTCTGCTGATATGTCATGTGAAAAGGTCAATCTGGTTTCTTAACCTCTCAAAGCGAGGAAGAAAAAAAAATAAAATAAATAACACCTACGGAGAGGTTTCTGTACATATCAAAGATCTTAAGTACCTTTCATGAAGGCAGGAATTCTGTGTCTTTATTGTGCGTCACTGTTTATAAAAAGAAAAATAAGCTGTTGGCAAAATAGTCACAGTTGGCAACGTGGACGGACAAATGCAAGTTGTGTCAAATATCACGTCTCAGGAAAATCAAAAAGTGGAGGCATTCTTTAACGGTGATACAAGGGATTTCTGCTTCTAAATTAAAACATTTAATGTAAAGAGGAAAAAACAGTGCAAGTGGTTAAAAGGCAAAAATAAGTTTGAACAGTTTCTTTAACAATAAAATGACTTTGTTCCTGGACACATTGCACTTGTTACAAAATACTATTTGCCTCTGTCTAAACTAAATCAATTCTCGAAGTATGCCTTTGGCATTGCATATCTTTCAGGCCATAGTGAACAACTGTTGGGAAAAAAATCAATAAGAAAATATTTTACACTGGCTGTTGAAGAACTGAGGGAAACGAGAGACAAACACAATGAAAGACTAACAAGGTTTATAAATGCATTCTGACCAATACCTACGAGGTTCCTGCCCCTTTGTGGGTTCTAAGATATGAGATAAAAACCAGTACAGTATCCAATAATATTTAACTGTGCCACTGCGGGAGCAGTAGTTTAATTTCTCTCACTGCTGATATGTGACTCTCTAAGACAGAGTGGGCTGAAGGAAAGTGGTGAACGCGAGCATCTGAGAGGGAGAAGAAAATAAATAAGATAATGAGATTAAGAAGGAAATTACAAAAGGTCAGATTGGTTTGCAAAGGGTATTGGAGATGTGTGAGGCAGCGGGGGTGATGCTGAAGGAAAGGGGGCAGAGGAAATGGAAATGAAGGGTGGGAGAGAACAACAAACCAACAAGCAAGACGTGAGAGAAATGGCAAAGGGGAGGGAGAGATGGACGAGGGGGGGGCTTTATATTGATACAATCGTCAGGAAATAATAACACGAGTGAGTGAATAAGAAAACCTCATTTCATGTAATGAGTATTCTAATCAAGAGATTACATTATCTCACATCTCGGCAACAGGGGAGAGTGGAGTGAGTCCCTGGCAACTGGGTACTGGCAGTGGTCGCATGCTGGGGAATGGCTTAATGCCTTCTGTAAATGTATTGGTGGAACAGCACAGTTATAGTACATGCCTGTGCACATTCTCTCACACACACACACACACACAACACTAAACATTCCAGTATTGATGCAGTTGAACATACCAGCTGAAAAGTTATAAGTAGATGAGCTGGAATGCATTAACTTTAAATAGACAGGATTTCAATTTATGTAAGCAACAACATTCTGTTACCTTATTTATTTTTTAGAATTTGACTACTGAATGCTGATGTTGCTATTGATTGCTATGGCAACGATACTGTATCAAATACTGTACTAGGAAACTGACTTACTTTCCCCCCCACTAATCTAGTCATGGATATACACCAGAAAAGCCTAAAATGAGAGGCCTGTCATCCTCTTAAACAAAATCAGACTTTCAGTCAGCTTGAAGTGTTCTTATACACACGAGGCATGCTTCAGAAAATGGCATAAATTTAAATTACACATCTCCCAGTGAAAGAGCACAGAGGGGAGTGCTGTTTTCTTCATTATGAAGACACACGGAGAGGAACACACACTTGCACACACCGATCGCTTTGATGGCAACGACTGCCACAGATTTTCCCTCTGAGATTCACCATAGGTCAGTTCAACAGCTGCTCATCCCCACTGCCAGTCAGATGGGAGCAGGGAGCAAGAACCCAGAATAAATACACACCAATTAAAGAACCGAAAATTAATCCGAGCAATCAAGCTTTGCCCGTCTCCTTCCCTTGCTACTCCTCGCTGACAGATTGAATGCTATCCATCACACTGCTGCCAGTTCCTCTGCTGACTAATTTAATGTAAGTGTGGGTGAACTAAATCAATTTTTCAAGACACTGTACGAATACAGGATAAACAAACCTCCAGTGCGGTGAATGAAAAATAAAAGCCTGGGGGTATGCCTGTCAGAAACGACAAAACAAACAACCCAGAGTTCGCCATGAAAAGAATCTTGTTATCAGGTGCAGTGCTTTAATACGGTCTACTTTAAAACTTAAAAAAGTTATTTACCACAGACTCAAAGATATGGCAAAATCTTGCTTTGTGTTATATAAATCTACAATCATATTTAATCTCTACATGTGCTGGGTTGTTTAAATAATTGTTTTTAGCTTTCATATGGTTACAAATGAAGCTTCTTACTACGTTAAACTATTGATCACATACAGTACATTGTCTGGGGAGTTTTTGTTCAGACTGACCTGCAGCACTGTCTGGATCTTTGCAGAGACGTCCGCCTGCTCATAGAGCTTGATGCCCTCCTCGTGGGCCCCGCCCGGACACTGCACCGCAATCTGCTGCAGATGGGCCAACACCACACTGTGAGCCTGGGCCACTGCCTTAAACTTATCAAACAACAGCTCCAGCAGCTCCAGCAACAACCTGCAGAGGGAGCCACAGAGGGCAGAAAGGGACAGCAAGAGCAAGGTGGGGGGACATTGTGGAGAGGGGGAAAAGAAGGTTAAGAAAATGTAGTTCTGGAAATATTCAATAAAAATAAAATTAAATGTGACATTTTCTTACTCAAAGAACAAAAAAATGTGGATTCTGGAATGTACCATTTTATTACATAATCCCTTTCTACGTGGTCTTTTCTTTCAGTATCTAATAAAGCACTGAGTTAAACACAACAAGCATGACATTTAAATCATCTGGCCTTGAGCCACCGAGAAATTCAGCCTTTGTCTGAATATTTGAAGGAAGGGAAAATTACTCTTAGCGTGGGGTGATATTGCTCTGGCTGCTGCAGCTGGAGCCAGCACATTAATTACCAATTTCTTTGTATCACCAACAATGAGAATAAAAGTCTACACAGTACTCTAACAGTTAAGGTCCATTTGCTGTGCTCCTACAGAATTGCCTCAACTCCACATTCGTAATATTCATTAATTAAAGTAGGTGGGAAATTAATATATTTTTGATAACCTAATGAAGAACTAATGGTGGTACAGAACAACCAAAATAGCATTTTTGCAAAAACACATTAGTATTGCTTCACAGCTGCTGCTAGGCCTTTACCTATTCAATGCCAGAGGAATATACAGTGTATGTGCACAGATACAATTTTGTAAATAATCAATTGCTTCCTTTTGGAATGCTTTTAACTATAAAATTAAGGTAGACAATGCAAAAATCCAAAATACAGCACAACAAAATTAATGCAATTTAAGTTTGGTACTGCAATTCCCTCTTTCCATTGACATTTCAGCTGACACACACCAATATTTTACCTGTAATAACAAACTAATGTGGCAACAAACTAGCGGGGTCGGCTACAATATAAGTACTGAGGTGCCCAGGCTGAACTCAAATGAGCAGCTACTCTCATTAGTTCGAAATGGCTCAGGCTGAAGAAGAGAGCACAGCCAAAACCAAGTTGACCTTCCACTTGAACTAAGTGCTATGTGGCGGATTGGAAACTCACAGTTGCCTCATCTACACTAATGCGCCATACAAACTTTACTGCAGCTGCTTTCTGCACAAGGACAAAGCTTTCAAACTAAAGAGGGAACACAGGTTATATTAGCTGAGTCTGAATGACTACCCAGTGAACCCATGCCATCAAGTGCCCACTTTATTTTAGTGGAGATATTACAGTTGATATGAATACAGTCACTGTGACCTACATTGGACTTCTAAGCATTTTTACGTGGTTTCAAAAATGTGCAATGGCCAGCCCATAAATTACATTTTGGGCAAATGGACCATGATGTGAACATGATGAACACAAACTCAAACTTCAATATTATAAATCTAAAATTCTTAAACTTATGCTGTCCAAAGACGGTATCATTGTATCTTACCTCATAAACCATAGTTCTGCAAATAGATCCTCCAAATCAGTTTTGACTGTTACATGAGGACTTAAAAAATGTGTAATAATAGCCTGAAAGAAAAGCTGTGCCCAAAATCAAACACTCTTCTATTATTCACACTCAAAAGCACAAGGACCCAATCCTCATTAATGCAAAGCCAAAACAAATCACCGCCAATTTGAATATTTTGAAGAAAGAATGGATGCTACAGGTTTTGGGAGGTGGCCAAGGTTTCCTCTGAAAGGTATAAGGATAATGTGGAGGCAAGATGGATGGATGTTTCACCAGAGGGCATTTTGGTTGGCTGTCTGTCACTGCACTGGCAGTAGCAGCAAGTAAATGTTATTAATGGAGAGTAAAGCAGACACAAATCACTATGAGCTATAACTCAGTGAATAGAAGATGTTCAAGTGACGAAGAGAGGAGGTGAGAAATGCCAATGAGTGAAGGGATTCGCTCGCTCTTCCTCTCCCATGAGTAAATGTGAAGGACACATAGTAAACACTGTCCTACAGAAATGAATACACAATAGAAGGCTACAACTGTGATAGACACATGTACATTTTACAGCTCTAACCTCTTGAAATTCTAAATTCTCACCAAGCACATCTCCCACCTAACACACTATGAACACCTACTCTGGACGTCATGCTATCATGGTAGCCTAAGAGGCAGCAAAATTGACCACGACAGGTGCTTAAAATCCACGGAGATGGACCAATATATCGAAATATTGACTCTGGCATGCTTTTTTTAACAGCCTGATTAACTTTCGTCTTACTCCATAGAGTCATTGAAAGTTTACTAGAGCCTGGAGGGAATCAAATTGATGCAATCTGACTTTGTGACAAAAATTCAACTCTCTATTCTACCAGCTAAAGATAGCACTGCCACTAGAAGGGTAAGTGTTGTGTTGCCGTAATGTAGCATAACATTAGCATTGGCAATGGGCAGTGTAATGTAAATAACTGCTGTGCACACTAGCTCTTGGTGAATCTAGTCTGAATCTACCCTCTGATCAAGAGCTACCCATGAAATCCGTTGCTTGTGGGTTCTCATCTCTCCGTCTTCTTCTGCTCGCTGTGAGCACTACTCATAGAAGCAATTCACCTGCGCTGTCCCTCTGGATCTGTGGGGATCCAGTAAAATGTTCTCCCAGTAGCCTGTCTCTGACTGTTTTGGCCTCCCGGGGCTCAACATCTATCCACCATCTTCACTTTTATGATGAAAACAACCGACAGAGATAAGTTGTCTTGCATGTCGCCTGATTAATGTGTTGTCTAGTATCTACGCCTGTAGAGGTGAACAGCGTGGTTTCCTGCCAGAGGGTGTCAGCTACTGAAGCTCTACTGATAGACACACATACAAGAAGAGAGCAAACTAGTTCTCATTATCTGTCAGTGGAGGCCATTCTAATCCACAATGTCTGTTCTTTGAGACCTCACTTCTCATTTCCCCTCAGAGTCGAAGTGGACACACACATAGCTGATGAACAGTGAGGAGAGAAAAAGAAAGACGTGCACTGTTCAATTCCCTGTTTAAGAGACTGGCATTACATCTGAGAGTGTTTCAGTTTGGGAAGATAACAGAAGGGCCCCCTTTTCATCCACTTGGTTATCACTCACAGAGAATAAAATTACCATAAACAGAGTTTTAAGAGTTAAAGTGCAACGTCTTCTTGCTGGTCTTAGAGTGGAAATACAGTCACACATATTTGGCCATCAGACTTTTTCCAAGGACCACTCAACTGAACAGGCAGTAAAAAAAAACAGGGCATAAGTGACAAGCAATCACTCTTTTGATCAGTGAGGTTTTCTTGTTTTTAAATTGGATTTAAAATACTTTGCCTTTCATTTTTAATGTCCTTTGGTCATTCAAGCATGTCTTCACTTTAAATCAGCTCTCTTTCTGAGAGTTTCAGATTACTTTCTGAGTCTCTTTTTTTTTTTTTCCCAAGAACATAAAAGGGGTCTGTTTTTGAAATGGAAAAATAAAAATGTAATGCGAGTTCAACAAGTCTGATTTGATTTAAATTAAAATGAACTACACAAGATCAGCGGTGCATGCTAATGATTTTGTCGCGCAGAGTGGGAACCTGTCTCGAGTATCTTTATGAATGACCAAGTGAAAGGCAGTGGAAATGAAAATGCACTTTCAGTGTGGTGGATCACAAACGACGTGAATGGGAACATAAACCTCCAAGAGCAAGTCAGACCACTGTATATGCTGTAAAGTGCTAAAGTGTTACCTGCTATAAAATATAGTGTACAATAATGTAGGACCATTGTTCCCTACAAGTGGTACGTTGGTTGGAGTTTCCATAGCAACAAGCCTTGGCTTTAAATTAAAGGGAACATTGGCAGTACTAGGTGTGTATGTATACGAATACAAACACATACACACTTCTAAGTGTTCATATAAATGCAATTCAGTGTGCGCTGACTGAAATGCTGAGTTAAGCACTTGCACACATACGCACACACAGGCAAACTTAAAACAATCTGTAAGGATTGGAGCTGGGAATGAGCTACACGGTGGCCTAGTACATTGGGGTCAAATGAGATTCAGCAGGCAACAGGAAAAGGAAAGGCAGACGAGGCCAGAGAGAACATCCCTGACAGAAAACAAGACGTTCCTCTTAAAAGGTTCAGGATCAGTGGACTGAGACCTGTGCTTCCCAAGCCTGCTCACTGTATGTGCATGTCTGCAAGAGCCGACGTGACCGCTTTTAAAATGTAGCAGTCCTCTAAGGCAGGTGTGAAATTGTTTGTGCATGTATGTATGGGTGTGTTTATCCATGACTTGTCAGGGTTTAAAGCAGCAGAGTATCTGTTTTCATGGTCTGGGGCAGGTGAGTTTCCAGTCTTAAACTTTATTGTGTTTCATACCTGGTTTACTGTCTGACTATGAACATCCTGGGAATACATTCAAAACATGTTCTCCACTACCTTCTCTGTCAAATCATAATACACCTAAAACATCCACTGCATGTAGCACCAAAGGTGAAAGCTGACTAATCCAATGCATATGAGTAGTTATGTATAAACAGCTGTAAAGTACAGTATGAGCCAATTCCGATCTGGTAATGACATCAATCCTCAGTGATCTGATTGCTGTTACTGTCCTGGATGCATCCACTGTGACCACAAAAGATCTAATCTGTCTTCCCACACTCTGTATTCAAATACATACTGAACGAGTCTGACTGTATGTGTCTGATGTCAACATGAACAAAAGGGTCAGGGGGAAACGGTGAATCAATGTGCTACTCACGCTGCTGTAGCATGAAATATTTTTTAACCATCACAAAAAAGAAATTGTGATGATGAGTGTGGCAGTGGCAGTGACTACAAATAAATCAAAATATAAAAAAAACTGACAAGTGTAAAAACAGCATTTTGGAGTTAACACAAAGATCCTAACCAAACAGAGAAAGCTTGTATGCTGCTTTAAAAAAAAAAAACTATTTGCATAGATACAATACTACAGGGATTACAAATGACAGCCTATATCAGTGGTAACAATGGTGGCTGTGTTCTGCTGTTTACAATGATCATTTTCAGAAACATTGCTTGTGCTTCTTATTATCTTCTGTCAGGCAAATGTTATCATTTTTAAAAGATGGCTTTCATCTTTCAACTGAATTGCGTACAGTTTCCTCTTCAGGTAATCTATCTGCAGCATCCACCTTTCCCTCCTCATTTTCTATTCATTTAGTATTCAGTTTTCTCCATTTATTTTCCTGATCTGGAGCAACTCACTCTTGAGGGGATGGTTCTCCACTCTCAGGAACCAATGATACCTTTAATATAGTGCCTCTTCAACCTCACTATCTTCAAACTTTACCTTGGTTGGCTCTCCTGGGCCAGGTTCTCTCCTCTCTGATAGGCATGGTCTGCTATCTGAGTAGTGGACCTCTTAACAATCTGTTTCAGCTCAGGCTCCAGCCGCTCCATTATGGCTTTAATTGTCTCTGGGATTTTCTTCAGCTTGGCCAGAGCCTGAAGGAAAAAGGGCATCACAAACATTTTACTTGATGCAAAATCATCACACAAACACTGATGTAACCGCACAGAACACAAAAGGTGGCTGTAAAATCATTCAGGTGTTAAAAAGTCACAATTAACAGTGTGCACTATACAGTTATGTCCATGTACAGTGCGTACCTTGATGAGGATGCCCATGAACTCAGCACTGTTCTCCTCTGGATCAACCTCAGATAGGTCAGCTTGGTTCAGCTCTCGCACATCCTCACGCACTGAAGAATATACATAGACACATGTTAACTGTGAATGTTCATGAAATATTTAAACCAGCTGCTTATATTATATTATATTTGTGCAATCATGCTCCATAGACACAAATCATTTTGTGTAGCCTAGATGGAAACAATAGAATATCTACAGTATTTTATTCTGGCACCAGTAATATAACATACTGTAACATAGCACATCTGCGCATGTTTGCACCTATCCTGTTGTCACCCTGCCTACTCCACCCCCGCCTCCACCCCAAGCTCTCACAATATGACTTAGCCACATTAGCCGCTAAATCGAGAGTGGCAGCATGGAGTGATGCCCTAATTTCCATTAGATGGAGCCTCCCAATTCCCCATCAAAGTATGTTAACAGAGTTAATGTTTATGGCAAGTTAATGGACTTTGGGTGTACTTCCCTTTTTCCTCAGTCCAACTATAGTTTGTGCAATAATTATGACAATTACTATCGATAAATGAGGTGCTCTAATGCTATTAGACAAATTGGCAAGCTAGACAAGTGATAGAAGCTGGCTGCTGTGTCGTGACCATAGTTGTTAGCATGACAGTGTATTGGCACTTAACGCCTGGTGGTTGCTAATTGCAGTGGTTTTCTGCGAGTAGTGCGGGGAAAAAAGTGGTTTAGCTTTTACTTTTAGGACCAGAGGGTGGGCGAATTGAATGGATATTCATTAAGTATTAGTGTTTGTTCGTACATTAGTGTGTTCGAGGTCAAGTCGTGCATGTTGTATACTGTTGCTGTGCTAAATTGTACAAATAAAATGAGGTGGAGATAAAAGGTACATAAGTGCCGCCGAAAGAGCTAAATGTAAAAATGAGTGCGACAGAGGAAATGCAGAAAAAAAACAACTTAACAACCGTTGGATGACATAAAAATGCTGGCTACATCATACCTTCAGATAATCATTTTGTTGTCAGGAGCCAGTCATACGGTAACATTGTTAGTGAGTCACTATCACACTGCAAGTAAGACTGCAGCATCCACCTATCATCAATACCGCTTATCGTTTGAGGGACATGGGAGGGGCAGGTTACACCCTGATCTCACCAGTCCATCACAGGACCAAAAGACAGAAAATCATGTGCACATTAACACCAACAGGTATTTTAGAGTGTTCAATTCATCTATCCCCAAACTACAAGTGGGAGGAGTACCTGCAGAAAGCACACACTGACAACACAGAGTTTCATACCAAGAACCAAAACCAGTGCTAACCACTGCACGGCAATGATTGCAGCAGAAACACTTGAATAAGTCTGTGGATGCTGAGTGTATATGCTGTGAGATTGCCTGGTATCAACTAAGCTAAACACGACATAGTGAGTCACTAATTCAGAGTGCCAAGTGTGGGTGGTGAAGAAAGTGCCGGGCTTAATATAAAAAAACTCAGAAATACTAAAGGAACACCAAGTTATTACAGGATTAACTTTTTTCATTATCTTCTTGTTTGTGTTCCTCTGCGCTCAGCCTGGAAGGAACGCGGGGCTGACTGAGAGAACTGAGAGAATTCATACATTCCCACAGTTATAGTCTGCATTATTAGCCCCTGTGAGAAGCCCTGGGTACCAGTTTGAGTATAATGAATGTTTTTCCCCTGCTGTGATGACATAGATGCTGGGTGACTAATAGTGCAGATAGGGGGGACAAGATAATTACAATTTTAGTGAGGGGGAAACTATACTACGATCATAGTTGAGGATGTTATGACATATACTCCAAGGCAAGAAATGTGGGTGAATGCTTGTGCGCAAAGTTTTGTGCAATGAGGCATCAATGTGAGTGTTTAGTCTGTTAAGTGTGTGTAATACTGTGTGTGTGCAAGACAGTGAAGGTTATACACACCCATAATGACATGCAAATGGATGTAAGACAGAGTGATGCTAATGACTTCATTATCACTAAGAATATCAGCGCAGTGAAAACAAAACTGCTAAGTGAAATCCACACATTTTGTTTTCCATCGAGACCACAAACAATACTTTGCCAATATGTTTATCTATATTGTTCACCCAATGTATTACATTTTATATTCATTGGAGAGCAAACTACTGGATATCAACTACTGTTCGACGATATCAGCCAAAACCCATTTTTTATCAATTATTGCCATTGTTTTTATTAAAAGAAAGTCTAGTGTGTAACATGTAAGAGGAAGAATGGCTCCTCTGACATAAATCCAATGCAAAAAAACAAAGAAGAAATAGGAAATGGCAGAGACAGTAGGAGAGTAAAAAGGGTGGAGTTGTTTTGAAGGACACTGTAGTTCTTTGAAGCATCTGCAATGTCACCAGTGAATATCACTAATTCTTGAATGGATCTTTATTGTGGAAGGGAAATTCATACCACCACTTGATCCAGGCGTGCTGAACTGTGATGAATCCAAAAGCTTGCGTGGGGTGGACAGGCTGCTGACATCCAACACAGGCACTGGAGAGGAGTCTCTGGTAGTGGAGCTGTGAAGAGAATATCAGATTTAGAGATTATCAAAATAAAATCAAGGCATTACTTATAATGCTTTCAGTCTGGAGTCTATAAATCATGATGTTGCAATGGCATGAGAGGAAAGTAACTCCATGATGTGGGAGAAATCATTTCTTACACATACAAAGCTTTGGTATGCACCAACAGAAACATATGCACTAACCTGTCCATCCCTAACAAAAGCAATCTACCGTAATATAAAAAAAAAATCCTTGCATCTCTGGGTGGAATTGGTGCTGCTTTCCAATAAGCCATTTATCAAGCCTTAAGCTAGAGGTGGAAGCAATCCAGGTCCTTTAAGTTGGAAGGTATAAACACAGTGTGCCTGCTAAGTGACTAGGGTGTATGGAGGCTGGCTTGTTGTTAGAAGCGACCCAATACAGGGAGGCCAGGATCTGTCACTGGCTGACCCTCAGTAATAAATCATACCTCACCTACCCACCACCACCATAATTACTGCTCCACACACACACACACAGACACATTTGTAAAAGTGCAAACCACACTTTCACTGAATGTTTTTTCACGCAACACAACACAACACAACAGCATCAACAGTAGTGTGCCACATTATACCCAATAAGTTACACAGCTGCTTCATAAAACTAAGAAACTGGCCCTTGGGTCATGGAGGCACAGCTTAAATTATTCTCTCAGTGGCTGCAAAACCACTTCATCATTTACAGCATCACTAGTGTCATACAAAAACCGGCTGCTGCCATTCTGTCATTTTATTGAATTACTGCCAGTAATTGGCAGCTGACACAGCCACCAAATTTAAACAATGCCCCCCAACAAAATGTGTGTATTTTGTCTGACTTTCAAACTATGCCACCAACCTTGACTCCAAGTGACTGCCTTTAAAATTCCCTATGAGTGAAATTGTGCTTTTTGTGTCTTCACAGTAAATTATTTGGTGTATTTTTTGTTGTTTCTTTAGGAACTTTCAGAGCAGAAAGTACAAACCTAAGGAAGAAGTGTAACAAGTTAGACAAAGTCTAATTGTTTTTGTCAGTAATTGGTGTGGTTTCCATACAGTAAATAACTGGCTACTTGCACTTTGTTGTTGTACCAGTGGAATAACTTGATAATGAAGGCACATCTATACAGTCTTTGAAGGCTATATATCTGTTGACTACATAATAAGACAAAAACAACAATTTTTATTCTTCAGACACAAGCAAACTGAGCAAATGATGTACTTTTATAACAGGCTTTAACTTTTTTCTTCTTCCTTTTCAACTTCACTTTCTCTATCTCTCACAGTGGTAAACTGAGGAAATTAAAGACCATACAGGGAAGAAGGTAAGAACATGGATGCTCCCAATGCAAGAAATGTAGGAAATCCCCCATTACCTTAGAAGGCGGGCAGCATTTTTGTCCTTGTTTTTGAGTCCCAGGCGACTTGTTGATTTGATGTAGAGGTGTCGGTGTAGTTCATCAATGAGAACAAGGTGGATGTTGAGCTTCTTGCTATGGAGCTCCAACCGCAGATCTCCAAGTCCTTCCACCTGCAGCAAGGGGCCTTCCAATGACTCCACAGCTGACACCTGCATCATGACAACATAACAGCCAAAGACGTAACATTTTGAATCATGAATTTTTGACACAAAAACACTATAAACAGACCCATGGAAGGACGAATTTAGAGAGGAGTTCCCCTAGCAACCAAAAATGTATACAAAAGAAAAAC
Source organism: Solea senegalensis (assembly GCF_019176455.1). Lineage (NCBI taxonomy): Eukaryota > Metazoa > Chordata > Actinopteri > Pleuronectiformes > Soleidae > Solea > Solea senegalensis. Next base: position 20,814,644 of record NC_058034.1, read on the forward strand.
ATCATTATCAATATGTGTTCTTAATTCCACAAAGTGACCACCGAGCTTTTAAAAACAGCCGCAGTAAAGAGCAATTTCTTGTTTTGATGACTCCATTTATGATTTTATGCTGTTGAGCATAAGGCAAACAATAAGGTTCTACACTACTCTACTGTGTACTACTCTACTCTATACTAAAACTAGTGACAGTCCACTGAATGGTACATAAAAGTAGACATAGTCTTCTGGTTTGCCAACCCCAAAGTAATAATAATAAACAGAATATCCTCATGGAGCCGACTACACTAAAAACTAATGAACAACAACTTGAAAAATACACTGTTTCTTCTGTTTATGTACTTCAATTGGTACAAAAACTATCTAAAATCTCCTCATGCTTTTTGGAGTCGTGCTCTTCATTTCTCCAGATTCACTCGGTCTGCCTCCCTCTTTCCCTTTTTTTTTTATTTTTTATGACCAGGAGCAGCTGTGGTCATAGCATGTTTGCAGTTAATAAATATTCATGTCATTAAATAAAACATGTCTGTCTGTATCTGTATATTTATGCGCATGTATGTGCTTTTCCGGGTGTATTTTAAGATCACTAATGGCCACATGATATCACTGTATATTTAGATGGCAATGGGGGAGGGGGGTCAGGAGGGAATGGATAGTGGGGGATTGCGAGGGCATGGGTCAAGTGAGTGTTGATGCAAATGAGAGCCACATTAGTGACAAGATGGGCTAATGTGTTGCATGATCAGCCCCTTTTGCTTTATAGAATTACCCAGCATGCCTGCAAGACTTGTGTATTCTGTGTGTGTGTGTGTGTGTGTGTGCACACTCCTCAGATGCATCTGTATGATTATATGACTGTAAATCATATAACATTTTTGTGTCTGTGTGTGGGGGGTTAGCAATTACCACCAGGCTGAGATGACAGAGGAAGGGTTGTTAACATCATTAGTGGGACCAGGCCTGACAGTGAACTGAATTTGCTTAGGAAGAGAAGAGAGGAGAGGAGAGGAGAGGAGAGGAGAGGAGAGAGGAGAGGAGAGGAGAGGAGAGGAGAGGAGGCCACCACCATTCTTTTTAAAAGCAGACAAACTTTCACAACTCAATTCACAATATAAATAAAAGCAAAATGTGCATTAAAATGTTTGACTATTCTTTTACTGCCATTTCATTCACAGGTATTATTATTTTGAATGGGTAAACCAGACATTACACTTAATTTTATGCATATTTTATTTTCATGAATCTTAAATGGGGAAACAATTAGGCAAAACCTTTCCCACAACACACCTGTGGGTCCTGACCCAGACTCTGGGAATGACTTGTCTACAGACAAAATATGACCAATGTGACATAAATGTGGTATTATAGTTGAGGCACTCAAAAGACATGGCTGCCCGAGTCCATAACACCGCTCTTTTGGACACAAAACACACTACATGTTAGTTTTGTGTCTTAGTTTCATTTGTTGCCCACAATTCAATATTTGGCTCATCAGTTATCACCAAAAAGTCTACATACATCAAACAAACATAATGTTGCACCTAAGTTTCTCTCATGTTTCACAGTGAGGCCTGAAATTCACACTGCTGAGGTCTCACAGTGTGCAGGCATTAAATAAAAGCAAGGCTTCTCATAAACACATGCAGAAAGAAAGAATTATGAGAGAGAAAGAAAGCAAGAAGGCAAGCAAGGAAGAAAGAACACATCAGGGACTCTGAGATAGATAGACAAAGATATGTCCTAAGCACAAATACAAGCGTCTTAGAAGGTAGCCGTCTAAATAACCACATCTTTAAAAGTTAATGCCAAGAAAACATGCAAATGTTTAAAAAAATAAATACATTACATTATTAATTTACATTTAACGCTGTACAAAATGTACAAGCAAAGCATTATTCTGTCTCTCTAGGGCGTGTTTTACTGCTAGGTGTCCAGCATTTATGAAATGCCATTCAGTCAGTGCATGCTATTATTTCCGCTCTCAAGGTGTGTTTATTTAAATCAATCTGTAGTGGATGGTGGAATAATTTGTGTTAAAAAAAAAAGTTATTTCAAAGATGTCACTTCGCCTTTTTGAAGCCATTAATAACATTTTCTACTTTAGCTCAAGTGCAGGTTATTCAAACTGGACATTTCATACATTAGCTATTCATGAAGCATGTCAACATAGCAAAACGTAGCATAAAGTGTGCTTTAAAGTCTGCTTTTTACAGCCTGATAAAAATGCACCATCAAGACAGAAGCAGAGTGTCCAACTGACTTTGAAATTTCCACATACTTTCACACTAACACACTGATCCGACTGAGCACAGGTTGAATTAAGTTTCAATTCTTTCCACTCCCACAAAGAGGATTTTCCAAGGTTCCTAAGACGCTAGCGCATGCCTCTTTTGTACCCTCATCGTACGATAACCCCATTCTAGCAAACTAATTATTAACAAAGTCAGAGGGAAGATGTGAGGGAGTGACAGAGGGAGGGAGCGAGTGAAAGGAAGTGAAGGAACAGAGGGATCAGTGCTTGGTCATTTAGTCCTCATTGCCATCCTTCTGCTCCCCTGCTGCGCACACGGCAAAGCACACTTCAAAAGAACAAGAGTACACACTTGCATCAACACCTGCAATGCCTTTAGATGGTGTCTGCTTGAAGTAAAAGAGTTGCAGCCACTGGACTGTTCAAGACTAGAAAAGAATTTTTAAAAGGATGAAAGGCACACACCCAGAAATCAATCTTAGCAGAAACGCTTCATAAACCCTGGTATATATATATATATATGTGGGTGTGTGTGGGTGTGTGTGTACACAACTGGTCTCCGCAACACCCAATCAGTATTGCCACAAATGCATTTACATGCTGAATGTCAATATGTTTTCTGACTTCAGCAAAAAAACTTTTTTCCATTTCTCAGTTTGTTTTTTTCTGTGAGCTATCCCAACTGAGCAGAGAAACAATTTTGCCCAAACCAAAACATATTTGTATGCATCATGCAGTCTATATCTCACTCTCTGCCCGTCTGCCACTCAGTATATGTGAAATAATGTCCCACTCACTCACACATTCTTAAGACAAACCACCCACTGAAAATGAGTCTACTCACCAGCATATCCGTGGCATGAAGGTAGTGTTTGCTTGTCATATAGGACTCCAGCCGTTGAGGCACCTGCTTGATGCTTTCAATTTCATCCAGCAGCTGGAGGACATGCTTGTGCTCGATGCCTTCTATCCACAGCTTCCTCAGCTCATCCCTTTTGCAATGTAGAAGCATCTTACAAGAGAGGAGGTTCTCCTTTACCTGCAGGACAGAGTGAGTTGGAATTTAGGACACAACATTTTGTACTGTAGCAATACCTCATAATAAATGCATTTTGAAATGTTTTTGAAACAAGTCCTCTCTGTATATTGTTTTTCTTTATTTAAAATTACTTCAGGCAACCATATCTATTATACTTCAATAATCATTTAGTTCCTTCTAGCATGGCTACTAAAACCATAAATGAAGTCACTAATATGCAAAGTGCTATATCATTAGTTTACCATTCTGTTTTGTTCCTGTAGTCAAAAGACATGACAATAAACAATAACTAACTTATTTAACTGTCAAAAACATGACATGAAATCACTATAGGGAGCGCAGGTGAAATATTAGCAAACTATGAAACAACGCTGTAAGAGACAACATGTTTAGTAATATTATTTTTGTGCTTCAGCAAATAATGTGTTCCTAAATAAAGGTCCTACACACCCACACAATAACAGGTGTTTGTACTGGCTGATTAAATCGCAAGATGTAATCTATTCTGGAGGATTTTCACACAAAGAAGACATTTTGACAAGTCACAAAGAGAAAATAACAAGTGTAAATTAATGGTGGTTGATTTCTAGATCCAGGTATTGATCCTGTTGGTTCAATGCCACAGCACTTAAATCTGCATCGTGTAGTGTTAACGTTACTGTATTGGTACCACCTATGCTTTTCCAAATATATCAGGAGAAATATTCTGCTGTGAAAAAGAGGTGAGGGATGGCAAAAATTAAACTTTGTTATGTAATCATTTGAAGGCAGAAGTGGACAAGTACACTTCAGTTAAATGACAGTTGTAACCTCCTGGGGAAAAAGGGCTGGGAGACTAATTGTATTCCTGTCAAATATGTATTGGTTTGCTTGTGAAAAGGGTAAAAGGACTGACCTCAACATTTTGAAAAAGGGTGATGGAGAAAATAATGTCCAGGGAGCAATGGGTTCTGCACTTCAGCTCAAAGTTATTAAGTGGGCAGTTTTCTTCTTGAGTGAACAGGATTTGTGTTAATTAAGTCTGTCTTTCAGTACTGGAAAAAAGGGCAAAAACTCTGATAAGAGAAGCTTTTAATGAGACAAATGAAGAGGAGTGGGAAAATACTTAATTATTTTGTTTGTACTGAAGTCATTGCTTTAAAGTCCACCTCAAACAGTTTTGGCAGGAACTCAAGTACCAGTTTTCACAATCCTTCAGGTTCATTTTATTCAGTGACCATTTTTGAATAAATGTCCCTGCTTCCTACCTGTTTTATCTTGTTGCGGGAGCTGGTGATGCGCTCTGTGATGCTCTGGTAGGTCCGAATGGCAGTGGTGAGTTCTGCATAATGCTGAACGATCAGCTCATCTAAATCCCTGTCGCATGTCTCAAAGGCCTCTTCCAGACGACCCTTCTCCGTCTCTCTGTCCTGCACATCATCACTGCTGGACAGAGTCCTGCATCAGGAGGGAGGAGAAAAGCAGAAATAAACCATATTGAAATCATCCGATAATAGACCAACGTGGACCCTCAGAAAAAGTCAATGAAACGTTTTCAAGACATCCCTCATCAAAAACGCTAATGGTTGTACCAAAATGTCAACCTTGAAAACACACCTTTTCATTTGATATATGTTTGTATTTGTATTTTTAATGCCTCTATTATATCATACAGTGTATTTAAAAAGACTATTGTTTTAATTATTACATAAAGCACTTGAAGACAATTCAATGGTAGAAAGTATGAGAGTAACACTTGGATGCTGACATGCAGATTCAGTGCAGGCAGCATGGTAGTAAGTGGTGGTATTTTCTTAATTACCTTGTTAAATATTAATTAGTGGTTGTACTCATTGGATTCTCTTACATTCACAAAAGCAAGCGTTTATGTAACTTTATGTCAATTGACAAAATTCACATAATTTCTTTCTGTGTGAGAGAAAGTAAAGATTCGGACAGACAGAAAAAAGGCATCAAAGAAATTACTACAGCGGGAACTCTCTGAAATAGTTTATCATTGATACACATTTATAAACCATAACGCAAATACGTCTATCACACATCATTTTACAACCGTTATTAGAGGACCAACACCAAAAGATTGGTCGGTGTTTTAGTGAAGAACGTGTACTACTTATCGTGTCTGTGAGCACCTGGTTGTTAAACAAAGGAACACGCCGTGACCAAATGAGATTGTCACTATTTCCTCTGCATCAGCAAGGAATACACAGTTATTGTTTACTAATAAAGTCAATGCAATACTGAAGCTTAAACTATCTTTCCAATAATAAATATACCGGAAGGATGTAGCCAACATAGCTAACATAGCATAAAAGCTAGCTGTCATAGCGTCTCTTCAGTGTCAACATGCGAATACACTTCAACGGCTGTGCGACATTTCGCGCCGGCTCTGTGAACTGCATTTAAAGAACGCAAACCCTACCTTATCACAGAGATGAGGAGACCAGAAGGGTCTTTGTTTTTGCTAACAGCACTCCTGTATCTCCCTGAATCAGCTGCCATTTTTCCAGCTGCGGTACCCAAACAGGAAGACAGAAGCGCGAGATTGCACGACGGAATTCTGGGAGTTGTAGTTTCGATCGAATCAGGTTCCTCTGCAGCACTTTTCTGTGACTGTCTCGGCAAGGAATGAATGAATGAATGTAGAGCTACGATAACGTGTAGTGTACTACGGAAGAGGATTAGGGCCATATGTGTTAAAAAACAACAAAAAAAAAACCTGACTTATTATTATTATTATGATTATTAAAATCAGTATTCTGAAGAAAAAGTCAGAATTCTGGGATTAAGTCATTTGTTTCCAAAAAGAATACACATGTGGCCCTCTTCTATAGTGTAATGGGTCTCTGTGGATATATGTTATATAATAATTACATTTATTTGTTTACTTTACTTATTTTACTTATTAACATTGTATATTTTTCATTGATCTCCATCAACAGGGATCTTTATCATCTGGGAGCTAAACTGTTTCATGACATTAATTGCAGAAGGCACGCACTACGTTACAATAATAAACATTACTGTGGTTCTGTGTGTTGATGAAAAGTATATATTCAAATGAAAAAAATACTTTTTTATTTTATTAACTTTTTGCATGAAATACAATCATCATAAAATAAAATAGAATGTTTAGTGACAAAATTACTAAGTCATAATTATGAGAACGTAAGTCATAACCATGCCTCCATATAAAACAGACGCTTTTGACTTCTATATTGTAAATATAGAAAAACAACATGCGTTCTGAAAAGGTAACCACAGTTTCCCTGACACACGTGGGAAAGGCCACGGAATCCTCCGATTGAAACAATATCCAGTCTCACCATCAGATGTCACTAACTCTTACACATTGGCCCTTTAAAAGACCAGTCCTCGCGAGGCTGCTGACATAAAGGTTGAATAGAGGAGAAAGATGAGTGTCAGTGCGTTAATGGCCTCCTCCATTTAGAAACTATACTGTTGGATTTGGCAGGGCTCCCCTGCGCTGTATCTCTGACAATCTCTGCTGTACCAATGAGAAAGAAAGAGGGCATTGATTCAGTGGCAAAAGAGGTCGATTCCCAGCAGCCTGGGCCCTGATTGATGCAGTGGTGGACTGGTGAGATAACATTGTGGGTGATCTTATTTTTTTTGCTTCTTCCTGCACAAAAAGAACAATTGCTTGGTCATGCAGGAGCCACAGATTTTCTTTTGATGGCTCCTTGCTTCCGAGGTCCAAGTTTAATTTTGAAGTTCTTATCAGCTTTGTCTGCAGCCCAGGTCCCATCAGTCCCACTAATCTACTGGACTTCTTTTATACCCCGGCACCAAGGTTATTTCCTTCAGCTTGACATATGACTGACCGAACTGTGTGGTGTGGATTAAAGTTTGCTAAGGCATGCCTCACATCTAAATGCAAATGCTGTTTCTTATCTAATGTTCAGTAAAGGAACGATGTGATTGTTATATCTCTTTGATTGATGGCGCGTCCACTTCAATACCAGTTGCACAAAGTACACATATTTATAAAAGAGTTTATTAAGATGCAGTGTTTGTGTGTGTGGCTGTTGACGAAACAGCAGATATGATTAAAGAAAAAAAAAAAACTTGTTCTCAGTTTGATCATTAACTTGTTTGTGCTTCGGTTAAGAACACATTTTGATGTCATTTTGGTGCTGTAATTAATGGAGGGAGTTACTGTTAACGTATGCTAATAGCTTTAATAATTAGTGAAATACAAACAACAAGAACAGAATTGTGTAAGCATTTTCATCTCTTGATTTTAGCCCTTGGAAACTTGAAATAAAGTGTTCCTGTGGGGACAAGTTGTAACTTGTACAATCCAGTAAAACTATTTATTTACAGATACTTACCTATCATATGAAAATTCCTGATCAAGTCAACAATGTGGTCCATGTCTATTAAATGTACCCTGTATCTTATTAATTGTAACATTATAACCACTAGTTTTGTGTTTGTGTTAATCTGGTTCTTCATGTGTATCACTTTGTGTCCTTTTGGCCGTTGTAATAATAAAACATGATGATTTTTGAGAAGCATAGCCTACTTCTTTACTTGATTCTTTACACCTTGACGCAACAGAATCTGTGTCTCTTTCCTCCTACTCAGCACATGATCTGAGTTATAACGCAGCATCCTTTTCTCGTTTCATATTCTAGGTTTCATCCCTGTCCTGTTGGCAGACAACTCTTGATTCAGCCAAAGTCTTTATTAACTTGAGCACTCCATTCTGCAGGGATGACAGACAAAAAAAAACAGATTAAATGAGGATTTATGGACGTCTAATTGACTCAAATGTAACAAGATCAAGGCAAAGCAAACAAGATAACTACATTGCCAACAAGCAGTGATACTAACGATTAGGATATTAAACAACAACAAACCACTTTTCCATGGTTTGAGCCAATAAAATGCCCTTTGTAAGCCAAAATAAATCGATTAGATAAATATAAGCAAAATCCAAGCAGGATAAATGTTAATTATCAGCATCAGTGTTTATATTGTTTACTTTTATTCTCTTATTAACGACAAGCAAGGCCCTTTATCCCCTCGACGTTCAATAATGTCTCTGTTCTATAGAAGCACTGTATTCAATAGAGCCTGAGGCTTTCAGGAAAATCCCCGGTCAGGGAATTGATGCACATTCTGATGCTTTATTAAGTAATCTGTTCATTGTAGAGGTGAAAGCAAAACCTCTTGGGGAATTTGGTTTCTATCCATATGATAAAACTTAAAACATCCGAATAGCTATGCATCCTTTTAAAGTGTAACAGAAAATGAAATTATGGTCAGAGAGAAGGCTGCACGTATTTTCCTGTTGTGAATGCTTGATAACACCTCTTTGTATCTTCATGGATAGTATTGTCTGTCCAGCTTTGGTTCAAGACATCAGCGAGTGCGATTTATTCCAGCATGCTATCCTTCAATTTTAACAGCTGTACGTTACATATCTTTATTTCATATTTAAAATGTATTTGATCAAGGATTCTATTGTGTTACATATTTCAACACACTTCCATCGCGTACATGGAATCTCTCAATAATTCTCCAATAAAGAAAGCGCCACAATAAATTTCAGTTTTCTATTGAATTATGTTTGCACAGAATTGCAAACACATACAGTGCAGAAAACATAAAAGCAGAGAAATCACAAGAAAGGTGCATTATCAAAACCTGTATTGGGTTATTCTCTGTGTATAATGCATTGCATTTCCAGGATGATCCTTATAAACTGCTATTGTTTGTAATATCCTTGAGGGAAATCAAATTTCCAGCTGCTGTATGAGGCGACATCTCTTTCCTGAAATTGATATTGTAGAAGGTAGTATGTAAAAAAAGAAAGCTAAAGTAAAATAGTCTCTCTTACAACACAACTACATTTAAACTTTTGCTTTGTTGTGTTTCTAAACCACGATGCACAAATAATAAAGTCTAACTTTAGTTGCTCCTGGTGATTGAGCTGAAGGTGAAGGTTCAGCATGTAAAAGTAAAATTGCAGTAATTCAATGTCTAACCAAATAGAAACAATCCACTGATTAATTCTCTTAAGAAGACTGGCTTATTAATTACAACAAAATTAACTTGTGCTTCTTTTGACGGCATGTTCCTGATTGTTGTCCTTTCTTTTTGTCACCACTGTTAAATTTTCTCGGTTTTCTTTGTTCTGTGACTGATTCATCTACCCGCTTACCTTTCTCCTTCAAAATTTGTTTAACTCTGACTGTTTTGAATGATCACTGGAAAATCACTCAATAAAGCATCCTTTTATCATAACTTTTCACTTATGACTACATTTTTAGGTCCATGCTGGAACTGTCCACACCTGTGGTGCTGACTGTGGCTTTTTCCCCCCCCATCTCCACTTCAGAGGGCAGCTTCAGAAAAGACAAATGCTCAAACGTTTTTTTTATTATTATATTCCATTACACAAAAACCAAAATCCACTCCATAGCTAGAATTTGACTAGAACAAAGTGAGGAAACACAAGTATGAAAATTGTTTGTATTTATATAGTGTTTTTTTTCTAGTCTTGCCCACTCACAGTTTTGCCATTCACCCATTCACACACACTTTCATACAGCACATTTACTCGTGTCTTGCCCAGGGACACATCAGGAGACACTTTGTGTGTAAGCGGCATTATGCTGCCTTCAAAGAATATGTATGGTAAAGCAGAAATGTGGACAATAATTTAGGGATTAGCAATAGCGTTCATGTCACAACATCACAATACAAATTTTCTTGCTCAAATATTGTGTACGAAGTAGAATATGGTGAACTGAAGCAATCATAACTTATTTTGACATGGACTGTTATTGGTTTTTTTCTCATCGTATGAAATCAAAATCACTGCAGAGTTCATTTAATCTCTTCTGAAATTAACATTTTATTTTGTCGGCAATACATTTTCTGAATTGAGCAACATAAATACATTTCTATTGAATTATCTTTACACCTATGCATTCCCTCTGATCACCTGTAGAAAGAAACAAAAAGGTTCAAGGTTCAAGGTGTCTTTATTATTCCCATGGGGCAATTCACGCTACAGCCAGCATTCACATTATATTAGTATCACATCACGAGTAACAATATTAAATACAACAATAAGGGAGGGGGTGAGAGAGAAACAAAAACCTGGTACAGTGCCACTGATATTGCTCATTTTATAATCAAACATTTAATAAAGACATTGTTTTTACAGAGACAACGGAATTTAATTTTAGGGGGAAACTAAATTAAAAAATGCAGTGTGCCATAACAACTTTAAAAAATAGGTGTTTCAATCCTGGGGGTGTAAATTATGGAACAGTCTAACAGATGAATTAAAGCAGAGTAAAAACACAAATCAGTTTAAAAGAATATACGAAATACAAATTTTAAAATAAATACAAGGATGAAGAACAGCAGTTTAATCCAGGACGGTAATGGAAATGGTCATTGCACATATTATTATTGTCATTCATTTTGTCAGTAATGTTACATAACACTGGATGTTAAACTGAAATAAAAACAAGTTTGACATATAGCACATTGAGTGTGTGAGACAATATAGACAAAGCAATCGAAAGAAAATGATTTAATGACGCCAGAGAAAAAGGAACGTTGTCAACAGGTGACTGTCTTTCAGTGTCACCTTGTTTCATACGCTCAACCTCTCAGAACCAGACAGAACCGCTTCCAGACCGTAAGCCAATGAGAAGCGCCGATGCAAGGACGTGTTGTTCATTCCGACCAATCACATGGCGCGTTCTTCTCCATACGTCATGCTACGGAAGTGCTGTCTCACGGAAGCAGCGGCGTGTGGGCCCCGGTCAATTTTTAAGTGACTCCGGCGTTAGGAAACTTCACAAAACAGACACACAAGTGTGTTACATGTGAATACGTGACACTTTGACAAGCTGCGGTGTGACAATGGGAGCAAACAACAGTACCCGCCGCGTGTCATTTGAGTCAGACGAGAACGAGAATGTAACGGTGGTGAAGGGCATACGGGTAAGTGACTTTATACGAACTGGCGTAAACCAGCTGTTGAACGGCTGCTTTTAATCACCTGTACACAGTGTAGAATCAAGTTAATGCTTTGAAGACGAGTGCTAAAATATGTCGCATCTCAAACGCGGATATGCTACACTGCAAACAGACTCCTGACAGTAGTGTGTGTTAACTTGGAATTCATTCATTCATTCTTTCATTCATTCATTCATGAATAAATGCATGCTGCAGAGTATGTAAAGCTGTGAAAGAGTTTACACTTTAACAACAGCAGTTCAAAGCTCTCACAGCTGTTTTTGTATTGAGACACTAAACTTTTGAAGGTTTGTTTAGGGGGGGAATGTTGACATTGACGTCACAACCTCGTGGTCTGCTCCGTCTAGTAAACTGTATATAAATTAAAGTGCCACCAATCAGGCTGTTGCACCTTTTAGTAAGATTTTGTTTTTCCCACTTGAGTTTACATTGAGTCATGTATGTTAAACTGGTTTCATTATTGTTATTATTAGTGTTATCACTCACCACCCAACTTTATTAGGAAAGCCTGCTTAACTATGCAGAACTAGAATTTGAATAGAATTAATCATTTTTTGCCAAAGCCCATTTTTAAACATTAAAACTTTAAACCTTGAAGCAACAGAAGGTCACATGCGTGTGTGAGCTGGTATTAAACTTATGCATGCCTCTGTCAACTGATGCTAAATATAGATTGAGAGGTTTTATCTGATCAGAGAAAACATCACCGGTAGAATTCTGTCTATTATAATCATTATTATTTAATTCAACCAAGTGAGGCTAATTTCACTTTCAGTGCGAGTCCACTGCTGCTATAGTTATGTAAACCAGTGTTGTCAAAAGTGGTGGGCCTTGTAAATATTGCTGTGGGCATCGGATACAGATCTATGAATTCCTCCATATGCCTGACTGAAGTTATTAATTAGCATCCTCTACAGATGACCTTTGTATCTTGTTGGGTTGTTCTGTACACAACAAAACAAACATTACAGTTTTTCTTTTTGTCTTTCTTGCAGCTCTCTGAAAATGTCATCAACCGCATGAGGGAACCTGTCACTCCTCCTAAACGTCAACAAGCTCCCTCTCCACCTCCTTCAAAGGCACCTCCACTTACTCCTCTCCTGCGGCCAGTGCCTCCCCTCCTTGAACCGATCACCTCCTTACCTCCCCTCTCTCCTCTTGTAGAACTTGCTCCTCCAGCTCCTCCTCCATCTGCTCCATTTGTCACAGAGCCAGTGGCTACACCTCCAGCACCTCCCCCTCAACCTCCTCAAGAAAAGGTAGTGGCTCCCACTATCGATGACATGGTGCCCCCATCCTCATCTTTGCCTTTGTTGCTCCCTACGCCCCCTGCACCTGCTCCCCACACTGCTTCAGCTACAGTGGAAGAGATTCCTCCACTTGCACCTGCACCTGCTCCCCATGCTGATTCAGCTACAGTGGATAAGAAACCTCCACTTGCTCCTCCTCCTGTAACAGAATCTAATACTCCTTTCCATGTGATTGAATCCATCGCTCCTCTATCTGTATCTGAACCCATACCATGTCCTCTCCCTGCCAAGACTGAAGCCGTTGCTTTTCCCCTTCCTCCTCCGCCTCCTCTAAATTCAGAAACCCTCTCTTCCCCTCCTGTTTTTGAGCCTGCCACTGCCCTGCCAGCACCTCCTCATCCCCCAGGAGATGCTTTACCCCTGCAGCCTGCTAAGCCATTTACTTCACCTTCCCTACATGAGTTTACCACTTCTTGTGATCCAGATGCTCCTCCTCCTCCTCCCCCTTCTCCTCCTCCTCCTCCTCCTCAGGTCCCTGTAGAGCCAGTATCCCCAGCTCCAGCTCCTGAACCAGTGGTAGTTCCTGAGTCAAGTCCAGCCCCTCCACCTCCACCTCCTCCTCCACCAGTTGGTGAGTTTTAATGGCAGTCTGTGTCTTTCTCATGAGCCAAACACAAAGGACTCTATTTAGATGATCTAAAGTGCATGGTCTTTATATGGCGTGGATTCAAGTGCAAAGTGATGCACAAAAGGGGTTGCATTAGTGTCGTAGGTGTGTTTTGGGCATAGAATCAATTAAACCAATCACAGTTTCACTTGTCATTCCCATTAAAAGCCATGTGCGCCTGTGTCTGCTGTGCATGCAGAGTTGAAAGTGTGCAAGCAATAAAAACCAAGAGCTGAAAAGACATGGTTTGACAAATTTAAAGAATTAGATAGAATAGAATCAATACAATTACTAGTTGTTTAACATTTAAGACACTTTGCTTATTTATATTTTGATTCCCAGCTGAATATGCAGTCTAGCTGTTTATTTATATTTAGTCCAACAAAGACATGCTTTAACACTTACTTTTTTAAAAACATGTTATTGTTAATTGCTCATTTTATACTGCAATGTGTGTGGCAGATTTAATTAGAAACTAAAGGTTATGTAGAGGATTTAAGTCCAGCTACATTGAATTTTAATATTGTTTATTGTATGGGTGTTTAAGCCACCTTAAGCTTTTTGTCTCCAACTTTTCATGCAGATTGTAATTAGTCTTCATTTAAAAAAAATGGGCCTCACGGTAGCTTTGCTCATATTATGATTCATTGCCATCCCCCAAATGTTAATGAAATGATTTATTCTTTCATGTAATAGTGTTAATAAATTGATGCTGTAATTAGTAGTGCTCCATTCTGCCTCGTCACTATGGAGCTCAAGCTGTCATGGTAACCCTTCTACATCCTGCAGTTGGTAAGAGCACTCAGCAGTGGACTCTACCATATTTTTTTGTGGTTACATTTTTCTCGTTCTCAACAAAAGACCATTCAAAATGTGGCTTTAACCAATATAGTATTTCAAATTTATATTTGATTATATAGCAGTAACTTGCACATGAAATAAATCAAAAGTAGTGATTAACCCACAGATAGTTCTCACCCAACTCTGAAGTCCTGCATCTCATTTTTTTTTTGTTTTGGTTCACTGTCACTCGCATATCAGTGCTGTTTTCAGCTTCAACAGAGACATGTTTGTTTTAAAGAGAGCTTTTAAGAACCTACCACACAACCTATACAGCACCCATCTGGAGATGGATAAGGTTTTCAGCTAGAGGGTAAACGCTGTGAAGCATTCAGCTACTTATATCACAAATTACATACAGTACTGTGCTTTAGCAATGCTATAGTGACTATACTTTATAATGATTTTTTAATCAATTTGTTTTTTCACAATTGGAACACATCCAGGAAATAGACGAAACATGCATTCAGTTTATAGAAACAGATTTTTCAGTAAAAAGCAGCTTCTTTGGGACAAAGTGTCAATTGTTAGACATTACCTACACTTATTTTATCTCTTGAACCTAGAACATGTGTTTTTCCTACTGTTGGTTGCCATATACATATTGTATGAGTTAAACTCAGTTTGGTAATATGTAAGACCGTCTTAAGTCACATCGTTCCAATTCAAATGCCAATTATCAGAGAATTTGACATACATGAAAATAACAAAACTGGTGGTGCCCTTATAGTTTTGCACAGTACTGTATTCCCTCAAGAGTGGCATTTGAATCAAATGAATAATGTTAATAATTCTATCATTTACTTGGAAATTATTTCGCAAACACTGTTTCAGCTTTGTGAAGAGATAATTTTCGAGTATTGTGCTTTGTCTCCATTCCTCCCAAAGATCAGTTTTTCAGGTTTTATCACGTATTTTTTCATCTGAAAGATAATTTGGAAAAGCCAACCCTGTTACCACAAATGATTCATCACTTTATACTGACGTTGCATCATAGTAGAAAAAATACTGTGCACAGATTCAGACACCCTTACAAACTAACTCTCTTCCCATTGATCTCCGAAAGCAGTTTTAGTATCAGTATGGGTGCACATCCCTTATCTCTTGACACATCGCAGAGGACATTTGAATGTTACTTTTTAAATACCCAGTACAGAATTGGGCGTGGGTGCAAGTTGGCATCCATGGTGTGGGCAGGCTCCCCCATCCTTGACTGTGCTCAATCAGTAAGGTAATTAAAAAAAGGCCAACTTATGCCACGCTGCACTGACTCCGGTGATTAAAAAGACACCGCCACACTTTCACACAACAAAACACAAGGTCTCATTAGGGAAAGGAAGTAGTAGGGTGGGTGTATATTGTGTATTAAAGTCGGCCATAGGCCTCCAATGAAATGACGCAACATTTTACGTCACACGTTTGGCTTTTAGTTTGAGCTCATTCATGATACAGTTGGTCGAATATAATGTTCATTGTGTAGGATTTAGATTCATTTAGCAGTGAAGTTGCATTCTGCAGCTAACTCTGCCCTCGCTCCTCAACCTCTTCTTCCAAGCATGTCGGAGAACATATGGAGGCCGAACGACCCTGTGTAGAGCCATTGAGTGATTTACTTACAGAAATTTAATAACAAATGGCATTTTGATATTGAGTGATGCAGAGGAAGTTTGTTACCTGGTCAAAACCGTAAAAAGTATTAAAATCCCATGCTACACCCCAATGCTTTTGCTTGAACGCCATTCAAATAAGTGTTTTAGCTCCACCTGGTTTCCAGGTCTCCATTCTCATGCTCTCTTTAATAGTATACCAAACCTACACGAGCCAGAAGTGATGAGCCTTAAAACTAAAACTAGACCAGTGTCAACATCGCCAATGTTTTCCTTCACCTCTGCTGCCGAGTGTCATCTTTCTTCCATGTCAAATAAAACTCTCCCTCTGTTGTTTGCTCTAATTGATTGTCAGATTAGGAGATAAATGCAGCACTATCTCACTTAACTTTGTTAAAGGTGAGAGGTGAGTTTAGTGCAGCTTTTATGAGTAACTGCCTTCTGCTGTCACAGCACAACAAATCCACTTCCCTTTTAAGCAGTTCATTATGGATGTTGGTCCTTGGTCGACATGGAGTCGCCATTTCATTTCTACACACTTTCAGTCATCAATTACTGATGTGACGCTTGAGTGGACGCAAAGTGTATACTTTAACTTTCTGCTGCTAATGTTATTACATAGTAATAACCTCAGTTTTGCCTTTACCTGCAAGTCTGATGCTGCCCTTTTGCGAGACACGGGCACGTATTTCTCTCCCAGAGGCGAGAGCTGTGCCTCCTCTGAAATGTCATAAAATAACTGGTCAAATATGTAGTGTTTTCTTTAAATTTCATTACTTAAAGTGCACTAGAACTTGATCAATATGAGTAGTTTGCTCAGAATCGGCTGTTTATTACACTGATTGGACCACCCCTGGCTGATTGTACTCAATTCAATTGTAAGTCGCTTTGGATAAAAGCGTCTGCTAAATGACATGTAATGTAATAATGTAATTGGATAAATGTCTCTAAGTCATCACTTCCAGGGAAGCTCAGCGCCTCTGGGAGTCAATGGTGCAGTGGGTGGGGCCAGGCACAATTGCTGGGTTGATACATGATGACTGGACACACTGTCTGAAAGGCAGATTGACAGCATTGTAGAACTTTTCTGACTCAGTCCTATGTGAAGTTTGCGAGTGAAGTGTAGAGACAAATAGCAGCCGGTTTTTAGCTATTGTCACTGTACACAAAAACACTATAATAGCATTTCCTTATTTCATTCTATGTATACATAAACAGTCCTGAGAGGAGCTTCCCCTGTTTGAAAGACTAGCAACGGCCAGTGCCCAACAGTATGTACTGTATAGTGACATTTACTTGGTTATTTTGAATGTATTCTCCATGCAAGGTCACCTCACAGCTTGTATACCAAGCTAATAGTATTATGTAGGAGAGATTGATCAAACACGCTATTCTTAAAGACCAAAAAAAGTGTGATGAATTGGAATCTAGTTAAAATGTTGCAAAGTTCGGCCGAGTACTGAAAGGGTACGACCTTAATAAGGCAGACATTGATTATGTGCGTCCACAACGTTGGGTATTGAGTGCGGCTCTCAGCAGGTTGGCCGTCTCTAAATCATCACCTAAGTCAGTATGCGTGCTGATTACTCCATAGTCAAGGTTGAACTTCCTACTTTCTCCTATGTGCTATAAATGTTTAAATGCCAGAACCCACGCACTGCACTGCACTGCACTGCACTAATAGTCTGCTTAAAAGTGTCTCCCAGTTGCAGCATTAAGAGCAGGGCAAAGGGAGGAATGTGGGTGACATAGTTTACACACTGAATGTACAGGTGCATATATCACTTTTCATTTGAAACAGTTTTTTTTTTTCCCCCGCTGTGTTATCTTGTGAAAACATAATGATCAGTCAGGTCCAGTTTCACAGCGTGAGATTAGTAAGTAAGTAAGACGAACTAGTGTGAATGAAAGAGAACATCAGAAATAACACCTGGCTGCTTTATTCCTTATTTGATCATAGTGGAAGATGTGCGGTGACTCGACTAAGTGCAAAGCAGGAAACGTGAGGAAGTGGTATTGTTGCAGATTATACCCTCCACGCAGGTCCTGGGGTTAATGAAACTTCTGATGAAAAATGCAATTTGCCGTCGTCTTATTATCTACATTGCCAATAGTCTGTACGCCACTGCCTTTTCTCCTGTGTGGGTTTTTCCACAGGGTATAGTGATTGGTGTAAATGGAGAGGGACACGTCTAAACAGATGATGAGTTTTTAATCTTTTTAACATTTACATGTCCTACTCGGGATTAATGTGAGCTCTGTCCATCTGGAATTGTCTCTGACCCTAACCAGCCACTCTCAAGGACTCCAGACAATGTTTATCATATCAGACCGTGTACTCCGGCTGACCCCGTGGGCCTGCTCGCTGTACCGATTCTCTCCCTCTGCAGGGCTGAAAAAGAATGTAGTGATAAGTAGGGAGATGCTTAGTCTTGGGCCGAGCTTAGAATTTTAAAATTTTACTTTCCACAGCAGTGACACTGGTAATGGGTGTATAATTTCAATATAAGTCGAAGACATTTTAAAGCAGTCAGTGTTAAATGTCAGATGATTTATTGTCGATGGGGAATGATAGGGCATGACCTGTTGAGATTGGAGTCCAGCACACAGTGTATAAAGATCTACAGTGGTAATATAGTAAGTAATAGAGTTCTTTTTCTTCAAAAGCGGCTGTAGTAGCTACTTATCTTAATGTGCTGCAAAGCTAAGGCCTTGTTTGCAGTCATTAATACAAGTTTAAGTGACATTTGCTAGTTCTTTCCTGTGCAGCATTAACATAATCATTGGTGTGTTGCAGTTGATGCAGACTAAGTAGACAGGGAGCAACATTAGCAGTTCTTTGGAGGCATTTTTCTGGCCACCTGATATATTAAAAAGTCAAACTGTCTGTTTGCTCCTTTGGTTTCCAAATGTTGTAGATAGAATTATTATTATGGCTCTTTTTAACTGCAAAATGTCTCTGCTATGCTCATAATCTAGATTTTTACATTTAGTTAGAAGCACTGTTAATGTGAGGGTACCTGCAGGAGTAGAGTGAAAGTTCAAAGGTGTACCAAGTACTTAAATGTCTTTTTTTTTGTGTCCACAAACCAACATTTTTTAGCTTGCTTCTTTTGCTATATGGTGCAGATTATGGTGCGAAAATAGTCACATTTAAGAAGCTAAAAAATCTGAAAAGTTGTTATAATTACAAATATACACTCAAACTAAATAATCTATGGTCTAAAATGATTTAATAATCGATTACTAAAAAGGTATTTTATATTGTACTTGAATGAATCCTCACTATTTGTTGTTTTTATATTCTCCTGATAAAAAGTTACCTTGATTGTAGAACACTGGTTTATTCTGCTACATTGCTTAACAGAGCCGTAATTAGACTCTACTGGAGAGATCAGTGGTGCTTCTGTGTGCTTGTCAGACATGATGGATAATATTTTTTTGCTGTCTGGATTATAGGTGACAGCGCTCTCTGTCTTTGAGGATACACTGTACTGCAGTGTTGTCAACTGTCAGTCACCACATGTGTTTGCACCAGTGTTTCTGTCATAAAGAACCATTTTCTACCTGATGTTTATTCATTTTCTATACTGTACTGTACTGTAAGTGTCACACTGTGAGTTCTTGTTGTCCGTTGCGAAGAAGAAATGGCTATAGAGGGTGTATATACACACCAGAAACATAGAATTCTCCCAGGGAGACAAAGTCATTACACCGCAGATAGTTTTGAAGGTTACTCGTGTTCAAGGCCCAACGAAGGAGGACGCCACTTGACTGAATTCCCGAGTAAATCCTTGGTTCCTGGTAGAGCAGCCATAGTGGAGTGAAAATCAATTTTAATATCAGCATATTAACTGTAGCATGCCCTTGGTTACTCGTGACCTTTAGTTCAACAGCGTCATTAACTTGATTTTAATTTTAACAACGTTACAAGTGGATCTTTATTCAGTCCTCACAAAGAGTGAAGCACATTTTGAATGATCAGAGGTTCAGGCCACTTCTACAGAGCCAGTCAATAAAATCCATCTATCCGTTTTCAATGACTTTATCCTCCACATGAGGGCTGCGGGCGCTGCTGGAGCCAATCCCTGCTGACACAGAGCAAAAGGTGGGGCACACCTTGGACATATCTATGCACACTCCAGGCAGAAAACAGGATCTGAACCTTTGTCCTCCTCGCTGTGAGGCAGCAACACTCGCCACTGCAACATCGTCTGGCCCCCCAATAACATTTACTCCATTAAATTGAATTTTTTCAGACTAATGAGTCATATTGAATCAGTTGTGGTAAAAAAAACGAAACAGTTATTACTGTTAGTGAAAGAGAATATGATTTTTAAGTTAAAATTGTTTTGTTAGTTTCTGGTAAGTGACATTTAAAACATGTAATTTGGCTATGATATTAGAAGGCAAGGCTTTTTCTGACAAAAACTTTTTTGTTGTTGAAACAATACAATAACATTATTGTTTACTTCGCGTTGGAGTAACCGAAGAAAGCTGCTGGTGAATAGTTTGTCTTCCAATTCCAGTCATGGTCGTGTAAGAACATAATGAAGAAATCGACTACTAATAACACATTACGAAATCATGTCAATAATAACCCCTGCATCTTTCAAAACCCAGTGAACTAAAACAGTGTGAGCATGAGGCTGTTTTGCTCTATTTTTTCCCCACTCTTCCTGTGTTTTTACAGCCCCAAGCTTTTTTTTTTTTACACAAAAAGAAACAGCTTTGCACGTACCAGCTCTCATTGTTGCTCTGATTTAGTTTGCATTAGGTTTTTGTGCATGTTTGCCTTTCAACCAGCCTGCTGTTAGCACATATTACCTGTTAATAATAGACTCTGACAATAGGGATTATCCCATCTTACTAATGCAGTGGCAGAGTAATCTTGACACACACTGACTCTCCTCCAATCACTGCAGTGTCGCAGCACACTGCATGGCACTTCTGCCTTCAGAGCACGTTTTGGCCTGGAATCTTTACTTTCATGCTTAATTACCTGCCTAGATGGACCAGTTGAGACATGGAATTATGCATGTACGATGTTCCTGATATGAATACATGAAGACAAGGTGTTCCGTGTGTGATTTGAGGACAAAAGAATGTGTGCTTCTGTAAGCAATAATCATTTCCATGGTAAATCAGTCTGTTCGCCATGTTATGCATGAGTTGTTTCGTACATGAAATGTGAAAAAATCTTTACCAGTGTAAAGTGAGGACATCCTCAAATAACCAGAACATTTTTCGTTGTTTATTGTGACAAAGAAAGCTGCATTGTTGAAGAAGACACTCAAAATAAGCAGTGATTGATTTAAGAAGGTGATGAATGCATTAGTGATCAACTTCTTAACTTGACCCAACTCTAACCCTGACACGAACCATGTCTTAACTCTCAGAAAGCCCTTTAAAATTGTGAGGAAGATGGGTTTGAATTGAGTTGTCCTCGCACACAGCCTTCTCCAGACATCTATATACACTCTTACACATACACGCACTGTAGAGTACAAACAAAATATTTGTTCTACAGAACAATTTATTTTTAATTGATGCAGATTTCCCATCACGTGCTGGATAAATATACCCACTTTTCTCTTTTCTTTTGCTGTTTTTTCCGGCAGTATCATTCTACTCCGTATCCCAACAGTCACAATATGCCTGTCAGCAAACAAAAGCTGTTTACTTAAAAATTCTCCCTTCTTTTTTTGTTTGTTTTTAACCTTTTCTGCTTCTTTTTGCCTTTTTTTTTTTTCCTCAGTTGACGAAGAGGCCCTGAGGAAGGAGATCTCTGATGAACTGCATAAAAGCTTTGCGCAAGAGAGGGCCAAGGCAGAGCAGGAGCTGCAAGCCTGGTTAGATAAACACACACACACACACATACTGGAATGGGGGGAAAAAAATACTATGTTCTGCATAAATAAGTTTGTTATTTTTTATTTCAGAGGTGAATTCATTGCTTTAAATCTGTGTATTATAATATTCTGCCCATAGTCGAATTCCTTTCTGTTTTCTTTGTGTATTTTTCTGTCTTTCTTGTTGCCCTCCACTTCCTCCTTTCTTCTTCCCTTTACTTTCCCATTTTGGATCATGATAAATTGAATCTGGGAACTTAACTAGCATCAATTCCTGCTCCCGGATCTCATTATAAACTGAACTTGACTATTTTCCACTCTCATTAATAGTCAAAAAGGTCAGCAACAGTCTTTCCAATCCCCACTGTTTTTAATACACCTCTCTTCCGAAGTACATCAGCATTTTTTTCCTCTGCTTCTCCTCTCCTTCTTTTGTTCACTCTGGATCAATTAATCATGCCTGAGGAAAGAGGGAGCTTTCTTCAGGTAATTTCCGCGGTGTTGAGTGGGTGATCTATTAGCCCTGCATGATGAAGAAACACACTCTTTCTGTGAGGAGCGTATTCCATTGTCTTCCCTCTCCTCTCTTCTTTGCCGTCGTCTGTTGTTCCTCCTCTTCATTTTGACCCCAAAGAAGCAGGTGCACATGCAACAATGTCGGATAATTGTGTTGCTCCCCCCTCTCTGGAAGATCTGGACGAGCTCCAGCAGACCTCGGTCAATGAACAGCAGTCTTTAGCCGCTAAATGCGCTCCAGTGTACGGGGGGAAAAAGCACAACCCTTTTATGTTCTTGAGGAGGTAGTGTTAGCCTAGCGATTAGCCTCGTTTTTGTGGCTCATTGTAGAAGAGTAAAATTAATATGAAGTGTTGAGAAATCATTTGTTTATTGATTTCTTTCCCTGGGTGTTTTTTTTTTTTGCAAGGGCTTCCTGTAGTTCACTTATTGATGTCCTTTCAGAAGAGCATAAGTGCTTCAAAATTGTACCCTTCTTGCAATTAATTGAAATCATGATGGCTCTCAAGCCCCTCAATTTTTGATTGTGCCTGGTAGGGTGAGCAATCACAAGTTAGGCAGCACTTGTTTGTAAATTCATGTAATTAACAGTTTTGAATGTTTTTTTTTTTTTTTGTTTATTATCATTTGTCACATTATCATCATGTGTTTTATTTTGTTTGCACAGGTTTGTTATCATGCTGGTGTGTCCACTTTCATATTACAAATTTAAAAAGGGTGGTGGGAAATGATGCCTATATATAGTGATGGATTTTCCTCAAATCATATTGAACTGTACTTCTTTTTCCGACATCTAATCCAGTTTTTACACAGATGCCGATACATAATATCTAATATCACTATGACCAACTCCATCATTTGACCACATAAACCTGGACTATGTTATTAGCTACACTTCTATCTATTGGCGTGTTTCCACCTCGCCACGGCGCGGCTAAGTTGCATTTCCACCTTTGTATTGTACCTTTTTTTCAGTACCTGCTCTGGCGAGGTTCAAGCGAGCTGAGTAGGTACTGTGTGTGATGTCGTCAGACTGCCGGCCACTGATTGGTCAGAGCGCCGTCACAGGAAGAGAAGTCCTACACAAAAATCAAGCCTTAACAATCCTAAAAACATGGGTTGATCAACAATTACCAGGGAAATGTCTGGTGTATTTAGCGACGGTCATGGAGGAAGTACTGAACATAGTTTGAATTGTCTGATTCTAATGATTCAGTTACACGGAAAACAACTGCTTTACAAGTCACTAGTCACTTGTATGTGTACGATATAGTGGAAAAGAGCCATATGCTTGACTTGTAAAAAAATTGATTCCCTTACTTCTCTACTGCCCATGGTTGAACTTTTCTATTCATTCGGCTTTGAAAGATAAGGGTCACTGCTGCTCTGTCTTTTAATTGAAATAGATGAGAGGGACATACCCTCTGTGTCTTATCAAAGTTCTCATGCCTTAATTAAATTGGAGAGGTTTTTGGTTGTTGAAGGCAAACAAGGCACTGGAAGGATTTTGGCCTTCGCTGTGGTTGAAATGCTCTGCTCGGGGACTGGTAACATTTGCTGTAGAAATTAAAGTAAGGGACATAAAATATGTTTGGTGTTTAGGTCCATTACAACTCAGCTTACAAGGAATCCTGTGGTGAAACTGTTGCACAGCTTGAAAGCATAGAAATGGAAGAATATGTGAACCCTCTAGGTTATTGAGAAGCTACACAAAATGAATCATGTTTAACTAAAAACAAACTGCTCCTGCTTGTTGTTTGTTATTAAACATCCTTGAGGACGAAAACTGATTTCTTTATTTATGTAATTGCCGGATTAAATGAATAAATGCAGTTTACGAAAAGGGGATTTGTCGATGACTGCAGTTTTAGGGTTCTTTTGGGCATTTATTCTTTCATTAGACAATAGTGCTCTGGCAGGAAATGAGGACCAGGAGACATGGGGAATGAACTCTGTGATTACATTGTTGACTTTGTAACTCTACCCTACACTGTATTGCTGTGCAGGGTTGCCAGATCTGGGGAATTGTGAGCAACAGTGGGTGTTTAGATTAGGCAGTACTTCTCCGGTTTGGCTGTAAGGCCATAAATGAACTCCAGAGGTCTGGCTTTGCATGTTTTGCTCTGCTAGGAATGAAGTAAGGGTTCTGTGAAGAGTTCATTTGGGTACAGCCTAAACTCATTTGTAGCAAGGAGCGGCTGCGGGAAGCAGATTTGCCTCTGCCCCGTCTCTGTGTGGCAGCAGAGCAGAACGACTCAGAGAAAAGGATGAGAGAGAAGGAAGGATGAGGGGGAGAGAACTCGCACAGCATTCTGTCTCTCCTCCCTCTGCCTCACTCATCCCATGTCAGTATTCCATCCACTTCTTCTTTTGGGATTGTCACAGATATTTCTCCACCTTTTCCATCCCTTTCTTGTCTCATTTTCTTACCTGTCCTTTCTCTGTCTGTTCCTTCATCTTGCCTGTGTGTCTCCTGGAGTTTCCTTTTTCTATTTCCCGTTTCTATATTCTGCCCACATTGTTAAAGTGTCCTCGCAGCGGAGACTCAAAGATCAGTCATTATTGTGAAACACATGCCCATTGTTTTCGCACTTATCCATCCAGCTTGTGTGATTATAATTGCACATCAGACTTTTCCAGTGAGAAAATTGACCTTCTCTCAGAGCGTCTCTCTTCCTCCCAGCCTGTTTAATAACACTGCTCCCGGATCAAATGCAGATTCTTAAACCTTGTTTATTCAAATATTTTTTATCACTCTTTGCTCACACAGTCAAAGACTAGAAAGTTGAGGTTGTCATAGGAAAGTTCCCAGAGTGTAACCCGATTTAGCAGAGATTGTTTTTTGTATAGCTGTGACGATCGCCGTGCATTACTCATCTTTGATCACATTTCCTCGCAGCTCTCGACAACACTGAAAACATAGAACACCTGAGCAACTTGGCAGCGCCCCTTTCCATCCAGAATAACCCCATTTGTTTATTATTAGGTCAACGACAATACTCATGATAAACCTAATAATAGTGATAGTTATAATAGTAACGACGCTTAGAATACTTTTCAATAAATGTGTCTACAGCACACCAGGAAATATTATACTATTATGCAAGGATTATTCTTTTGATTTGAAATAATGACATTAGGGCTGCTACTAATGATTATTTTCATAATTGATTCATCTGTAGATTATTTTCTTCTTAATCCAGTACTCGTTTGGCCCGTAAAATGTAAGAAAATGTTGAAAAATGTTAATCTGTGTTTCCCAAAAAAAATTATGACTTTCTGTTCATGTCTTTTTTTGTCTACAATCCAAAATGATTCAGTTTTAATGATTTCTTTGTCAAATGGAGCAAAAAGAAACCAGAAAATATTCACATTTAAGAAGCTGAAAATTTAATATTATTGATTATCGATTATCAAAATAGTGGTTTAATTTAGTAATTGATTAATAATCGATTCATCGAATAATCGTTGCAGCCCTAAATGAAGTACATGTAAGTATCCAAGTCAAATTCATTAAGTAAAAATTGCTTAACATTGTTGGGAATAGCAAACTAATACAGCCTTAAACATGTGATTAGAAATGTGAGTAATCATTATTAACAGTTGCAATAATATTATATTGTCATTCTCTCTGGAATCTCCTAGAATAATCACCCTAAAACACCTTTAGCACCTACACGATCACCAAAGATCATATACCATAACGACCACACTGGCGAAAATGCAAAAGACCCAGCAATTACACCGATACTCTTCTGTAAAAATGACATCTATGCCTAGGATGTTCCAACGTGAACGCATTGTTGTAAAGTACAGACATTCTCGGTGAATCAGGGAATTTTTAACTGTAGTTTATCTGTATAGCAAATTGTCCTTCCTGCCTAATCGGCTGGCAAATGAGCTCTCTTTTGTTTCTATTAACGTACAGTATCATTTGGGAATGAATTCTATGTTTAATGTCTAGTCTGATATTTGACGAGACAACAACAGACAGTAAGAAGGTGACAATGAATATCCACTTCTCTTTGTTTGCCGCTGTTTACTTTTTGTCGTGCAGTTGTCTCTATGGAGCGCGAAGCGACGGATACAGGGGTACAAAATGCTCTTTCTCAAATGTGACGACTCCTTAAAAGAAAATGTATCTCCCGTCTCTCCGCACTGCACCTTTGTATGCCCACAGATTTAATTTGAACTTTGTACCGGGATATGAAAAAGCCACAACACAGTCACTTTTGTTTGTATGTGTTTATGCGTGTGTGTGTGTCTGTTTGTGTGTGTGTGTCAGGTAAAGTGCACAGCTCCATAAAATATTCATAGCCAACATTCAGCCACATTATTTCTAACATCAATATTGCATTGGGCCTTTAAACGCCTGTGTGTCAAGACACTTGGGTTGAGCTTGTGCTGCTACTGCAGGTCTGTCAGAATCAACCTGCTGGGCAGACTGCTATTGAGACATATCTTGTAGATGACAGGTAGACAACTGGAAGCATTAATGAATGAAGGAGTGAAAGTGAAAGGAGAGGCGCAGGGAGAAAAAACTGATGGATACATACAGGGGCAGAGGAGTGAGACGTGACTTAAATCTGTATTTTGTGTATGAAATGGAATTTGAAGTCTTCCGGTCTTTACCTGTGTGTATACTGTATATTAGCGATGGGATGATGACCGATTTGTAATTTTCGACCATTTATGAGCTATGAAGATGTAAACAACACATTTGTGCTGAGCCATTTATTTCAAAGACATAATTCTCCATCTGTGGAACAAATATTGTTTTCCCAAAAGGAAGAAATAAACCAGTCCAAACATGACTCGGCAAAAAATGCTTTCGCTGATTATTTTTTCCATTTACATTTTTACAAGCTGTGCAGGGTGAAGCATGCGATTTTTGGATTGTATGGTATTTTTATCTGTCCAATATCCAATCCAGTGATTTTAATATTGATTCCCTTCCTTAAAAAATAAATATGTGTTTGTGTGAGTACAGCTTGTTTTGAAGAATTGACACCTAAACTTCAACTTTTTAAAAGTGACTCAGTTCTGATCTCTGTCAGTTTCACAACTCGTCTCAAGTCTTCCCAGGTTTTCCTCTTCATGGTCATTTCCTGAAAATTGTGAGTTACTTCTCCAAAAAAGGGGCAGCTCTGTGCAACCCACTAGCACTCTACTCATCTTAAATTTACAATACATCACTGGTTCTGCCTTTCTTTCCGTTTCCACTACTCCAGTGTCCACTGAGCCATCAAAACACAGGTTACTGAGCAAATATTATCCTCTAAAACAGCAGCCCATGCTTGTACTCAGAAAGAGGAATATTTTTCTTTCTTTCTCATACTCAGGTGCTGTCTTTTTTTTCTCCTCTCACTCTGTCTGACTCAACCATTCTGTCTCAAAGCCCCCTCCTTTTCTACCCAGTGCCAATCTTCTACAGTCGAATGAAAAATGTGTTCAATATCCCAGGGACGGGGCAATAATGACTGGAAAGCAATAAAGGTGAAGCAGAAAGATAGCAAATAGCTAGTGATAGCAGTCTTTGCTTGAGTTAGCACTTGTGAAGAAATCAGTAGACTGACTTTTTTTTTTTTGCTAGGCTGGCTATTTTCTTGTCCTAATTTGTTTGAGTTGTTTTTTTTTTTTATTATAATCAGACATATTCGTTATTTTCCTGATTTCTTAATTTGCCAAAACACCTTAAGAAGACTTTCTGTGTTAAGATTATCATTAGTAAGTTTTTAGTTTTTTTTTCAAAATTAAATTGCATTGACAGTTTAAACGGCTTCTATTTTAAACAGTTTTCTATTTCGACTCCTTGCGCGAGCAATTAACAGGAGTTAATATTTAGATTTTTGTGTCATGTGGTAGAGCCTCATAATGCTTAAGTCTTCATTACTCAGTGAACATTCAACATTTTAATTTAAAATTAATCAATCGCAAATGAAATCACAATTGCAATATCTGTCAAAGAAATCACAATTTCTTCTGCTTCACCTGTTGTCATTAGTTTTCAAAGTGCTGCTCTTTTTCTGGTACTTTTTTTAACTATTTCTTTTGATGGTGTATAGTTTAGAAAAAGCTATAAATTTCAGTTTTCTTCAAACGAGAGCTCATTTAAATTTAACACACCGGGTACTGTAATACTTTAAAGTGTTTATGCCTACACAGACTCTTTTTACTGATCTTATTATTGTTAAGTAAGTATTATTCTTGTAATGTATGCATGTTGCCATTGTTTTATATCTATACAATGTGCACGGCCAGCAAGCCAAGGTTCCCATAGCAGGACAAAGAACTGAACTGTCCAAAATGATAAATGGAGAATGAATGTGTTGTTGTTTGCTGGTCCACATGAGTATAGCCCAGTCATTTTCTGTTTACTGTGAATGCCGTTTCTTCTGTTTCTGCTGTGGTCATAGTTAAACCCAAAGCTTCTGGGTAAAGTTAGCATAGGGGCATTAGCTCTGAAGGCAGGGAGGCATGGATGGTGGGGGAAATGGTGAATGTAAAAGGCCATTAGGAGGCTCCCTGTACGAGTTGCTGTGTGTGTGTGTGTGTGTGAGAGTTGGAGCCAGATGATGGATGGAGTGTGCTGACGTGCGCAGCCCAGTGGACTGTGAGACTGGACATGGCTGGTCTCTCTTCGTCTCCCTCCATCTCTTTCTCCCACTCCTCTGCCTCACTCCCTCTTTGCTTCACTTCCTCAGGGCCAAACATGTCATGTCGCTTCTTCTCACGCTCACTCCTTCCCCTCTATTTTTTTTTTTTTTGTCTTTTTCCTCTCTCATCTCGCTCTCCACTGCTCTCTGACATTTAGTGGTGTTGCGGGGGCAAATGTCAGCTTAAAGGCAGGAGACATATTTTCGTTTAACTCGCCTGTCATCAGCTGAAAGCCATAAGCGTGAGTCAGCGATCAGTTACTTAGTCTGCCGTCCATCATGATTCATCAGTGTATAATCTTTGGATATGTTCACATGTGAGTGAGGAGAATAAATAAGATCTTTGAAGTCTGATAACACATCAGTGTATTATACTAAAGTTAAAAAGAGTTAAAAAGGCACAAAGTACATCTATACATTTTACCACATACCAAAATGATAAATTATCATTATACGCATTGAAGCAAACTGATGAGGCTGTAAATCATTCATGCATTTAGTGGCAAAACATTTTAACCCCTTTTAAAGCAAATTTTTTGAAAAATGACACTAGATATATGACATTCTTAACTACCAGCGATTTCACTGAAGACATTAAAATTGATCCGTTAAACCGGATCATAGACGGCTCTGTTGAATGTGTTTGAATTTTGTATTACATTTATTTTATCCAGTATCTGTGAAATGCGTCATACAACCAGTCGGCAATCAGAGGTGCTTTCAGGCAATATTTTCCTTTCAGGTAAAAATGTTTTTGTTGTGCCACAGTTTATTAAGAGCCGTGCCACATTTCGTTCGTCTGCTGCAATTCCGTCAGGCACTCCGTCCGTCTGCTCTGTGTTTATGTTACCTTGCTACAAATGTTTGATGCCTCAGAGAGGAAGACTTTCAGGGACGTTTCTCCTCTTCTCCAATCAAGCACAGTCACTGAGGAGGGACTGTGTTGCCAGGCAACTATGAGAAACCCATTGACAGGGTTCAAATGGTGGTTTTGTGTCTGCGGAGATCGTACATATGCCTGCGTCTATAGCTTATGCTTTATAAAAATCAACGGCTCTTGTTTTGATACAGTCGTGCTTCACATATTGAAAGGCAAATTGCATTTCATGTTTAATTATTTGGAAATAATACTAAGCTATTTTGTCTGTCAGATATTTTAATCACAGTGAAACGTAGTTTAACTTGGAATTAAGTTGGACTTATGTTTGAATTTTGCTTCTCAGTGGTGCCCCCTCTCTGCAAGCCGTGGAACAGCAATGACATGAATGGATGAATCTGACATTAGCATTGATATACAAGTATATTGGCCTATGTCTATGCTTCATTAGCACTATAATTGCTTTTATGACCTTTCTCATGTGCTCCATCTCAACACGCAGTACTACAGACTTGTGAACCTGCATAGTGACATTAACACAAATATGCTTTGGTGTCGCCAAATCAAATGTGTAAAATTAACACCATCAGGTCTAGTATGTTGATTTAAAACATTCATAAACAATAAATAAATCCAATGCTTAATAGGGCAAAAGCAAGCTGTGACTGTGTTAAGTGAATAAGAAATGGATCCATTAAAACAAATAAATTCCTTGTAAGTATTGTCTTACATTGAAAAATATAGGTTGTTCTTTAATGGCACAATTTATTGCAGCCACTTTGATTTGTTTATTGCTTGTAACTGGTTTGTTTTCAGCAAAATTCGACCAATACAGTTTTTTTTGCCATTATCAGTAATCAGTAAATGAAACCTGTGATAAATAGCACATGTTTAGAATGTGTAAATAACATGTTTTGAATTTTTAGTGAACATTTTTAAAGTTTCCGAGAACAAAAAATGTGTAATAGTTGTTTCCAAAATGTGACACAGTGATGAATGAATTAGAGATGTCTCAAGGGGGGGAGTAGTGTACGCTGCAATCCTGTTTTTACACACTTCTATAACTACTGTTATATCTCTTTGAAATGAGGTGGAAAAAATGTATTGATTTTGTAAATGATTGCAGGTTGGAGAAGGAGAAGGCCCGGGTAGCAAAACAGGCCAGCACTGACGCGCAGTCCCTCGTCCAGAATGAAGTCTCCAAGATCCTGTCTGTGGAGCGCGCCTTTGCTCAGGAGAACCTTCAGCAGGCCGTCATAAGGGAGAGGATCGCCACTGAGGACGGGAAGCTCCG
This sequence comes from Solea senegalensis, assembly GCF_019176455.1. Taxonomy (NCBI): domain Eukaryota; kingdom Metazoa; phylum Chordata; class Actinopteri; order Pleuronectiformes; family Soleidae; genus Solea; species Solea senegalensis. The sequence goes on from NC_058034.1 coordinate 20,845,521, forward strand.
TGCTCAGCTCTTTGTAAGTCCATGTATGACTGCGGCTGTGTCAACCCTTATTTATCATTTGAACAGTTTCCTATCATTTTGATTCAAACACAGTACTGTATTACCACTAGCTTTTGATACATGTTAATTTGGCATTAGGGTTAGACCAATATGTCTTGAATAAACCTGGTCCTTTATTCAAATAATTGTTTTTGAATGGCCACGACGACATTGCTCTTACATAGTAAACTATAATATCAGACGGATGCTTAACCTTATACCTGCAGGCCCACTGACGTGTGCCATCTTCATCGGATCAAAGGTCACATTTTACATTTGCACATTCCGATTCAATTGCACACAGAGGTGAACCTATTTGCTGTAATCGACAAGTCATGCCTGGAAAAAGTGACAAATGTCAGAGCGATGAGCAGTGATTCCTGCAAATGGCTTGCCACGGGAATACACACACACACACACACACACACACACACACACACATCTTATCTACAGAACACAAACTCAGTTTAGAACAGTTCATTTTAATCAACACATAGCGTGTAAACGTCTCTTCACTATCGCCTCATCTTAAATGTGTTTGATATTTTTGTCTGTTTATCCTGCCGTGTTATGAAAGCTACCTTTATTTTGGGTGGACTGCGTCTTTATTTTCTGTAAATTGCCCTTGTAAACATTGTCAGATGAGCGTTTCTTACCACACGCACGCACACACGCACACATACGGGCGGGCACGTTGTTTTCATAAAAAAACAAAACAAAACAAAACACATTTTCCCTGGAGTGTGACTGCTGTTTACAAACCTATGCTATTGATTATATAGCTCATTTCACATGCTCATCGGCGTAATAGAAAAATGAATCATTTTGAAGTGAGAGAGGGAGCAAGAGAGAGAGCGAAGGGAAGTGAAGAGAGAGGGGGAGAAAGAGAGACACGAGTGTTGACGGGATTTCACACCGCAGGACAAGTATATGAGTGATCCCTCATTTGGAACGGCAATCAAATCAAAAGGAAAAAGAAAAAATAACCGCACTGAGGTACGGAGACACATGATGTGATGTGTTTTTACCCTTCAGCGTCTATGAAGAAAAATGTGTCAGTCACAGGTTTTTCCATTATTTAATTTTGTTTTTCTTAAGGGAAGCAACAGGACGAATGAGGGGAGAAAGGGCACAAATGTAAACTGGCAGTGGCGGCGGTGGGTCTTAACTGAACTAAACTCACAGAAGAGACTCCTCATGCATGTCATTGCCTGCATCTTCCTGAAGTACAAATTTTCCCTACTTAAGATAATTTTTCCTCCTCTCCTCTGACGCTTGTGCTTGTAGCCCACGGGCTGACCTCAGGACATTAGCAGACTTTGAAACTACAGTTAACAAGCTCTGCGGTGGCTCTGCATTTTGTATGAGTCATGCAGCCTTTTTGTCTGTGACTTATACTATTTAATTCAGTCTTTTGTGTCTCGTCTCCATCCAGTTTGTCTTCACTTTCTTAAAGAATGCATATTGCAGCAAAGGAGTCACTGTCAGAGGGTTGTGCTGCTGTTTAAGAAGTGCGCGCGCGTGCGTGTGTGTGGGTGGGTGTGCGCATATGATAATTTCCTCCGTTTGAGCATTCTTTTGGAGTACTGGAGTTTTAATGGAATCCGACGGGTTATCAGTGGAGGCACAGTGCCGCTTTTACCACTCTTGTAATTGTCAAGTCAGACGCTCTACGACAGCCGCTGTTCTTTTCAACTGGAAATAGAGGGTTTTTTTTGGCGTCTTTTTTAAAAAAAAACAAAAAAAACCCCAAACAGCTTCTCTCCCAGGGCATCTCCCACCCATTGTCGTTTCACTCTGTGTTTGTCAAACTCCAGGATTGTTCGCTACCCGCAGACTTAACTTCATTTCCTATTATCATGAAATATTTACAGGACCAGTGGATCCTCGCTTTACACAGAGGAGGAGGCATTTAGAGCATTTAAAAGTATGGTATTTATACTAAACTTTAAAGCCAATTTACAGAAAATAGCAGCAGTTCACAAGGCAGAAAATAGACCAACTTCTGAGATATTCAACTTCAGCTATGTACGTACGAGTATTCACATGATTTCACATGATGTACATTTATTAACCCCTCTCTATAAATACAAAACCCCCTTTTCTTAGCCAATAAATTAAATTTACATTGTTGTAAAGCCTGTAAGGAGCAGTAATTGGAAGGTGAAATTGGTTCTGATTGCTCGGCTAAGTCAATAAGTTGATCGTAAGTGAGCTCCGGGGAGAAATTGTGGTTTGCTGTACTAAGCACATAATCTGGTGGCTGATAAAGCTTTCAGAGGTGATTTGTTCAGACCTTTTTCCTCGTCAACCTGTTAACACCTCACGCATAATCCTATATGCTGCACTGTTATGCCCTTGAGCTAAGTATGAGGTCTCAGATTATTAGACTTAGTCTCATTGTCATTGCTCTGACTTGTACACGATATTTAGCTTGTTGATTAAATCTCAACTCAATCTTTAGCGTAGGATTTTGCCCCCCGAAAAGCTGCCTTTTTGAAATGACTGAAACAAGTACAAGTGTTTATAACACTGGTTTTATTTCAGCCACTGGCAGTTTTAGTGTGAAATTACATTGTTTTATTCTGTTTTGTGAAAAAGTGAAGGAGTCAGGAGAGCAGCGACTACGGGTAAACAGTCACATCTGTCCACTGTCAATCTGCTTCTTTTTCTTTTTCTTCGGGTGTAATATAGAGGGAATATACAAGCAGAAAAGAGGGCGTCTTTACATTTTACAATGTTACTTCACGGTTGAATCTGGGACTTTTATCTCGGCCTTAAATGACTCTCTTTTCAAATGTTATCATTAAAAAAGGCATAATTATTGGGGTGAAACCTGAACCAATATGTCGATTTATAGCAAATGATAACAATTCCATTTACATGACATTATTGCTTCATTGAATTCATCTCATCCGATTGTTTTTTTGTTTTTTTTTAAATTTAACATGACCCGAGCTCACGTTTCTTTCCACTGAAAAAACATTAGTCCATGGCGGCTGTAGTTCTTGTGTTATTTGCTCGTCGCAATATTGATTTGTCCCCCTCATTAAGATACAGGTCACGGTGAGCAGCCGCCATACATTCCCTCCTCTACTTCACACACAATGAAAGTGATGCTGTGAGCAGTTATGCCTCCCCACGCTCCCCTATAATGACCATAACCTTCACAACCACAGCGGCACCAATTACAGTGACACCCATTCTGCAGAATAGCCCCAAGTCACGGGGTTAGACCAGAGTTCGGTATCGTTTAGATTTCATTGATTTAGACGCCATGGCTCTTATTACGTCGGTTCAGTCCAAATAAAACTAACTTAATAGAAAGCTCAAATGAACTCACCGTTTAATTATGTTAGCTGCAGTTACTATTAATGGCAATTTGTCAAAAATTAAATCATATACAACTAAGAAAATAAAGAGGAATGAAATCATTTTCTCTCCTGTCAAGCCCAAGTTACACGTGTTTATGTTCTTTGTGCTCGTCTTCATTTGCCTTCTATTAGTCTGACTATTGTATCTACTCTTTACCGGCTGCTTGCCAACCTCTAAATTAAGCCAGTAGTACGTTCACGCCAAATGTTTTTCACATCTATTCTTAGTTTTAACAGTTATATGCATCTTATTATTTATAATTGCACTGTGTTAAGTGAAGCCAGAGCTGTATTGATGGTTCGTACTAGAGAGCGACTCCTGGCTGAATTGTACCATCCAAACCTGACCGAGCCCGAGAGAATATTGACTGAATCCGGCACACGTCCGAGCTTGACCTGAACCCAGTAAGCTGAAGCATATTTTATATTTGAACTGTTTACACTGTATCTTCAGTAAAGCAGCATTTGAATCCGCCCCATGTTTTACTAAAAGAACTTAAATCACCACGTCAATTGACAAACCCGAACATCCATGCAGGAGAGTCTGAACTCCTGGTTTTAAACCATCCAGAATCATGTTTTGCCCTGTGACAGACCTCTATTGGACGATACCAGCTGTCAATCACAGGTGTCCACTCGCGTGTGCCATACTTTATCATCTACTTTCCTTAAAATGGGAACATTATTGACAGCATTTTCTATCGATGAAGAACCAAAAGTAGCAATTGAGATGGTTAACTTTGTAAGAAACAATCCGAAAACAAATCAGACTTCCTTTCCAACCAAATTCTTTTTGGCAGCCAGTAGAGATGCCCCCTGCTGGCTGTATTTCAACTTCCTCTTTGGTGTCCGAGGAACCTGGAAGACTCCAATGTCCAATTTTTATACATGGTCTATGGTCCTCCTTCCATGGTTATAGTGGGACTGCTTGCCATTCAGGCTTTTCCAACAGCCGTCACTCCCTCTTATGTCAGGCTGAAGGGCAGTAGCCAGCCAGCAAGTGTACCAGTAATTGAAACTTCACTGCAGTGTAGACAGGCACAGCTTTGTGTTGTCATTGTCGTCGTTGTCGTGATTGTTGTTGTGGTCCTGGGGTTCTGTTGTCTGAGGGTAACGTGTTCAATGTCAGTGTTCACACATGTTCTGCCACTCAGGGGAAACCGCAGGAAAGGAAAGTGAAACACACCTGTGCACAATGGGTAGTTACACTACTTAGAAGCACAGCCGTATATTCATCGTTTTGCCTTTTTGTGTTCTTCAGCTTTCATTTCCCCCCTCCTTTATGCTGATTAGGTCTGCTTGTTCTGAGAGGATCATTTCCTGAATTACAGCAGCCATAAATAAAAAGCTTGTCAAATTCAGGTTTATTTATCGCTTGTGTGATAAAACTCTGCATCTTTTAATGTCAAGATTCTTGACGAGTATGTTTTATTGAGCAGTCAGGACTCACTGCCGGTGGCTTTATGTGGTCAAAGTGGCTTAATTTAGTGGACGCTTTTGAGTTATTACACTCAAACAAACCCTTAATTAGATAGCAGATCAATTAGTGCAATAGATTCACAATGGCATCAATTAGGAAGACAAAGATAAATGCCGTGTCTCTTTTTGAGCTGTACAAATATAATCTTGTCCATATGTGCTAACAAATGAGGAGTTTTGACAAAGATATACGAGCACATCGCATGAACGAGTCATGCAACTCTGTTATTCACACTCTGCATCCATCTGTCAGGACCCACATCTGTGTTTTAATGAAATCATAGACTTCCGCCATCCTCTCTTTTGATTTTCAGCAACACTGCTCCCTGCGGAGCCAAACTGGTCCAGTGGCCAATCAATCACTGGCCACAGCGTCTCACCTAGACACAGGCTCTAACCCTGAGGCAGACTTTTCAATCAAACCCAGAGTCATCAATCTTTCCCTGGCTCCAAACAGTGGTCTGGGTGGGTTCTACCTGGCGGCAATGGTTTTGTCCACTGTTGTCAAACTGGTCTAAAACACTTGGATCTTACACTTACTTTTTAAACATGAGATCTTCAATGTACAGTATGCAATTTTTGCTGCAAAACAATAACAAAGATCTAGTTTGAGGACAAGGAGGAGCGGTGTGGGATCATGAGCTCAATCTGATTAATTGACCGATCCTCTTTTTCCCAAAGTTGCTTTCATTTCAGCTTCTTTTAAATTTAGTATTTCATACAACAATTAGGTTGATAAAAATTGTGACACAGACCAACTGGCTCCCTCTCCCTACCTCACTCTCTCTCCACTCACTGCTGTGAGAGAGTGATGAGATACCTCACTACTGCTGTGGAATTACAGCTCCACCGAACGGGACATCAATGGCTGAAACTGTACACCCTTTACCAGTTTCAGAGTTGAAGCACATCAAGGCTATTATCATGAAATATTTGCAGGACCAGTGGATCCCCGCTTTACACGGAGGAGGAGGCATTTAGAGCATTTAAAAGTATGGTATTTATACTAAACTTTAAAGCCAATTTACAGAAAAGTAGCAGCAGATCACAAGGCAGATAACATCATAAGTTAAAGGATATGTTCTCTTCTATAAATGGAATCTTCTGGATTAAAAAAAAAAGTGTTCAATGTTTTGGCTAATTAAAGTACACTACTCAAAGTTAGAGTTGAATATTATATCTGTATCTATTATAAACATTGTGGGTAATGGAACATGTGCAACAATCTCCACAGATAAGGATGTTGGGAACAGTGATGGTCCCTAGTTGGTCTTAAAAGGTTTTGCTTTAAAAAGAGAATCTAATCTGCTTTGAGGGGCAGAAAACTGAGTTATACAGAAATGGTTTCTATTGGATTAATATGATGTGATGTATCCACTTATTTATACAGATAGTGTGGAAAAGGTAATAAAAACACACATATAACCTCATACTTTCCGCTTGCACTACAAATTTACAGACACAATGACCATTAAACGGAGTTAACAATTTAACCTCATGAATGTAGAATTATTTGTAATATTTCCAGTACTTGTGTACAGCGCTTTGTTAGTCCATGTAGTTGTCAGTGTCTCACTTTTGTTCACTGTCACAAAAGCAGAGGGGAAAACAGTCATTTTGTTGCTTGTTCTGTCTTCATCTTTATCGCTTTCTCTTACAATTAAACGCGCTCACACACACACACAGCCACGCAAATACCAGCCACCAATTTGCTGTACCATGCCTCTCTGCTTTCATTGCATAAGTATAATGCAGCATACCGAGGATGTTTGTTTGCTCCCTGTATACACACACACACACACATACAGACAAAAACACCATGTCCATCCTGTCACAGCTCCCAAAGAAAATCACTTCCTACTCCCTCTGTTAACTGGCTTGAAAATGGCTTTGGCTAAAGCTTAACATTTTTAATGCAACAAGCCCTAAACGCCTCTGCTCACCATGGCACTCATCTCCTACCTCCCTGCTGCCCCTCAAAAAACTGCAGTCTCCAGCATATATTTAGTCTTTTTTGGGGTGGGTGGGTGGAATCTTGTATACTTCAGTTGTGCATGGTTGCATTTTAGATACAGATGACTGGACCTGGCTGATAATGGGCCGACAATTTAATTTCCAAGGTATTAAAGGAGACTTGCTGGGTTTTGAATTGGTGCCTGTTGGTGGGATTTATTTAAAAAAAGAAAAAAAATTTTTCCCCTTTTATAAATTATTAAATTTCTCTTTGCATCACAGAATATAAGGAAGATTGGGGGGAAGAAAAGGTCCTCATTTCTTTTATTTTCTTGAATGAGATAAAGGGAGTTTGTGGTACATTCTGATTTACATATATTTTGGATTTGCTCAGCAAGCCAAGGACAAATTGCATCCTATCTCTGCCTACAGTTCCCTGAGCTGTTGTAAGAGTAACCCCTGCAGGGCTTGATGTAACTGGATTCAGGAGAGCTGTCTGTGTGTTTGATTAATATGGATTTAAAAGTGATTTTTCTTGTGCTTTCGCCCTGCGGTTGGATTAACACCGGGGTTAGGGTGATGTGGCAAAAATCACAGGGTGGATTTAGACCCCAAGATGAGGCGTAATACTTGGCAGCGTGTCTGAAGCGGAATTAAATAGTTCCTCTAGTTTGTTTTTAAGAGCACAATCTTTCAATGTTGGACAATTTGTAGGGCACACACTGGCATCACATTGGCAGTCTGCCGCATCTTGGCCTGTTTCCTGTCAGATATTTAATTGCTTCCAGCCACTTGAAAACTCTTTACTCAGGTATTACGCTGTTTAAAAAAAAGTAATGACTTTGAGATTTTAATTATATCAGCCACTGTGGCCATATTATTTCCCTAACAAGGTGTTAAAAACGTAGGAAATGGCATTTCCAGAATAAAATGATCTGAGTCCAGATGAGCATTGTCGCTCAATGTCAGAAGTTCAGCTGCGTCCTTACTAAAAGCCTCAAAACATTGACTCATTCCTCTTCAGATGTTTGCTTGGTTTTTTACTAACGAGAAACGACAAGAACATAGATTTGTTTTATTAGACTGACGATGACGTGAAGTGAAAGTAGGTTACTGCATCGCCATTTCTAAACATCTCCAGAGTTATCAAATGAAAATGCTGGAGTTACATGAATGACAAGTGTGCCCAGAGCAGTAGTTGTGTTTTTAAACTGAATAGAATTGATGTAGCCTAAAGTAAAAACACAAAAATCCACTGTTTATCTTGCTTGTCCATGCTTAACATTTTCTGAAAGTTCCTTTTTTGACATGTGAAAAACTTTAAGAGATAGAGGCATGTTCCGAATCTGTGTGATTGTCTGCTTTGCTCCATGGATATAGTTTGATTCGATGTTTGTGTCCTGTAAGAGGTCAACTTAAATGAGCCGATACTCTGTCTGCTCCACTGCCTTTTCAAATCTTTCCCACTGACAGTGCACTGTTCAAAGCTGTATGTATTTTTTCCCCCTCTATCTTTCTTCCTGTCGTCTGTCTTATTGTAATTCTCCTTTTGTCCTGGAAGATGTTCATTAAATTTTCCTTTACATATTGGTGGCCATACCTCACCCCCGGCCAGGCTGTGGTGCCCACACACTGGGGCAGCATTGGAGTTAGACGGGAAGGTGGGCTGTAATTGGCAGGGCCTGTGGTTGCCACTCTGTGCCGGGCCCTCACCCTGAAAGCTAATTGGCACCGTGAGCTCCCAGTGGTTCAGGCCAGGATACGCTAGCACTTGGATTGATGGATGGATACTAGTGTCATGGAAGTGTCTTTCTGACAAGAGAGAGTTTGTACAGTCAATTCACTGCCTGAGCTTCCCTGGTCTGTGTGTGTATGTACTGTATGTATCCGTCCTCATTTGTTGTTTACATTTTCAATAGCTTGACTTGAATTTTCATATTGTGCTGTTGTGTTTAATTTTTTTCACGTTTGACTGAGCAAGGCATCAATTTGACTTGTGTAAACAAGTAATTATCCAGTACGTTACATACCTGAAATTGATTCCCCCTCCCCACTTCCAGCCAAGCAATGAAGAATTCAAACAAAATAAAGTTTACTGAATTTGAATTATTTGTTACAACTAAAAAGTTAAAACGTGCACATGACCATCATTTGGAACACTGGTTGTCTGAGTACGTTTCCAATGAGAGATTTAAACAGATTTTGGAATTGGTTTAAGTCTTAATAATCAAAACAAATCTGATTTTCAGCTTCTTAAATGTGAATAATTTCTGCTTCCTTTCCTTCATTTTAACAGAGAAATCATTTAAAATGCACTTTCTGGACAAAACAAGACATTTGAGAATATCATCATTTTGAAATTTGGGGGGGAAAAAAGTTTTTTTAACATATTCTGACATTTTAGGTGCCAAACAACAAATTAATAATCAACAAATGAACTGATTATGAAAATGATCATTTGTTGCAGCCCTAGTGTTTAATACTTATCTGTTATTGCTGTATATTGATGTTGATACCCTGTTACTGGCATCGAGGTTAGATGTTGTGGCTGTATGTCTATGAATTTGACAATTTTCTCTAATCTCTCCATTGAATATTGGGTTTACCAAAGTTCTTTAATTTAAAAGAAAAATCACTTTTAAAATTCACTGGTAAAACTTTAAAACAGTGTTGTTATTGGTCTTTGCAGCCTGTAGTTTAACTGAGAATGTATTTCTATTAAATGCAATCTTTTAGGTATAGTAGCTGACACTACATTCTGTAAGCTACTGAAGTGCAGTCTTGAATCACTTTTGTTGCAGTACTGAATGTGTGTGTGTGTGTGTGTGTGTGGGTCAGTACTGGTAATATGTCGGATGTGCAATATGACAGGTATTTTCTTTCTCTGCACTCGTCCCTTTGCCATTTCTTTGTCTTACTCTGTGTTTTCCCTGTTGCTCCTGACAGGAGATTGGTATTAATGAGGTTCTGTGGAAGGGAACAGTCGCCTCAGCTGAGAGGGAGAGAGAATTTGATGGAGCAATTGGAAAACTTAAACATTATAGTGGGAACAAAGTTCAGAAGGCTGTGAACGGCAGAAAAACTGGATGGGAGCGAGAGAGGAGAGAGAAACGTAGGTGCAGCGAAGGCGAGGCTCGAAATAATGATTTAGAAAAAGCCATTTTTCCAAACAATGTTAGAAACTGCAAAGTCAATAACAGAACTTAAAACTCTATTAAGAGTAAGTTTAAACAAAAATCAAATAACCTGAGAGGAATTGCAACAGCCTTGCACTATTTGTTAGCAGGCATTTTTCGAGAAATGTGGTTCAACATGGATTTAAAAAGAAAGTGCACAAGTCAGACATGAAGTACAACCTGAATCACAAAAAATGCATGCTAATGCCCAACATAAACACGGCCTTTAGAGGTGACCCTGAGTCTGCTGACATGGACTTGACAGACAGACGCTGGAGATGGACACTGGCCCCCTTCCAGCTTCAGCAGGTCTTTGGAAGACCACCTGCTGCTCGGTGGAATGAATATGTATTGATACCCAGCATGAGCACACATGATCTGAGAAACGTACCGTGTGCTTTCAAATACCCACAAAGATTCAGTCACTTACACGTGGCCGCTCTAAAACTGATTCAGAGAGTGATTCACATGCTGTTGTTGGTGCCTGGGTACAAGCCGGTCAGGCACATACAGCTCGAGATGTCCAAGTTCAATGTCAGCAACATATTCCACCCTTGTCCCTTTTGCTCGCTGCATGTCCTCTCTCATTGTCCTCTCGTCGACGTTTCTCTCTGATTCACCACCTCTCATTTTGTTTCCCCCCCGGGACATCTGTTGTCCAAAGCCAATATGCCTCTCTCTTCTCTGTGTCATTCACCGTGTCCTTTGCCGTCAAGTAAAAGACATTTTCCTTTTTTTGTCCGACTGAATCCATACCAGAATCCTCCACAGCCGTTTGGATCTGCCACCTTATTTCTCCCTGTATTCTAATTTCTGTCTTTTGAATACGAATGTAGTCAGGAATTGAGTATAAATAAACACCTAAATCAAAGCCCCAAATGCAAATCCGCACAGCGAAATTGATAAGAATCTTTCATCAAATCACCAAAAGACATATGTTTCAATGTTGTGCATAATTTGAGTGTTAGTCTCTAACTGGTTTATTCCTCTTGATCTTCTTTCTTATCAGTACATGTGTATTTACAAGATTGTCTCCACGTTACTGCTGCCTGTGGCTTGGCTACACTCCTCTTCCTGACTTCATGGTCTTCAGTATTTCTCGCTTTCTCTGTGTGCATCAGAGCATCTTCTCCCTCCTTTGCATCCTCAGTTTCTTTGTCCTTATGTTCCTATTGTTCTCCTGGCATGCCCCCTGTCTCCGTCTTGGCTGAGACTTCCTCCATACATGCCCCCCATGTCTCGGTAATGAACCCACAGCTCTTCATCTCTCTTTCTTCTTCCCCCTGTGTGTTGGACATGACAGATGACTGGGGACCTCCAGAGGTTTTCTCCCCAGGGCTTGCGATAAAGGCAGCTCCAACCACAAGATGATCAATCAATCAGTTTACACCGCGGGTGCCTGATCAGCCAATTAATCAATCCCTGAGCCAGCAGATGTTGTTGCTGTCCCTCAGTGAAGGTGCTGGCAGTGGAGTGGTGGATGTGGTGTCTTCAACAAAAGCTTAGGGGCTTGAAATGCTTGGAGAGTAGTTAGGAAAGTGATTTTTCATGTTTTTGCCAGCATTTTAACCTTTGTGGGCTCACTTGTCCCATTTCTTTTCCCGGGAGTTTTTTTTTTGTACGAGCTTTTCCCATGTTATTCCTAAGGCAACACATTAATAGTTTTCTTAGATAAGCTTGTGAATTTTGGAAACCTCACTACCTATTTGTAAACTTGGGGTGTAAGAAAATATTGATGCTACACTGCTAGTTGACAGCAGACCTTCGGCCACTTGACTCTTCCCCCCTTCTTTCACTATTCTCACTTGACAAAAAACTGTACTGTTTATGCATATACCATTATTGTTTTTGCTGTGAGAGCTTTTCTTGAAATAGATTTGTTAAGAAGGGTGCGAAGGTCTCAGGGCACCATCTGTCAAATTCTGTGATCATTGGAATTTGGATTGAAATGATGTGACTGAAGGTTTGTGTATATATACATATATATGTATATGTATATATATGTATGTATATGTATATATGTATATACATATACATCTACATCATCATTAGCTGTCTTTGAGTGAGTTCTGCACATACATGTTTGCATTTCTCCAATAAAACTTAGACCTTTTCACAGTGGATATTTACTATTTTGAAATAGTATCCCAACATGTCTCACTATATCGTATTATTGCCCCTATCATATTCTCGGATATTATTTGCAGACACACAGCCTCACTAATTCTCCTTGCCTAAAATGAATTAGTGTCTGTGAAATGTTTAACAAATAGGTGAGAACTGCAAAAGAGATGTAAATGTGTGTGTGGGTTGACATACCCTGTGTCAGCATCATTAAGGCCAGCTGGTTAAGATCGAGCCCCCTCTTGACCCCTGTTCCCCAGTCCGTGAGCTGCAGACACTACACTGACACGTCTTTTCAATGTCTCCTTGACCAGCCAGTTAAGACAACCACAAGACACCCACTCTCTCTACCTACATCTCATGGCCTTTGGCCATCATCTCGGCCCCTTGGTCTGTGTCCTGAGCTGGTCAGCCCTTTGACCCAGCAGGTCGTCGATCATTGCTCACTGTGCTAAGAGATCCCCAGGGAGTGTAATTTGGTCTGCAGCCTGTGGCAATGTTTCCAAATGTATCCAAGTGTGTTGTTAGAACTTGTCTGGATATGTGTTTCTCTTACTTAAGAAGAAGTGTCACTGCTTATACCACATTCCAAATCAGAGCTCAATGATTAATGAGACACTGTCTTTATTGCGTCCATTGCCTGCATCTAAATTCTCAAGAAAACCATGCTTTCACAGGAGTGATGTATCTGCTGAAGATACAAAAACCTGGATGACTGAGAACCTTCATGGACAAGAGCTTGCTATGTTTAAACAGGGTGGCCATTTTGTCACGTTTTATTTTGTGGAAGCCTTGGGACAAAAGCATTTGAACATCATCCTTAAATGATCTCTACATGTATGAAGTATTATTTGGAAAACAGTATCATGGGACAATGCAGGTAATATTCATTGTCTTGTTGGCCAGTTGTACAACAACTCAAGTTGCAAAACTCTTCATAACTGTACACAGTTATCCTCCATATGATTGAAACTTTCCTGCTTCCTTCAAAAGAGGCGGTTGAGCATTTATAGCAACTTTTGCCCTGAGTCATAATTGGAGGATAAGGAGTAATAAGTAGTTCATTCAAACACACCTGGCCTTTACAAACAGGACACAGATATATTGCTTTTTCACAGCCTTGGCATATTTTGTGTAGAAATGTATCAAACATTTCTGACAAAACAAAGGTTAATTTTAACAAATGAATACCTAAATGTAATGGTAGTGTGGGCAGATGAAGTGAAAGCTCATTTATAAATGACAGACGATTTAAATTTCAAACTATAGTCCTTCACTTAAAAAATATTATACAACAATTATTTTTGAATTCAGTACTTCGAACAGTTTTGAACTCAGTAATTCAGTGCTTGAAAAACATCAATGCTGGATTAGTTGTATGTGAAAAAGTGTTCACATTGTGTTTCTTCTTTAGTGTTATCAGTCAAGGTTAAGGCCATTAACTGACCACACTCTATCTGGCATGATTACATCACACATAACCCTCCTATTTCCCATGGAGACTAATACGTTGCCTTGTACCTAAGTGTTATTGCCGCTCTGTAAAACCCCCTTAATGCTAATTAACCAGCCAAAGTGAATGGTTTCCATTGGAGTTTTACAGCCACTGCTACCAGGACTTATGTTTTATTAGTGACTCTTAGGATAATGTGTACTGCTGCCAGTAAGTTCTGTATAACCGATATCATTTTACACTCCATCACTTACATCTGATCTGCCAGTGATAGCTTTTATAGATAGAGTTGCAATGGTCTTAAAGGCAGTTTACAGGATGTGCCAAGATCTTAAGAAAGCATGTGTAGCTGAAACTGAGTTTTAAGGGTGTGTGTGTGTGTGTGTGTAAGGTTCGTCTTCTCTGGCTACAGAACAAAAAACCTTTCGGTCTTTCACACTGGCATGGCTCTGGCTCTGGGTGGTGGAACCTTGGTTTTGTTTAATTGGTGTGAACCAAGGTCACAAAAGGAACTAGAGCCTGAACAGGAACTGTACTGGTTCTTGCTTGTGTGAAAGCACAATATTTCCATCAAAACCTCTCTCCCACCTTCAAGTTCTTCCAAGGTCTGTCGAAATTCTCATTTCAATCGTCTTGTCATCCATATTCCATCCACACATTGACCCAGCACTCTCTCTCTCGTCCATTTATCTTTACCCCGCGAACATCGCCTCCCTTCTCTCAATCCATCTCCAACCCTCCCACGAGCCACCTACACCCCGTCATGCCAATTAACACCAGAGCGTGGTCACATTGTGCTGCCCTTTGACCTCACCTCCCTGCCTGTCAGAGCACACAGGACCCGAGACCTGCGGCTTCAGTCTTAGTTTGTCAGAGGACCCTGTCGCGCGCGGGTCTGTGATAGATGAACCCACGGTGAGCAGCTCTGACCCGTTGAGCTGCAGCTCTCGTATGGACGGATGGAACGGCGTGTGGGAGCATTGATTATGATGCTGCTTGTGACAGGGGGGTGAATCAGGGCTGAGCTGACGGTGGCAGAGGGAAGACAAAAGAGGCCAAGGTTATGGATGAGGGGCTGTTAGTTAATGTGATGAGATCTGATTTGTGCTCCATCAGTCATGACACCTCGCAAGATTGTTTTCATCTCGCATGATTTAAAAGCATGTAGGGATCATACAGTGTAACAGTGAGTCACCTCATTATTTTACAATACGGAGGTCTCCATCATTGAGGCGTGAAATGAAAAATGTAAAATATATGGAATTGCTACAGTAATAGCCAAATTCTGAATCTTTTAAGTAATAGGACACGTGTTGGTTGGCTACTAGCAACTAGTTTTTATAGACTCTCATGTATTGAATCATCATAAGAAAATCCGATTGTTTAAGTTGATGGTTCTCAGTTGAAAGGTCAGGACCTCCAGATGTGGTTGTGGGACATAGCTGAGAGGATGATAAATGGTAAAAGGAATGAAAACCTTATTTCCTCCAAGCAGTTTCTCTCAGGCTTTTCTCCAGCACTGTAATTTCCCTTTTAAAGTTAATAAACCATAAACACTTAATCACATAATTCCTGAGCTTCATGTATTTAAGCTATGACACACGTGTCATAGAATTTGTGCGCATTGTTTTGATGCTTCATTTGCTTGTAAGAAACTAAAAAATATTAAATGTTTATTTCTTTTTCTTTTATATCTTCACTGCCTGCTACATGAGGTCTCCCATGAACGGTGGGCCTTTGTTTGATTTAAATAAAAAGCTTAAATTAATCACCAGCATGTAAGATATAAAAACTGATGCATTTTTCTCTTTAGAAATTACAGTACAGGTCCGCGTTCCATACATTCCACTAATATTTGTCACCACTGTCCATTAAAACAAGATCATATCAGAAGCTTAGTGAATCAAAGCTAATTTGTAACTGTTAAAAACACTGAGGTACAATCAGGTATATAAGGCATTGTTGTTTCTTCAAGAATAACCACAATAAAACCAGATCTTCAAAGGCTTAACGGCTTAACATTGGTCTTGTGTCGCTGGGGCTCTTTGGCAGCAGCAGTTTCCTTTTGAAACGTCATTTTACACCTGAACGCTTTGACCTTTTTACAACCCTTATCATTCATTATCAGCTTAAGTTAACTTATGATTTTCTCCTCATCGCCGGTGGCGTCCATGTGGTCGGAGTTGGCCACTGCTTGAGAAGAATTGTGAGGACTGGGAGCTTTGTCCTGTTGATGTTCTCCACTCTGTTCCTTGGACTCGTCCCACTGTGGATTTAGAACGCCCGTGTTGTCTCTTGAGCTTCTCTTCCCACAGATTAATCCTTTCTTGGCGGGTTTGACCAAACCGAGGAAGACGGCGCTCAGCGCCATGCCGGCCGCACACGAGTAGAAGGCTGATCCGTAGTTTTGAGTCACATCCACCAGCACACCTACGGGTCGAAGAGAAGGACAAGCACAAGGTAAATACTCAATCAAACACTTGTGTCTGGTTGTTATTCATTTTCAGTGTTATATGACAGTTGGCCTTTTTAAGAGAAACTTCACATTTTTAACATTACAAAGTTAAAGTTTAGAAGACCTAAGTGCATTATGGGCTGCTCTGTAACATTAAAATCCATGAAAGACAAAACGAAAAAGTAAAAGAACCAAAGGCCTCACATTAAAGGCACAAAAAGCAAATGACACAAAAAAACTTACTTAGTTGACTCACACTAAATTGAAAGTTAAGGGAAAAAATTTGCATTTTACGATGAAATTCAAGCCACGCTGATCTGAAGATTGGTGGAGATGAGGCTGAGGAGATGAGATGACGAGACTGAGGAGATGAGAGGATGAGACTAAGGAGATGAGACTGAGGTGATTGAGGAGATGAGAGGATGAGACTTAAGAGATGAGAAGAGGATAAGACTGAGGTGATTGAGGAGATGAGAGGATGAGACTAAGGAGATGAGATGGTGAGAAGGGGATGAGACTGAGGAGTTGAGAAGATTAGATTTAAAAGATGAGATGATGAGACTGAGGTAATTGAGAAGATAAATCCTGTTGGAAAGTGGAAACACCCGTTTCAAGTTAATTTGTATTTTTACCTCCAAGTGGGGGTCCAGCCAGGCCGGCAAAGCTATGTATGAACACGTAGACACCAGCAGCCGAAGACATCCTCTCTATGCCGACCACATCGTCCTCGGCCAGCAGGGGGATGTGCGTGCACGCCAGCGTCCCCATGAAGAAGCCGTACAGCGCGCAGCACACAGCCAGTCCATAGAACTCCCTGACCAGAGTAAATCCCACCAGATCTGCAGTCATTGCAATCACACACACCAGAAGAACATGCAGCTTCCTCTTCCTGAGCTTGTCACGCGACATGATCCACCCGATGGAGAAGCGGCCCATGATCTCAGCCACTGCCATGGTGGAGAGCATGTAGGTGGCGCGGTCCCGCCCCACGCCTCGACTCACACTCAGCTCAATGATGTAGAGCTGAGGGGCGAAGAAGCCGAGTGTGGCGAAGAGCCCGAACATGCAGTAGAAGATGAAGTTGCACTCTCTGAGGATGGAGAAGTCCAGAAGCTTCTTTGCAGAGACCTTCGCCTCATCCTTCGCACACTGTCCCTCTGCGCCTTCATTCTTTTTCTCCTCCCCTGTTTCAGATCTCTTAACCTCTGCGCCCCCGCTTTCCACGTGTTTCTGCAGTAAAGTCTTATCCTCTGTGTCGTTAAGAGACTGGACGCCAGAGTCTCTGGTGCTCACAGAGCTTCTGGTCAGCTCGTTGTCCAGACTGTAGGTAGTGTTTTGCACATGTGAGTCCATGATGGTCTTGGGTTCTTCTGGGTTTTTGCCCTCTATGCTCTCCTGTGCACCGAGTGTGTCCTGCTCCTTTGGCGACAACTCTTGAGTCTCCGTCTTTTGGGACGCGCTGGGTTTTATAATGATGGGCCGAAGCAGAACGCCACAGATGATGATGATGCTCTGCAAAGCTCCTATCACTGTGATAGTATGTCGCCAGCCAATATGGTCCCTCAGAGCGGAGAAGGCTAAGAGTCGGAAAGGAGGAATTCAGTCAATATTCAAGAATAAAACTGCATTTGAGGCATTAAAGGAGTAATATTTAACATTTGAAAATCGGGCGGAAACTGGGTGCGTTACATTTGCTCCTTCGGAATTAAACCAACACTCAACAATAGAAAAATACAGACAATTATATATCTTGTTGAATAGTGAACTTACATGTATGCCACGTACAGGACATGTTTATTTTGGGCTGCCAAGATTAGTCGACTAGTCACGATTACATCAACTATTAAATTCGTTGACGTAATCGTTTACTTTTTTTCTGCTTTGTTTTTCTCTCAAAACTGCCGCTGCACCTTCTGCTGTCTTGTCTGCCTTTCTGTCCTTGACGCACTGACGTCAGCTGTGAAGTCACCGGAAAAGTTTTGCCCAAACAGAATCATGGCTAGCCGGCAACGGAGCTTGAGAGTTTGGGAGCATTTTACCAAAATAAAAGAGAAGAATGTGCAATGCAAAATCTGCAGGGCAGAACGTGCCTTCCATGGCAGTAAGACGGCGATGCACAAGCATCTGAAAAGGAAGCACGTTGTGGCTGATTCAATTTCTGACGAAGAGGGACAATCGTTTGTGGCAGCCCTAAGTGGAATCAGCAGCAGAAACACCACACATAATAAATAATTTCTTATCCTTACTTGTCGTGCGTGTCGCTGGACGTCTCCTCGTTGAGTGTAAAGAGTTCTCGGAGTTCGCCCAGAGAGAAGTGGCGCTCCACGTCCTGCTCCTCGTCCACCACGCAGCTGCTCAGAGCTTTCTTATGGGCCTGCCTTTGCAGGATCTTCTCCTCGATCGTCCCCGTCTGCACACAGAGACAAACGACACACATGTAAACACGGCATCTATTTGATGAACTCCTGC
The DNA here is from genome assembly GCF_019176455.1 of Solea senegalensis. Taxonomy (NCBI): domain Eukaryota; kingdom Metazoa; phylum Chordata; class Actinopteri; order Pleuronectiformes; family Soleidae; genus Solea; species Solea senegalensis. The sequence goes on from NC_058034.1 coordinate 20,864,043, forward strand.
AGTAGTAGTAGAGTAAAGAGATGTGGAACTGACTGAGAGCAGTCTGTAGATGTAGCAGGTCTTCTTCTGGCCGTCTCGCCACACCCGGGCCATCGCCTGCTCGTCGTTGGCCGGGTTCCAGTCGGGATCAAACATCACCAAGCGATTGGCGCCGATCAGATTCAGACCACATCCACCGGCTTTACTGCTGAGCATGAAAATGAACTCAGGGTTCTGGGGAAACAGAGGCTCGAGTCAGATCAGATGTTAAAGCTCAGAGAATCAAACAAATTCAAACAAAAAAAAAGGTGTCAGGTTTCTCACTGATGGACTGTTGAATTTTTCCACAATCTTGGCTCTTTTCTTGATGGACATTGTTCCATCCAGTCGAACATAGAGGTATCTGGAAAATGGACACAATCACATAAATAAATAATTCACCTTGCGCTGCCGTGGTTATTGCAGTACCACGTTTACAACACAGTAGTTCCTTATAGTAAACAGCTGTAACTTCACACCGCAAACTACTGCAGGACCCATTCAATATCTGCCTTTTTTGTGTGTATTTTTGGTGTTTGTTTGATTTGTTTTCCAATTTTGGAGGCGTTTGGATGAGAAATGTGCCCACTCCTTCCTTTGATCTGTATACAGTGTAGGGAATACCTAGCTCAATAAAACTGATTAAACCAAGAAAGGAGGAAGTCTTATGAGGTTGTCCAGTAAAAACGGTCTTCAAAGTTGCTCCGTTTGGAACGTTTTTTTTTAACTATTTACAGCACAAATCCACTAACATATGTTTGTTGAGAAAAAAATGAATCCAAAGATCCCAAAAACTGTGTGCCTCCACCTTTCCAAATATATCCACTGCCCAACTCTCCTTCCCAGCTGCACGCCGGCACTTTAGGCACGACAAAACACGCAGCTCTTTAAGTGACAGCACCCATATTAAGCCTGCACTCCTCTGTTACGTAGGAATGCAATAACATTATTAAAATCAAATATAGAATGAATACACACCAAAAAATACCTGTATGTAGGAGGCATTTGGCCCCTACATACAGGTTACCACGGTAACCGTGGTCATGCATGACACACTTGAACGATCTTTGTTAAAAGAACACACCAGTGTGTGGGCGCAGTGTCTGTAGACGTCGGTGTCATTTGGATAAGAAAATACGAGAGATATCGGTACTGTACTCGTATCTATATTTTATACGTTATGTATAAAACACATGGTTTTAATCAGGGAATACAAGCAGTGGCCCTAAGTGCAGCAGCAGTATCAATAGGTTTTCACGTTTGCACAGTAAGAAAGAAATCAGTGCGGCAGCAGCCGTCGCACATTTACCTTCTACTTCTGCACAGCTTCTCAAACAGGTCCAGTGTTTGTGTGTAGTTGGAGCCCAGCACCACTTTGTCACTGGACGTCGACCTCGTCATTGCCAGGATGTAATCGAGAACCAGCATTTTTCCTGGAAAACAAGGGAAAATGATTTCTGTTTGAAATAAATCTGCAAAAACGAGTGTCCTTTTTGGGCAGGGTTTTTGATATCGTCCCAATAGATTATTTCCCAGTTCTCTATGAGTCATTGCTGATGGATTTCAGCTGAAGAACACCCATCAGAGGCTGCAGTGAGCTGTCGAGTGTCCAGGTTCTTACCCGAGAGCTGAGGCTCCACAGATTTGGTGCTGTAGCCGGGTGGAAACAGATCCAGCGCTCCTTCAAACCCTTCCTCACCCTGCACACACTTTTCATGGATGAGTGCTGGATCTGGAACACACAGAGCAGGGTTAGTATTCTTTAACGACTTAAGCAGTTAATTCCACATTACTACAATTCAATTGATTTATTTATTCTCCTTTTTTACTTACATACACATATACATATATATACACACACATATATGTATATGTGTGTGTGTGTGTGTGTGTATATATATATATATATATATATATATATACACACACACACACACATATATGTGTACTCCGTTTTCTTTGGTTTTAATTGTAAACCGCTTTGAGAGATTTAAAAGTGCTATATAAATTAAATATATTATTATTATTATTATTGTTGTGTTACATGTTCTAAATGTAAAGCACTTTGAGCTGAATTCTGTGTATGAAAGGTGCTATGCAAATAAAGCTTATTATCATTATTATTATTATTACAACACTAATGGCATTTAAGAAAAAACTCACTACTAACTACAACTACTAATCTTCAGACATCGTCTTTAAACACATTTGTATTAGTCTGAGAAATTTAGTGCCAATTTCAGTCAGACTAACATGTTTGTATGGATTTTAAAAGTTTAGTTTTCGTCAAAACTGAATCACATTTATTTACGTAATGGAAGAAGAAGCCAGCGAGAATTTCCCGACTAACAACCAATCAGGCTGAACGTTCCATTTTTATAAACTGGGTCAAAGTACTTACGGTTGCAGAGTTTCTTGAGCGACGTGATGGAGGACAGCGAGGAGACGCTGATCTTGCCCTGCTGCAAACTCTCAACAGGTTTGGCCTGCTTCAGGAACAGTTTGTAGAGCTCCGTCTGCAGCGGAGTCAGTCTGCAGAGAGACAGGTGTTTTTGTAAAAAAAAGGTTTAAGTGGAACACAGGAGTGCAAAGAATATGCTTGGATTTTCCCCTGTAATGAGTCTCGGTCTGCATAAATTTTCAAAATGTCATTTTTTGTGACACTAAAAACCTCTTAAATATTCACATTTTCTCTTGTCTGCATCAGAAAACCAGGCGACTCACCTGCAACACACGACCTGTTCGATCTTCACCGGGAGATACTTGGACAAGATGTCAGACGTTCTCCTGATCAAACACCTGCAGAGGAACGAGAGGCTCAGCGCTTCAGAGGAAAAAGTAAACTCGAAAGACCCGGTAAACGGCGACTCATCGGCTCCACCGATTACTCACCTGTTGACGATGCTGATCAGCTCCTTGAGCTTCTCCTCTCCCGCTTGTCTGTCTCTGTCGCTGGCAGCAGCGTCTCGACCTTTCAGGATGGGAAGCTCAAATCGCTTCTTAAACTCCTGTGCCGTGCCTGTCATCAAGTACACAAGGAAACATCAAATTCAGAGAATTTTCAATGACTTTCCAGGACCCGTTCCCTTAACTTTAAGGACAGAATGTGCTGACACAGCTTAATAAGACGGGAGGGCAACTTGTAAGATCTTTGTCTTCGTCCATGATGGCGTCCACTTTTATTGATTTGCAGCATTTGTTCTCGCTTGCTTTTAACTTTACTCGCTCATTTTTTCTGCACTGAATCTCACGTCGACGGTCGGAGAGCGTAATTATGACTCGCCGTTAGTCCTGCGTAGGCCTCGTCTACGTACATCGAGCAATGCAGGGCGTGAAACAGCAGGTGGCGTCGTAAACAAACAAGCGAGACGTTTACCCAAATAACAACTTCACTTCTTTCTCGCAGAAAATTTCAATGACACTTTCAATGACCCGTGTTTATTTAGGGCAATTTTCTAAAACTTTCCACATCTTGAAGGATTAGGATACTTTCAAGGATTTCAAGGAAATGTAGCCTTGTAGTTTCCTGTGTGTAAGTGTGTGTAGCTGCTTACCGAGGATGCCAGCATTAACAAAGTGGACCAGGCTGAAATATTCCAGCAGGTCGTTTTGGATGGGAGTGCCTGATATCAACACTCTCCTCTGGGCACTCATGGCGTTTAAGGCCTGGTATGTCTGGTTGTCAGAGTTCTTCAATCGATGGCCCTTCACACACACCCACACAAACACAGTTCATATTTGAAAACATGCGTCTAAAAGGCAACAGATGAGTCAACATACCTCATCACAGATGACGAGCCCCACTTTGCCCTTGTGCAGAACGTCAGCGTGCAGTCGAAACGTCTCGTAGGAGATGATGAGGATCGGGGTGGGAACTCTCAACCCATACTGAGACATAAAGTTCACTAAAAAAATAACAGAAAACAAAAACTTACACTCTCTCTCTCTCTCTGACTCCATCCATCCTCAAAGCAAAGCGTGTGTGATGTTTAATGTCTCTGTTTTTTTCTGTCCTGTATGTTTGTGCAAACAAGCTGCTGTGATGTTCCGACAATAAAGTATGATCGCATCCTAGTTTTATCACCAAGTTCTCAGATTTTTCAGCTTCTTAAAGTGAATATTTTAAGAAAGAAATCATTAAAACTTATTAATCTTAGACAAGACAAATGAGAACATCATCTGATCAACATGTTCTCTGCTATTCTATGGACCAAACAGCTCATTTGGCCAAATATAAAAATATTATCAGTTTCCACCCATAACATGTTGCTGCAATTTACCATTATTTGTCATTATTGATTAATCTGTTCAGTAAAAATGTTAGAAAACAGAGAAAATGTAAATAGTTGGTTCCCACACCTGAAACATGAAGGTGAATGAAGTAGTTAGTGACTCATTTAATAAATAATCAACGCCAGCCTAATAATTTTTTTCTCCCTGATTATGAGTGTGCGTCATAAAAACACTGTACTTTATTTCAACATACAGTGTGAGGAAGTGCCATCTGATCACTGGAGACACGCGTGGACATGAATTCTAATGGCAGCTGTGATTTGTAGACAGTGACCTTATTGTAATCAGATCAGGTGTTAAAGCACAGGCTGACCAACCTCCACTCAATAATACACATCATTTTGTCAGGGACTTAATAAGCGTCAGTGATTAACTGCTCTTAACATTATTGATTACTGGAGCTTCACAGACACCTGAGTGTGTGTTGATCACATGTGCTGAACTGACAAAGAAAATAAAACACTAAGAGGAGAGAAGAGGAGAGGAGAGGAGAGGTGATGCCAGTGGTTTTTGTGTGATTTTCACAGACCACAGATGGCTTCAAATAATGATTCATTTCATACATGTTTGGTCGATAAAATGACAAAAAATGTTCCCCAAACCTCAAAATGATGACGTTTTAAGCGTCTTAGTGTGTCCAAAAACCAATATGAATCGAGATGTAATTATTTCTTTCTTATACAGAGCAAAGAAAACAGAAAAATCTGATAAATTTTAGTTTTAGTAATTAAAATAAAAGCAAAATTATTATAAAAATGGTTAAAGTAGACAGTTCATTTTGTAATCGATTGATCGCGTTGTCAAACAAAGACACTTAATAATAAATAAATGAATAAATAAATAAATAAAAACAAAAATAAATAATACAAAGCATGTTTTGTACAATTATGTAATGACTTGCAAACATTTAGTTCAGAAAAACGGTGACATGGAATTTATATTTTATATATAATATAAATTTATATTGTCCCATGGCTATGACATAACGTACTACACTGACAACACAAACAAACAAACTTTGTGATTTTCCAGCTTCTTAAATGTGAATGTTTCTCATTTCTTTGCTCCATATAACAAACAAAATCATTAAAAACAGATTCATTTAGGTTTGTGGACAAAAAACAGACATTTTTAACATTTTACAAACCAAACAAGTACTTGATTAATAGGGAAAATAATCGACAGATAAATCGATTATGAAAATTATCGTCAGTTATGATGATATCATAGTGGACCATAATATAAACCAGCTCATAACAGAGGCACTTACAGTAAGGGAGTAATATTAGTGCAGCATTCTCAAACCTTTCCATTTGTCAGTTTTTTGCAAAATGTTCTCTTTAAAACATGCTTTTACTTTGAAAGAACAATAAGTTATTTGATCCTTTTTATGCAGGAATGAACAAGTTATTAGTTTAGAGAAACCCTCATGACATTTACTGTCATGAGGGTTTCCCTTCAACTCCCTGGTAACACTGATCTCCATGAGCTCTGCAGTGGATTGTCACATTATTTTTTTTTTTACCTAGCTGTCTGTCGATGTCATCCTTCGAGCCTCCATCGATGGCCACCGGTGTGACGCGCCCTCCCAACCACTTTCCCACTTCGTTGTACCAGTTACGGACTAAACTGGAAGGCGAGACCACAATGGCTTTGTCGATCTCTGGCTTGGCGTCAGGGCTCTGGCGCAGCAGCGTCCACATGAGCGTGATGCACTGCAACGTCTTCCCCAGGCCCATCTCATCGGCCATGATGCAGCCGTACGAGCCCGGGATGCGTCTGCCCGTCACGCACTCCCACAGGAACTTCACCCCCTGAAGAAATCAGACACAGAGGAAAAATAAAACACTTAATACATGAATGATTCTATTCATGTATTCATCTTTCCTGAGAACTCTGACAGAAACACTGTACTCAACACAAAGAAGCGCCCACAAAACGTTTCAGAACTGACTTAAAAACTACTTCTATAAAGCCTGGTCAGTGCACTGGGTCTTGTCCCCACCCGCCCCTACACTGCTGGAGTATACACACAAACACTCCCTCAGTCAGGTCTGACAGTATTGATTGACATAGCAAACAAATAATGTTCCATTGTTTTTCACACATGAAAACCAAACAGAGACAGAACAATAACAACAATCAGCAAAAGTTACACAGTGTAACTTTAACTTAGAGAAAACTACCAGGTCTTAACAGCATCTACATCTCTATGGGTAATAACAATTCCTTCTTTTTTTTTACCTCTCTCTGATGGGGTCTGAGCACTTTTCCTAAAACTGGATCCACGACCACATGGACTGGTAGTTTTTCTCTGCAAAGAAAGACATTGATGACATAAGTCGATGGACTGTACATGTATGTAGGAATCCCTCAGCTCACGAAAACAACCACACAAAACAGAGGTTAATTAATAAGAGAAAACAAGAATCAGTGTCCGTTACAGCAGCAGCTTTTGCTATATTGGACATCAAATTTGCCTTTAAATTTAAAGATCTCAGATCTCTGATCTCTCAGGTAAATAAACTCTCAACAGGAGAGAGAAAAAGTCTCAACAGGAAGGGAGAAAAAGTATGTTAACGTGGCTGTTATTATTTTTTCCTAACTTCTTCAAGCGCTGCTGTCCTCACTTCTCGTAGCAGCAGGAAGGAGGGGCTATGGGCACTTCAAAATAATAGCCTTTTATACAGTGCTTTTACTTTGAAACAGGAACAGGACGTGTTGACATGTGGCGCGTGGCATGCGGGCAGTGTGGATGCTCTGTGTGTGTGAGGAGAGCAGGATTATCTGTTCAACATGCAGGCGTCTGTACTCGTTTCTGTGTGGGTGGAGCTAAGGACTCACTTGTCAGCTTTGATCAGGTCATGAGCAGTCAGAGTCGGAGGCTCGTGCAGAACCAAAGCATCCTCTGCAAAGGGATCGTGAAGTGCTTTCCTTACTCCCGCTCTCTTCAGGCCAAGTGCTCTGATTCCCAGTGAGCCTGTGGACCAGAGACACAGCAGTGAAATAATCCTCGTGTGACATCAGGTTGTTGTGTACTTGTTAAACACGTTAAAAAAGAGACGAGTTACCTGTGTAATTTGGAATCGGGATTTTAAACGGCTTGGAGAGGATACTTCGGATAAACGCCTCCTGTAGAGAGGATTTTAAACATGTCAGCCAAGGCGTGACCTCACACTACAACCAGTGCTTAGTTAAAATACAACATTTAAAAAAGTTCTCACATGTTTGTCACCATCAGTGTATGTGAGCCGGGTGTTGAGCTGCGTCAGCGGCTTCCTGTACGGAGAAATGTGGTTCTCTCTCGTCTCCTTGTCCCCTTTCCTTTTTTTCTCCTGTCAGAGTTTTTCAACATTCAGATATACATTAGTGTTTAGAGGCATCGCTGCCTGTTATACAAACAAACGTTTGCTTGTGTCGATGATGATGCAAATGATCACGTCCTGTTAATTGACGCCCTAAATAAATATTATTTAATCCTCTATCCATAACTGTAAAAAAAACCGAGGCAGTGTTTATCACACTCAATGGATCAAAATACACTTTTTACTTGTTTTATGACATTTTATGGACCAAACAATTACTCTATTAATTGAGAAAACAATCGACAGATTAATCGATAATGAAAATGGTCTTTAATTGGAGCTCTAATTCAGTTTTTAAAAAAACAGACAAGAACAAGAACAACTTGTTTTAGTGACAAAAAGAACACTAGTAATCGATTTATTATCGATTAATCATTGCATACTGACTTTTTAACTCTTTATTACTGCACAAAGAGAGTCAAAAAGGTCACTAATGTTGAGTTTAAGGAGCATATAACCCACTACGGATGATTTTTAAATCTAATTTAAATGCCTTTTTATTGCAAATGATACTTCCTGTGTTCATTTCAGTGCTGGCTTATGTAAATTTGTGCACACAGGAGCTGTGACACCACTGTGTTGACTGATTAGCAGTGATGCTAACGATGCTAAGTCACTCACAGTTTGACATGTCCACTCTTCGTCCTCATCGTCACCTCCCTGCTTCCGCTTAGCGACCTGACTGGGAGCCAGACTCCTTCTCTGGAAGCACAGATGTAGCTGTAGTTACAACACTAGTCTGTAAAATGTATGTTAATTAATAAACAACTACTTTAGTTTAGCTCACCATTGTCCTGTATCTGGTATGCAGCTGGACGCGGCTTCGCTAGCGTTGAGCCGCCTGTTTACCCGGAGAACAACGGAGGTTCAGTCCGCTTTACCTGCTCATATAACGCTCTCATGTCCACGCTGCTGCTCCGTAACAGTCACTAACTCCGTGTCGTCAAATAAGGTGTTGCTATTTCCACAGAAGGGTCTATTTGCCATGTATTTGCCGTTACAGTAAACGTCCGGTTTACACTAAAATACAGCGTTGAAGTTGGCGCTAAATGTGTTGCACAACACTACGGCAAGCCTGAAAGGCCAAACATGACGAGGAACTTCGACTTAAAGTTGCAGACCCAAGTTGAATGAGATTTATTTTACAATAAGCTCATAAAAACATGTTTTTGATGCAAAGATTGGGAGATTAAAATAAACAAAAACAAAAAAAAGGCTGAATTCTGACTTATGACGTTTTTTTCTGAGAATTCAGATTTTTTTCACAGGATTCTTACTTTTTTGTAAATCAGAGTTCTGACTTAGGCCATCTCTACAGAACAAGATTGGAAAAAATTTCGAAAAAAACTGACTTCTAGTTAGAAGTTAGAATTCTGACTTTTTCTCAGAAAGTTGTACAAAATTTAACATTAATATTTCCATTTTTTGGAAAGTATTAATTTTCAATTCAACATTGGTAAATGCTCTATCTGTACATTATGTAACGAGGACCATTTTTTATTTGGTTATGTATTAATATGTATATTTAACAAAATATATTTTTACTTTCAGTTGTAATTTTTCTCTATTGTCTGTTTTTGTGGGTGCACCTATGTATCCCATGTGACCTCCTTCCTGTCTGCAGTGGAAGTGACCAGGAAAGATGGAGGTGACTTTTACATTAATTCACATGTTTTTAGTTCATGTGTTTTGTGCTGTAATTTCCATATGAATTATATTCTATAATGTTTTCATATGTCATATGTAAACTTATTTTAAATATTTAATTTGTTTAAAGGCTCCACATGTGACTCCACGTTTATTGCAGTTGAGCATCTGTAGGTACACAGTTTGAACAGCAGGTGGCAACAAATTTACATGTCAATATTTGACACATCAATGCACAATCACAATCAGTAGCATAAAATTGACAAATCAGACAGCAGTAGACCAGCAGCTAAAAACACTGATTTTCTCAATGGACATGGTGCAGAGTTCTCAAGAATGGATTTGTGAATTAATTATTAGTTATACAAAAACAGGCAACACTTATATATAATAATTGAATGATTGAGAGGCCCTGTTAGACATTACATAATAACATTAGTTATGAAGGCCCCATGAAGACATCAGGGGTGGGTAACACATTACATATTAATTTGTGTAGTAGTACAGAGGCTTGGGCTTCAGGGGCCCAAGCTGGCCCTGGCCCCGTTAAGCAATCCATCCTTACCAGGATGAGGATGTGCCTAAGTAATAACCCTAGTTGTATTTTCAGTCTCAAATTCATGTGATGAACTTCATACAGGAGTGCAGAACCTCAAAGCCGTGAAGTTCTCGAAGTCTGTTCAAATGCCTGGGCTCGGCCTGACACAGCTTCCCCAGAGCAATCGCCGCATTTTGCTGCACAGCCGTCCTCTTTGTGTCCCCTGCAGCGCGGCGTAGCAGCAGCAGCACAATATCAGTGTCCAGCAGACTGCTGGCGACTCGCTCCAACTGAAGGCAGTGAGTCAAGCAGAGGGTGGCATTTCCTGAGACCATGTCGTCACAGCTGGAAGCCAGCAAATGACGTAAAATAGATAGCTTTTTATCACACTTCACCAGCTCCTGCCGAGCCAAATGACTAGCAGCGGTGCACACTGTCAGAGTCTTCATGGCGTATTTAGAGGCAGTCTGCCCTGGTCTCTTCAGTAACCGGTACATGGTCCGAACCACGCCCTTCTGAATAACACGCTCAACAGCCTCAGAGGACTGAGGGAGCACGGTGCTCAGCACCCCAATGGCTCGAGTTATGACTCCTCCGTCAGTATCCCTGAGCAGTCCCTGACAGAAGTCGCAGAGTGAAAGAGAGTGTTCCTGGACGGCCGGAGACGTCACCGTTGAAAGGCTGATGATTAATCCAAGCACGGGGTAAAGGATCTCCTTGAATTCATGTGCACTGCAGTGCCTGATGGAAAACAGGAAGGCCTTCCAACACTCTGAGTCGTGAGCAAGTTGATGACGAATAACGTCGTCTTGAGCCAAACATCCAATGGCTGAAATCAGAGACGGAAGAACATGACGGTTGGACTCGCTGATATTTCTTAGGATTGTCGTCAATGGCTCAATGACGGAGTCGGTCAACACGTTCCTTAACTGAGTAAAAAGTTTTTTTTCTGCTGCAAAGTTCTCCAGAACGTTGACTGCCATGTTTTCTTGCTGCTGCTTTGAGATGCACGCCATGAGGTTCCTCACTAACACGTGCACATCCAGGCTTTCAATGACCAGTTGTCTCCCGTGTGGCATCTGAGCAAACAAATGTAGTAATGACAGACATTCTCTCTGCACTGCAACACTCTCTGATGCTATCAAGTCCACAGCAGCTTGTCTCGTCACTGGGCATTTCAGTAACATCTTCTGGTTTTCGGCATTCCCGTCACAAATAACCCTCCATAATTTCAGAACAGACACACATAACCTTTGGCTGTGCTTGTCTTTTGTTTTCTCCAGCAGGCATCTCTTCACCGTGTCGTTTCTGCAGATGATGCTGAAGCCATTGTTCAATCTGAAAAGGGTCTGACCTGTCGAGTCACTAACTGCTTCTAACAGAATCTGCAAGCCTCCGCAGTAGAAGAGCGTCATCTGACCAGGCTTTGAAAGCTTCTTGAGGACCTCGGGTACTGCTGTACCTTTCCTCTCGCCCTTATCAAACTCATGCTTTGCATTCACCTCCTGAGTCTCTCTTTCCTCCTCCATATCCACCTGTGTCACGTGTTCTTCTACCATTTTCTTCCGTCCAGGTTCAATTTCCGCTATCTTCTCAAAGCAGCGCCTTGACTCACTGTAGTCCTTCAATTCCAAGTAGGCTTTGCCCATGTGGAAGTAGGCTTTAATGCACCTGTCGTTGCACTTCAGCGCCCACTCGCAGTCACTGATGGCCTCTTTGTGCTTTCCCAGCTTGATGTAGGACTGAGCTCGGTTGGTGTACAGCTGCTGCATGTCCCGTAGTTCAGCCAGGCCGTCGCTGTAACATTTCACTGCAGATTCATAATCTCCGTCAGCGTAAGCTTTATTCCCCTTGTCTTTGAGCACGAGTGCTTTTTTTTGTTGAGCGATACGCCTTTGTCTCCTGTCTTCAGCGTCTCTCTCCATGTTCTTAATGAAGCTCTCTGGACTTTCGCTCTGGGGACCAAACGACGGCTGGTCGGTTGAGCTTGTGTTGATTTTAGTCTTGTTAATTTTTGTCCTGCAGGGTTCGTCCATGGAGGCGATATAGCAGTCAGCCTCCTTAATTGCTTTTTGCCTGGTGTCAGCATCAGAGGAGTTTAGATCCTTCACCAGCTCACTTATTTTATCAACATTCTTCAGCGCTCTCTCAAAATCTTCAAGTGCCTCCATCGTGGGTTAAATGATTGAACAAGACAAATAACTGTAGTTGGTGTTCCTGGTCTTCTTCTGTGCTTTCTCTTTGGGTGGTGGTGATTTAATGCAGTTTCCTTCACTTGTTCTCCTTAGGCTTAAGCTTCCCTTTACCTTAACGTCACCTCACCCTGTCTTAGTCCTTTGTCTCATGGCCTCAGTCATTTACCATTACAGTTCAAAGGCAACGGACTGCCTTTGAACTGATTCCCAACACAAACTAAAGGCCACTTTTCAGACCAGGAGTTGAAAGAGTAGTGAAGGTAGAGAGTCTCAGGCGATTATGAGAAGAGACTGAGGAGAGGATTAGAAGAGGGGAGGATGAGAAGATGAGATTGAGGAGAGGGCAAGAAGAAGATGTGTCTGAGAGAGGGGAGGAGAGGGTGAGAAGATGATGCGCTGAGGGAGGGGAGGGTGAGAAGAAGATGAGTCTGAAGGAGGGTGAGAAGGGAGGAGGATGAGAAGATGAGATTGAGGAGAGGGCAAGAAGAGGGGAGGAGAGAGTCTGAGGACAGGAGAAAGGAGATGAGTCTGAGGGAGGGGAAGGTGAGAAGATGATGAGTCTGAGGGAGGAGAGGGTGAGAAGATGAAAGGATGAGGCTGAGGAGAAGGTAAGGCTTTTTAAAACAATGTTTTATTATTAATAATGTACAAAAACAGTGGTCAGGAGGCATGTTATATTACAATGTCAATAATTCTGTATATATATATAATATTTATATATTTAATCAAGATAATACAGTACCATGACGAATATGAAGACTATGAACATTTCATTATATGAGGTTTATAAGGATTTATAACGGTGTCATCTGTAAACTGGCAGATGAATAGACAGAATAATACTGTATACATACTGGATTATGGTCTAAAGAGGGGATTAGAGTCCCCGTGTGAGAGCACTATAGCAGCCCCGACATGACGGTAAACCCTTTATTCACTGTTTCACTTTGTTTGGAGCCTTGCTCACAATAAGCATATTTAGTAAAAGATATGGTAATGATGTCAAATAAACAACCTTGTATCCTGAAATGTCTCTTTTCATACAGCTAAACAACAGCAGCAGCAGCAGCAGCATATAAACGATGGTGAACTATTTAAGGTTGGATTAGTGGAAAGATCCTGGTGTAGTTTAATATCATTAGTGTTAAAGTGATTTGCTCAGGGTTTTGAAATGTGGTTGTATGAAGAACTGACGCACAGTCACTGCTGTTAAGTGAATATTGGGGAATCATTTGTTGCACAATTTAAAGTCTGGGTCATCACAGGAGACGGTGACACTGGATAATGTCAATAAAAAGCATCACACTGTGAACAGAGTTGAATTCCGTTGCACTTTCCCGTCATAGTAACATTTGCACTATTCATTTTCCAGTGCTGACACTGGATTGAAACGTGATTTCCTTCGATCATTCAATCATTATTTACCTGCTATCAATATGTCGACTGACTATTTGTTTTCAACTCTGTATATTTTTCTTGTTTTGTTTAATATTTTGCACCATTTGCCTACTTTTATATCCGTATGTCGTCTGATTTAGGAGCAACCACATTTGTGGTTTATGTATATATGTATAAATGTATATGTATATAAACTAAACATATAAAATGTACTGCCTGCTTAAAAACAAACACCTCATGTATCAGTACTGTTAAGCAACCACACTTCAAAAGAACCTCAACTATTCCTCGTACATCGGTCCTGAGTGATTTGGTCACAAGTTCAGCTTCAAGTTTCGGTGTGAAAGCAGCCAAATGTGTCCTGAATGTGCCTTTAGAAGCCGGGTCTCAAACCCAAAACAACCTGGGGGCGCCACTAAGTATCTAGTCTGGTCAGAAGGGGAAAAAAATCCCAACATTTTCGTAAAAAAACAGGGGTATTCAATCATGAGATTTGTTTTTTGGAGTGAAATATTTGGAATGCAAAAAAAACATCATTGTAACTTGATATTAAGTGGCTAGTTTGAGACCTCTGCTTAAGAACCACATTAGGAGGTGGTGTCTGCGACACAGAGACCTCTTTTCCTCCTGAAGCCAACACAGGAATACAAATATATTGACCAGCCACTAGGGGGCAACACTGCTGGTTGCAAAAAGATCCCCAAATTATATGGAACTCTATAGATAAATGAGCCGCCTTATCACTTCAGTTATACTTTTTTGCTGTGGAGTCTCCATCAGTAGTTTCAGCTCTCCTTCAATAGAGCATTTTTAGAGTGGACACCAGTGTGATTGACAGCTGGCATCATCCAATAGCAGACTGGTTGCAGGTAAAGCTTCGAAATAATTGTTGTTCAGATTTCTTCAATCCACAATCCAGCTGTGATCAGAACTCTCAGGACAGATGTTAACATCAAGTCTTAATAAATAAAAAAAAAACACGACAGCTGCTGATGCAGTTTAGTTGTGTGGAAATATAACTTTGACAGGGTTAAAATGAAAACATGTAAAATCTGATCAGCCTTCAGAGAACTGTGTGTGTGTGTGTATGAGATACAAGGCTACTTCATTGAGAAGAAAACATACTCAGAGCAGGTTCAATGCAAACACAGAATGAATAAATAAACAATAACTTAAAACAATAAATACTCTTATGTACAGTAAGGCAACATGATGCATAGCATCTAACAGGGAAGTTAAGTCTGGACTTTGACAGAAGGCTTTAGAGACGACAGCGTGACAGAGACAATGTTTCATCAGTGTGTTAGAACTGCAGCAACATGAAGGAATTTCTGACGACGCACACCTCAGGTCATTTTCCAACGACAGTCGCGATGGTTGATTAACAAAGAAACTTTTAAAGATGAAAAATCACCATGACGTCGGTTATATTCCCCTTTCAAACACCGGGAGAAATTTGATATCTCAAGTGTCAGGTAGTTCACTAGAGACACACACACACATGACTGAAGACATTATTCTCATGATATAACCTGGATCATTAATAAAGCAGCAAACACATATAATGCATGTATAGGTAAAGTGGAGCAAATAGAAAACCTAAATCAAAATAATTCAAATGACTATTTTCATGTCGCGTTAAACTCACAGTCTCGACGTCGACCAGCAGAGAGCAGTGTCGATGTGCTCATACTTTTTTTCAATCCTGACTGCACAAGAGTTCAAGCACTACATCTAAAAGTAGGTGAGAGGCTGACTGAAACACACATTAGAGTTAGAATTGTCGATTGGTTGTTGATTTTTTTTTTTAAATAATTTGGTGCAAACAGTAACCAAGACTAAGACAGTAATGTCATCAGGGAGCGCTGAGTTCCTTTCTCTGCTCTGGGCCATAATTATCAGCTCCCTGTGTCCTTTCAGACTAGATGTCCTTTCTATCAAAATGTGTCATTTTGTGTCCTCCGTGTTTGAAATCCTTCACTTGGATTCAACGAGGTGACTTAAACTGAGACCACACGCTCTACGACACACAGCAGGAGAGCGGCGGCTCATGCGTCCCTGTGAGCTAAAAATGTTGATTTTTCTCCATGGGCTTGGGAGCAGGAGAGTAAACGCGAAACAAAGCTCAGTTTTCGGTTATAAAAGGCAGCGTAATGGCAATAGATCAAGCTTACAAGCATATTCTTGAGAAGCTGGCAGCCGTCTTCCACAATGTGGAACAAAGTGATTCTACAGATGCTTTTTTTGTTTAAGGGGAAACAGTAGAGTGACCTTATCACGACACGGACAACACAGTCAGAGACAGACAGAGCTGGTGACACCTGCAGACTGACAGCGGATCCAGCTGTGCCGTCATCATCACTACTAACAGATGCTGTTCCAACAGACAGCTCAGGTATGGACACTTCTCTCCTTATCTCCTACAGGTGACTGTAGAGGGTGACAAAGAGGAGCTGCGTACAAACACTTTTGCTGTAGCTCTGTGTCAAAGGTGAAACAACACACCTTTAATTAAGTCCACAGCTGTCTGCTTCATTCATGTGTCGCATCTACGAAGCCAAAAGCGCACAGCTGTGAGCTGTTACAGCAACGTTGGGTTTAAATTTGCTACCAAAACTCTGGGAGTAAAACTGAGGCGTGCATGTGCTTTTACTACTTTACCTCTCGGCTTTGATCAAAGCCAGAGTACATCTTTTGTTTGATTTCAAAGAAAGGTCACTGCTCAGTAACAATGAGCTACGTCCGATGGGATTTGTTTTGGACCTGTACTCGTGATAATTGTGTCGGATAATTGTTCTGATGGTTTCTGTTTGGTTTCCAGCCTCTATTTTCCCCTGTCACAAAACATCAGATGGTGTAATTGAAAGCAAATGTGGGATCATGTGTGGGCTTGGCTGCGAGCATTCTTCAGATAATCTTCAACAACTCCAAACAGCAACTTAAAAAGCTGGAAGTCTTTCAGTGAGCTGAATAGCGTGAGGCTGAACCAACTGTACTCATAAAAAAGCCAAAGAGGTGCTTTGATATCTCAGTGTTACGTGTAAAGTACTCGTCAGAGACGCATGACACAAAGCAGGAAGGGGGCCAATACTTCACGTGGCTATTTTTAAGTCAAGTTTTCAAAGCGGCCGACACAAAAAGATTGAATGAACCCTGTCTCATCTCCGACATGGACAATATAACCCAGCAAATAAAAATGCAATACTCCATTGTAAATTTTTCCAATCAAATGAGTCAAGGGTTGGAAACTGAAACTGCTTTTGGTGCTGGACCACAGTGTATGTATATATGTACATCTATATACTGTATATATATATATATATTTATCTATATATATGTGGATATATGTGTATATGTGGTCCTCATGTTTCATAAAGATCTCATAAACGTGAGGGCCAGCCGGGCAAACTGAGGTGAAGCAAAACATGTAAAAATGTAATGACTATGAGTAGAACTGATCCTTGAATCCACATGACACTGCAGTAGATCATTTAGAGTCAACATACAACATCATCTGGGTATATAAATATAACCCACAGTATTTAAAAATGTTGCATTATGTGCTGAATATTTTATACGAAGGCAGTTTGAACTCGCGCTCGCGCCAACTGAAATTTGGGACATATGAAAAAACAGATTTCAGCTAACTGCTACAAAAAGCTCCACTAATGAAATCTATGCCTGCTTAAGTTTACGACATCTTAAAAAAACATCGTAGACTGCTTTATCTGGCAGTCAGACAGCCTTTTCATATAGAAACTGAACTAAAGAACCCAAATTTGAGCTTAAGGGGTTCAAAGTGTTATGGCGATTTTCCATTATACAGTTCTAGCACTACTTCGTCATTTTCCATTACTTCAGTGTTTTTACCTCCTCAATGAACAAACACTGACATTTCCTGGTGAAAATTGATGCGGAAACTGAGCTTTTTTACAAAACAACACAAGCTTCACTTTATTTTACAGGTACAGTGTGGAAGTTGCATATTGCAGGTGAACATTCTTCACCTCACACTTCCCTTTTCAAGCATGTCGGAGAAACTATGTAGCGTTGAGTTAGCATCAAAACTCAAAAGATGTGTAGTTCGACCATCGTGGGCTACTGTAAAAACATGGCGGTCCAAAATGGCCTGGTACAAATATAAAAGTGTCATTCTGAAGTAGTAAAAAACGTACTTGTCAAGTTGAATGTATTTCACGTGATTGTATTTCACATTTACCACCACATTTTTTACTGCAGTCATTACTTTATATTGCACTTCACACCGTATAAAGTTATCTTAGTAGCAGTCAATGCTACCGTGTCGATGCTTGGTTGCAAACCTGTGTAGGCAGCTCGTGCACTCTGCTCTACAACAGTGACATTTTAACTGTTTTCACACTCTTGTGTTGTTTTAAGTTCAGGTCAACCGAGTCGTATCATGTCGCGGCCGCTCTGAAAATAGTCCACGTGGTGAAAGGCTGTCATTGAGGGTGATGTTTGGCTCATGTCATGACTATATTTGTGACGGCATTCTACTATGGTCCACTGACAGAGTTGTAAACAAGCTGTGCTAAAACGAGCGCGACCGCGGCTCGAACCGCTAGAAACTGAGTTAGTGGTTAGCAACGCAGCTTTAGTTTCGAACCTAGCTGTTCGGGGTTTATGGTGGTGGTTCACGCCTTATCATCACCATGGCAACTTCATACTTTTATCTCTGTTGTCAAATAAAAGTTCTATCTATACTGAAACTCGGAAGTTGGAGCTGGGAGTGACAGAGAGAAGCTGGAAAATCCATGGACGCTAACGTAGCTACAACCGCTACACCAGAGGTCAATTTCATCACTAGATGAAGTTATAAGTTATTTCTGTTTTTTTTAATGATTAGATTGATGTTGCATCATATATGTTTATTATTTTGAACTATTTATAGCATTCCATATCAAAACAAACACTTTTATTGGGAAATTTCCAGGAAATATTGTCACAAATATTGTTTTTATGATATCACGATGGAATATCGTAATATAATTTTAAGCTAATATTATATCCCCAAAAAGTTATTTTTGTTTTTTTTCACTTGACCAGTCCTCGCCTGACCAGACTAGATGCTCAGTGGCCCCACAGGTCATTTGAGTTTCGTACTATGCGTACGACTGAAGTTGCATGAACAAAATGTATTAAATGAACATTATTATTATTATTGTTATTATTATTGTTATCTACCACAAGCTGACTGGTCTATTAATGTTTTTCTTTGAATGTTAGTAAGGACTCTTCCCTCATCGCTGTAGGACCCAACTTGGAATAATCCACCTTTCTCAGGAAGGATCATTGACTTTGAGAAGCACAAACTGTTCCCTCTGCTCGGTGTAAAGCCACAGTAGCTCCGGGGATGCACTAAAAAAAACAAAACTAGTTCACCATGTCCAGGAAATCTCCTCATTATATGTATAAATCCAACAATAGTCTGGTGCCAAACCCAGGTTTTACAGAGCATGTGCACAGAAAGGAGGTGTACGTTGTTTGCAGCGTGTGAACAATCACAAATACGAAGCAGTCTACTGGCAGCAGAGCAACATATTTTACAAATGAAGAGCAAACTATGACACTCGTGAAGCAATCCAGACTTGCAGCAGCCAAGGGCAGCCAGTAAAAGTCACATAGTGTCAATGTTTAAGCTAATTTATAACACCACTGCTTCCATCATTAGAGCATGAGCAAACTGTATATATATATATATGTGACTTTAATTACATTATTAAATATTTTCTTAAATGAATGCATTGCCTATGCCATGGCCAGATGCTCATTGTCAGGAGAGACAAAACAGGCAAATGTTTGGGGGCCCTGAGGAGAAAAACAGGCCCCTGATTGTTGCTCTTTTACGCAGCAGAAATCCTTTCTTACCAGCACCATACAGTTAATAATCAGTTCACACTAGTGCTATAGTATGATGTCAGAATACAAAAGCACAATCACTGTAATGGCTTTGACTCTGTTGCTGCCAAGAGTTTAAAACATTTAATGAAGATAAAAGGAGGAGGACCTGGTCACAGACATTAAAAAATAACAATAATACAGGATAAGACAAAAGGTTTGCTGGTCTCTGAACTGTCTGCTGCTACGAGACCCTCAGCTTCAGAAGTAATTTGCAGGTATCTCACTAATCACCCCTCATAGAATTCCCAGTGAATCATGGAGGCTATGTTTTGTTAAAACAAGGGAACTGGGTCATATTTAAGAAAAGTGGCCCTTTCTTGGGGGGTCTGTGTCATGGTTTATTTTTTACTGTGATATTACATTCTAATTGCACAACTGGAAGTAAATGAGAAAACAATTACAGTAAAAACCTCCTTAAATCTGCCTAAATTCAGCTACATGTGACATTTCGCTGTGTTCCATAAAAACATGGCTTCTTTTACTGTTAACAGAACTTCTGTTGTATTTGTTTCACAGAATATCTGGCATTGTAGCTGTCGTTTATGCTAACTAGAGGCTAACAAACCAACTAGCCAACAAGCCTTTGGAGCTCAAGCTAGCGTTTTCTAGCCGTGTTAAATGTAGGGTTGCCAACTGTCCCGCATTAGCCAGGACGTCCCATATATTGGGCCTAATTAATTTGTCCCGTACGTGCCCTCTCTTGTCCCCTTTATTGACTGCTACGCGGATCTAACCACTGAATGACACAACAACAGCAGCAGCAGTGCTGATCACGACACGTGAGAATCATCAACGACACCTGTCGTCATCCAATCACAGGTGCCGTCCCAGTTGGGGCAATGAGTCCCGCAACAGTCGCACATGATCAGTATACTGTAAGTAAACTGCGCAAATTCATCCAAATTAAACTACAATGGATAAACCTACAAAAAAGAAGAGACTGTGCAGCTACAACTAATTATGGTAAGTTAAAAAGACGCGGGGTAAGCCCGTCGGAGGGAATTTTCAGTTGGCCACACAGATGGTGCACATTCTGAGTCAGTGCTATTTTATTCCTCTGCAAAACTGCTATCATTATGACAAATGCCTTAAAACAATACACTGTATATTCAAACAAAACCATACTCAACTTCTGTCCCTTATTTCATAGTGACAAAGTTGGCAACCCTAGTTAAATGTCAACTAACACTTGTTTTTGATGTAACCTATGACTGATTTATGGTGGACATGTAAACAGAGGTTTCCAGACTAACTTTTTCCCTCTGTTTATATTTGTAATGTATGTAAAATGGTTGCTGGGGGTGCTATTTACAAAGTGGTTACAATGGCTGTTAGCTAGCAGGCTAGCAGTTCATTATGTCGTCAAATCCTTCAATGTTCAATTTGAAATCATAAATCTGGCTATATGTTGCTGTGACACTATATTTTCAATAAATTAAGTTTAAATTTTTCATATTTATGTTATAAATTAAAATGAATTGCAATTGGCATATATGCAGTATTAGGATAAACACTGTGAAACCTGTTGGGTAATTTATACTGTTGCCTTGAATGAATTATTTGTGTGTACAAATTGTTGTGTACAAAGGAATTAGTCATTCGTTTCGTCAGCTGTTGCCGTTGAATACAGAAGCTACTGAATGGACTCTGGTGGTGTTTCAGCTCTTCACTGTAATGAACAGCTGTCGGTTCACAAACAACCCGAGCAGACTCTTCAATAAGTGATAAGAGCTTAAAGGAGATTCTTTGGATAATGACTTGTCGCGTCGCAGGATGGTTAATATTAACATTTCCATTTACTAGCTCAAATAAATAATTAGTGAACATACATTAAGTCAAATGTATCCCTTCATACATGCTGGATATTTCAGCCACAAAATTATAACATGCAGTGAGCGTCTTCTGCACTATTATACAATAAAACGACCCTTATAAAGAATTTATAAATGGGTTATAATTAGGTTATTAGTTGTTATAGTTGTTGTAAATTTGTAAAGATGTTTAAACTTTTCAAATAATGTATGTATGTATGTATTTCCAGCAGAAAATGTTGTGCAAGTGCAAAGTGTTCACAATGCTGCATTTAATCTCAACATTAAAAGGTTCAAAGGCAGATGAGAGATCCTACCACGGTTGCCATGCCAACCCATGTAGTGATCAAAGGCAGACGAGGGTGGTGTCTGTCTCCATTCATTCTCAAGGGGATGAGAAATTATTATGAATTATTTTGAGTAAAGCAAGCTTCGATTTTCCCGACAAGCCAGATATTTTTATACCCAAATGAGTAAAACCACTGCCAAATAGTGAGCCTACATGAATCTGCATATAATTATAATTTTCTATAAGACACTATTTTATACTGTCCTTTAACTAGATATTTGATAAGTTACCAGCAAATTAACCTTTCAGCATCAAAGGTTGAATGGATAGATTTTATCGGCAAAATATTTAGCTTCCCAATGTTAAAGGTAGACAACCCAATGTTTGTGTAACTCACTGCACATGCACTTACATTCTCTATTTTACCATTTGTAAATAGCAGTAACTGATTAGTCGTCTTATACTCCATCACAAGACACTTCTGATGATTGTTGCTCAACAAAACTGCAAACGTAGTGTAAAGTTTTCAATTCATGCTTCAGCGAAAGGTTTTCGAAAGGTTGTTAATTTGTGTCTAAACAAACCTCGGCTATTTTGGTTTAAAAGTGGATGGATTTGATGGAGAAGAGGAAACGATTAAGGACAAAAGTGAAACAGAGGTGGTTCATGTATTCATCAATCGTCAATCAAGAGTGAAGGCGAGAAGTTTTGGTCTGACATTTGAAGAAGAGACGTCTACATGGAGACATGATGACAGCCAAACATATTGTGCTACACAATATGACAAGTTCTGTGACGCAAGAAAATTCTGGAGGTGCAAGACACGAGAGGAAAGTGTGGAGTGACACTTTTGTCCAAATAGTGTTGTGTAACAGACTATAAATACGGAATAACACAAAATCAACCATCTTGAATTCTGCTGAGTCATGAACCACACTGTACTCTGAGCTTCTGTCTCAAACATGGCCGCCAGAAGGGAACTGCATGACCTGACCTTCAGCAAGTTGAGTGTCGGACATAAAACGTGATACACTATGACGTGTAACCGTGCTGGAGCTCTCCTCCTCCTCTGTGCTTATTGCTGGTGAAATTGAGACAAACCTTCCACTTCCTCAGGTTGAAGGCACACATCCACATAGCCTGCTGGTGCCGTCAGGCTCTGTCTGAAGGTACGTGAACCTCCATGAACCACTGCCAAGCTGTGAGCGGAGGGAAGGCCTTGGACACGGCACTCACAGGCGTGAACCTCGGACCACAGGAACCAGGTGACCCGGTGAAGACGCAGAGCCTCTCAACATCCTGCTCTTTCACACCAGAGCTTGTCTGCGTTAGTGCATTGCAGATCGTCACCGCTCTGTGTCATCAGCCCACACAGCTGCAGTTGGCCGCCGAGAGCCACTTAATCGTCTGCCAGGAAGTCTGCGCGTCCATGAAGGACACAGTCTCATAGCGAGTAGGCCGACAGCAGGGCTGACCGATGACCTTTTTGCCAGAGATGCTCCCACTGTCCATCAGAGTCTTGAGGGCCAGGTCATAGTTCCTGCGGGAGCTGTGGCACGTGCCAACACAGTACTTAAAGAGGACTATCTCGTCGGAATCATACCCGAGGCCAAGCTCTCGCACCCGCATCTCCTTCCTCTCCAAATGGCAGTCGCGGCTGCTCTTGGTCTTCTTTCGGTTCCGCCTTGATGTTCTGGGTGAGTTTGGGTCCCGGGCGGAACGCCGCCATCTGCCCTGCTGGAATTCCTCTTCTTGCATCAGTGACCACTCTTCTACAAGGTAAGAGAAACATACAACATCAGTATCTTGATTCATTCCGATATTACGTTTTTGACTTCTATGACATGGGGCTTTTCCATTATTCTTGGCTTGACTCGACTCTACTTGTTTTTTGGGCTTTTCCATTAGGAACAGAACCTGGTGCCTGGTGCTTTTTTTGTACCTGTGTTTGGTTTCTGACGAGAGGATCCAGAGAGAGCTGGATGGAGCCTGTTTAAAACAATGTCATGGCAGTTTAGAGCAAAATGGAAAACCACGTGCCTGATTAGAGTTGAGTCGAGCAGAGCCGAGTAGTGCTAGAACTGTATAATGGAAAAAAAGAGTTCAATGCATCAATTTACATTGGTAAAGCAACGCTATACAACTTTTTGTTTTACCTTAAATAAGCAACAGAATAAACAGCCATTTAACACAGGATTTCACTGATGACAGCTTTACAAAAAAAGATAAAACGCACCATTAGATAAGTTGTTTTAGCAACGCTATAATGACCATATATAATTATTTCCCAATCTATTTATGAGAATACAACCAGAAAACACGTATGCAGTATTAAAATCTCCCGATCTGACTGAAAATCAGAAATGGCAATCGGATATTTCTGTCCAGACAGATCTATTACATCATCATGAGAGAACAAGCCTTGTCCCACGATTACAAAATAATTATTCCACGATCTCTAGATAACCAGATGACTGCTCTCAGCTGCCGTACTCACGCAACCACCTACGCTACCGATTCATTCATGTACCCTTCATGTTTTGGTGTGCGTCTCCTCTCTGTTGTCATGAACACTCGACTCTGTTTGTGTCACTGTTCGCAGAGAAGGGAGTGAACGTTGCTTCCAGGACTTCCGTGTAGTCATTTATGAGGAGGGTGGTGGTGAGAGAACAGGTCCAGATGTCTACTCTGGCCTTCAGAGGCTGGAAAGTGAAAACATTCTCACACTAAAGTTTATGTAGTGGATTAGAGTGGAGACGAGAGCACCGGGAGAGCATGTGTGGCTAAATTAAAAGCAGATATGGGCGCTGAAAGTGGGAGTGAAATTATCAGCTGAGTGCTGCCACTGTGAGGCGTCATTATGAGCAGCTGGAGGAGCTCCAGCACGAGCTCAGCTTGTAATCTTTAGTTGCCAGGAACATTTTAAACAAGAGTTACCAACCCGCCTATACAGACCCCATCCTGGTCCTGGAATGATTTTTTTTTACTTCCTGACCTGGGGGAGGGCCCTGCCTGGCGCTTTCTCTTAAAGCCCACATAGACCGGAAGCTCCAATTAACGCTGCGTTTCTGTGTGTATCTGCGTCATTACCTCGTTTATGAAACCCTAAAGTTTCAGAACAAACAGTTCAGCCACTGCTGAGAAAATAGTGTTGTATTGTTTTCCTGGGCTCTGCGAAGCGGATCGGCACTTCCTTAATTTGATGTCGTCATCAGAAATCCTCACCACTCCTCTCACCACCGTAGCGCCTCCTGTTGCGGGCACATCCGGTTGCGTACATTCAACCGCAGAAGAAGAAGAACTACTCTCGTTGTAGCTGCTGAGATGCAGAGCATCCACCGTGCCAGAGGGGGAGCTGTGTATCTGAGAGCTGGCCTATCTATTACGTCACTTCCAGGTACCTGGCCAATCACAGGACAGTGGGAAAGCTCTCATTGGCTGGCCAATCACAACACAATTCACATTCTGGGGGTGTGGTTTTGGTCTGAAACAGCGCGGCTGACGAGAGCGTCAGTGAGGAGATATTTTGATCGGCTCGTTTGCAGCGATTAGGAGGTTTTTAACCATGAAAACAAGTTAATATATGTAAGTAGACCTCCATAACTAACATATATGTGTGATACAAGCATTCGATGTCACCTTTAACGCTTCCACACAATATTTTCCTGGTGGAATGCTTATTACCAGCACAGAAGGCTCATTTACAGTAGCACAGGGGTGCATGTCAGTTCATGCCTCCATGTTTACGAAAAAGAAAACTTGTAATCATGTGGAAAAAAAGATGAGAAAAATGCACAGAAATATTCCTCAGGCAAAGAGAAACGGGCACTTCTCCTTCACATATCCAGCCGTGTTAAAACACGCCACATGGATCTGCATTATTTCATGTAATTATACAACTATTCCATGTTGTAAGTGAACTGAGCAATAATGTCTAACTGTATACTTAGAAAGGGAGTGTAGCCTTTGTGTGATTGGAAATATTCATACAGTGAAAAGACACAAAGTGTGACACAAAAACTTTGGTTTGCCCCAAAGCATCGCAAAGATAAAGTCACTGGTTCACACTCTCTGCAGAACATGCATCAGTATCAGAGCAGCCTCTGTGCTCGGGGGGTAGAAGACGAGAAGACATGTCCGATCACATACACGAGTAAAACAAAGCTAACTCCCACAATAATGCTAACATTAAAAAACATGGGGGGGGGCGGCTGATGGTCTGTAATTAGTTTCTGTTCCGCTGTGAAATCTGAATAATTCTCTGACGTCCATTCTCTTGATAATTTCCAGAGATAAATGTGTTATTCGATCATCAGACAGTGGACCTGAGATAGAAGTCTCATTCCCACAACAACAGAAGAAGTTGGGATTGTAAATTCTTTTTACTAAATTGACAAAAAGTCAACGTCAAAGTCACTTCCTTCAAAGCAAATAAAAGCCCTACACTGCTCTTTACGTTCTTTGTTCTTTGTCTGTCTGTCAAGTTTTATGAAGTAAAATACCTGGAAGAAAAATCGAATCAAATTGAATCTGACTGCTCAACAATCAAGACCAGGATCATGTATGTAAATATACATATATATATATATATATATATATATATATATATATATATAAATAAATAAAAAAAACAAATCTAAATATATATATATATATATATATATATATATATATATATATATATATATATATATATATATATATATATATATAGCATGTTCTTGTATAATTATATATACAAAAACGTGCCAAAATTAAGATGAGAAAAATAACACATCATTTCAACACCATGGCTTTTATTTATTCCTTATATATATGTGTATATATATATACATATAAATATTTTGAAACATCTATCGTAGAGGAGTTTAAAACTTAATCACAAAACTGAAACTTATCTATATTTAATGACCTTTCATGGCCCACCTGCAGTGCTTTGGGAATGATGATCGTACGAATTTGTTCCATATGAATTAGAGCGCGCCGCTGTCGCTGCACCCATAATACTCCACAAGCTCATGTGGAGGATAAAGTGGTCGACAATGAATGGATGAATGGATGAATGAATTAATGAATGAATGGATGAGTGAGTGTTTTATCTCAAGTGTGTTTAAACAACGCATAAACATTATGGTGAGGTCTTCTCCACACAGAAACAGCAGAACTTTCCCGATACAATCTCCTTCTCTTTTCAACTCTTCAAACGTTTTTTCCGTAAACACAGCGTCGTGACTTCATGCAAAGAATGACTTGTTGTATATATGCCAGGCCTGTATGTGGCGCTGTAACAAATACACCGAAAAACAGAAAAGAAGATGTAGAGACGCAGGTGTTCCTGCTCACACAGGATCCACAGCTAATTTACTCTCATTTATTCTCTGTTTTTAATACAATTAACAAGAAAAAAACATTATAAATGGTCCAAATTATTCTGATCAGACACATTCTTCACTCTGCAGTAACGGAGCAGTGTCGGGTGGGGGGGGTGGGGTATTCTTCAGGTGTCATTTTTATTTATTTTGGGTGAATTTTGCGTTATTACAAACTGTCATTTATCTTTAAAGAGAGTCAAGTGTGGTTTGGCTACATACCAGCGTGGTAGAATAAACAGGCAGCGAGTCCACGGCCGTTCATCTTACTTCTCTGCTCGACTGTGATGCATGACAGGAACCTGCACACTGGATTGATTATTTTTACCCTGCTGTGCACCGGGGGCCCGAGCTCCATTGACCAAGGCCATGCTCAGTGTTGAAAACTACCAGGCAAATTTCCAGACGCTATATTAGTCATCCAGGAGGCACAGGCTGATCTGTTACGGCCCTCGCCTCAGATTTATGAAGCGCTGTTTTCAGAGTAATGTTACAAAGACAGACGAGTGAAAACGAGGAGTTTATTGAGGCCCGGTCGTTTATACTGTATGTGCTAATGGAACAGGAAGCCACAACCACTGGGTTTTATATAGGTTTAAGTTTATAAAAGCTTGTAAATAACACACTTTCATGTTGTCCTTGGTGATTTTTTAATTAAATAAACATTTTTAATCATTCTCACTAGCTAATTTCCATCTGTAGTCCACAATGCTAATTCAGTAGCAGCTTCCATAACATGGATTCATTCCTTATATTTTGTGTTGTCGCTTCATTATACATATATTTTATTACGTTTTCATGACTAATTTTGATCATTTTATTTGTTTAGCAGCTCCTCGTGTGTCTGACTGGTGATGTTTTATGAACATTTTGTCAGAAATTAAACAGAGACCGCCGTCAAAAGGGGTTTGAGGTCTGGCCCTGGCTTCTTTTACTCAACACAACACTCATTTGGGACATGTCAAAATCTACTTTTTGCTAGATTAACGGCAAGAAGGACGATTGCACCAGGCACGGTGGTTAGTCAGTGGTTCTTCTCCAGCCTGCATATCAAAGTGTTAAAGACAGAGATCCCTAACTTAATGACCAGTAGTTTCACTAAAAACAAAGATCTTTAGATGCACTTTTGCTTGATCTTAGAAACGTTTCTGGCTCCGTTTTAAGCAAAAAAAACAAACCCATCAAGAGTCTGTTCTGTTGTGTCTGTGAAAACCTCATAAGATCAGCATCTTCAGAAAGTCCAGACCTGACATTTGTTTACATTTTGTCCTGAATGGACAAGGCCTCAGTCAAAGTCTCTACAATTCTTATGTTTCATGTGAACATAAACTACAGCTCCTGACCTGTTGGTGCAGGATCTACACGATACACATTCTGCTCTCAGGTGAACAGTCGCTCCTATTAAAGTACTCAGTGAGAACAGATGAGTCCAAACTCTACCAGAATTTGTTGTAGATAGGTACATGGTAGGTTGGTAAGAGCTTCATTTTCTGTCCCAAATGGTGAAATCAACAAAGGGCTCAACAAAAATATTCACACATTTTCACGTTTTCAAATTAATGAATAAAAAGTGCAGCTTCAGGAAGGTTGTTGCCGACAGAATGATGGTTTTCCGTCATCTACAATAAACAAAAGAAATTCAATAACTTACCAAAGTCATCGGGCCAGGGTATGTGGACATTGCTGTCCTGTCCCACGTCCTCTGTCCGAGACCAGGACGGTTGCCTGAGGACACGCTGGACGTCCGACTGAGCTTCCTTACTGTCCTCGTCAGAAAAAACATCGTCCACCAGGGTCAGCAATGACGCCATCACCCACAACATCACCTGACGGTACAAAGGAACAAGCAGTTACTTTGGTAAAAGTAGGAGAGGCTAACACTTGATGTTGGAGGTAGTTATTGGGAGTTAGCAGAGCAGTGTCTGTCCCAACTGAAATGTAGCAAGAACCACTGGCAGGGCAACACCACACAACAACATAGATGTATATGAAGTTCTGCTACCTGATTTTCAACAAAGTCATTTAACACCCGGGTTCGAGCCCCGGTTGGAACAAGGGCCTTTCTGCATGGAGTTTGCATGTTCTCCCCGTGTGTGCGTGGGTTCTCTCTGGGTTCTCCGGCTTCCTCCCACAGTCCAAAAACATGCAATGTGGGGATTAGGTAAATTGGACACTCTAAATTGACCTAAATTGGCTGAGATTGGCACAGCACCCCCCACGACCCTCTGGTGGAGGATAAAGTAGATGATGACTGACTGACTATCTCTCAAGGTTAACAACCCCTGGTGGCCATACTTCACCATACTCTCACTTCCTGATTGGCTTCACAGAGAAAATCGGATGATTCTGTCCGTCTTCTTTCCTTTCACAAGTGGACAAATCCTCATCCATTCAACAATACAGTATATAAGCTACTGTATTTCACTGGAGAGCAGAAAACTATGACCTGCTGACCCCACTTGGATGGAAACTCAAACAGACTCTGCTCTACACTGAGCCGTACCACTAGGATTTAAGTATTTGTTGCATTGAATTAGTGATATACAGTGTTACATACATTTGGAAACTGAAAGCTGCCTTGGGTAAACTGATCCATCCTGCTCCATCAGATCTTTGAAGGTTCCTCAGTAGAGGCCTCCTCTCGCTACCTTCAAGTGACACCTGCACCGCTTTAATTACTTAATTGACACGCGACACTTTCCCACTGCGCAGGTGAGGTTAATATTTTAACATCACTTATGGGATGAGTTTCTCTGCGGTGTCTGGTAGGGACTTAGAGCCCAGATCGAATGGGCAGTGTAGTGGAAACTGACTGGGAGTGAAACAAATACTTTGACAGTCTGGCAGCAAATCCTACTGGCCTACTTTTCCTCCCGAGTCTCAGACATTCGTTCATTGATGACGAGTAAAAGCCTCAGTGAGGAGTTTGCCGTTTGCAGGACACATGACTGAAGAACGTTTTCTCTGATAGACACAGTATCTGAAAGTTGCTCTCTGATGACTCAATCACAGCTCTGCCAGGGTCCTGTAGACGTTTCATGACTCAGTTTGTTTACTGTGCACTTTAAATCCACAGAGATCCAGCGATTTATCGCAGAACTTGACGGACTGATGAACAGCTGTCCACCATCTTGACTTTTTTTTATGGATACAGCCTGTGTAGAGACAAGTTGCTTGAGTGTGTTGCCTGGTGTATTTGTTTGCTTCTATGGATTTGCCAAAATGGCGTTGTTTTGATTCCTGTTGCATGATGGGATGACAGCCCTCA
Source organism: Solea senegalensis (assembly GCF_019176455.1). Lineage (NCBI taxonomy): Eukaryota > Metazoa > Chordata > Actinopteri > Pleuronectiformes > Soleidae > Solea > Solea senegalensis. The sequence continues at coordinate 20,894,156 of NC_058034.1, forward strand.
AAAGTCGGGAGGGGTTACAAAAAAGGGTAAAAGATGGCAGATAAGGGTCACAATTTATCATTTCCAGTAGGTTTGGTTAGCATGTAAGAAGATTGCATTCATCCATTCATTCATTCATTCATTAATTTGTCCATTCATTGATTGTCAACATACAGAGACGAACAACCATTCACTCTCACATTCAAACTTAGGTCCATTTAGAGTGTCCTCTTAACCTCTGAATGTTTTTGGACTGTGGGAAGAACCCAGAGAACCTGGAGAAAACCCATGCGCACATGAGGAGAACATGAAACCCATCCCTTCTGTCTGTGAGGCATCAGTGCTAGCCACTTCACCGCTGTGTGGCTTGGTGCAAAATCCAGTGAAGTGAGGTCAGCTGAAAAGAAAACCAGACTCACCTTCCAGTTCTTCAAGTGATACCGGGTTCTCGACGCCTCGCGCCTCCACCAGGTTTTTCCATCTGAAAGAGACAGTCGTATGATAAATAAATTATAATAACAATAATAAAGAAAATTATATTTCATTCCAGAGTCGGATCATTCTTTAAAAAAAATGCCTCGCAGTCGTTCCACCAGAGGGGGAAGGAATTCCAGTTTTCTTTCATTCTTTAATCACCAGGTACATTTTCGCTTTTGTTAAAACGTCCACCAAACATGAGTTTGACACATGATTCATGTTCTGTTTACCGCGGTGTTTCATGGAAACTCCGGGACACACACACACACACACACACACAAATCACTCTGATGTTTCTTCAGAGAAACACGCATTTAATTTAAAAGTGGTGCAGTGTCTGAGGAGAGAGGGTCAGGGGCGTCATCGGCTCAGACGAGGGTTAGACGTTCATACTCTCACACGGAACTTATCATCTCAGGTCTCACAAGCAACTTCAGGTTAAACTGAAACTGCTAAACTACATTTTTGTTTTTTGGTGCCATTTTGTTGTCGTCTCGCTTGTAAAAAGACATTTGAATCTCAGTGTCTACTTCTGAGTCAAGTAAATGAATGAATGAGTGAATCCGTCCATTCTGACCTTGGCTCATGCAAACCTTGTGGCTGTAAAATGTCACCAGACTTTGCCGTCGTCATAAATACTGTGGCCACTAGAGGGTCTTCTTACTTAAACATGGAGATGGATATTATACATCGCTTATGTTATAATAAGTTGCTGATTCCATATTATACTTTATTTATCTATTTTGTTTTATTTATATAGTTTATCTGATGTGGACGATGCAAAGTTACCATAAAACAGACTGTGGCAACTGATGGTTGGAAACTATAGTTGCTATAGCAACTCCTGTCCCTAAACATCTAAATAAATATAAATATGCTCTATATACTCCTTACTTTCTTTCTTTTTAAAAATCCATATTTTCTTCAGCATCTACAGTTTCTACTTCATTTTACTACAAAGAGCGAACCGTTGTTCTTAAGTCTTAAAGGCGACATAGAATGCTTGTATCACACATATATGTTAGTTATGGAGGTCTACTTACATATATTAACTTGTTTTCATGGTTAAAAACCTCCTAATCGCTGCAAACGAGCCGATCAAAATATCTCCGCACTGACGCTCTCGTCAGCCGCGCTGTTTCAGACCAAAATCACACCCCCAGAACGTGGACTGTGTTGTGATTGGCCAGCCAACGAGAGCTTTCCCACTGTCCTGTGATTGGCCAGGTACCTGGAAGTGACGTAATAGATAGGCCAGCTCTCAGATACACAGCTCCCCCTGTGGCACGGTGGATGCTCTGCATCTCAGCAGCTACAACAAGAGTAGTTCTTCTTCTTCTGCGGTTGAATGTACGCAACCGGATGTGCCCGCAACAGGAGGAGCTACGGTGGTGAGAGGAGTGGTGAGGATTTCTGATGATGATATCAAATTCAGTGGCTGAACTGTTGGAGCTTATGGTCTATGTTGCCTTTAAGTGTTTATTTAAATCCTGAATAATTCTCAACTTTTGAATCCTTTGATGTGTCTAGCTTATTTAGGTAGAGTGCAAATCGCCAAAATTCCAAATGGCCGACTTCCTGTTGAGTTGAGGCCACGGTTAAGGTCGACTTTTTTGTTCCTCTGTTTTCATTTTAGGGGGCACTATAGAGCCCTTGAGCAACGCACAGATCTGGGAACTATGCCACTATCGCATTCTTGCCAGACCTGACCTCCATGCCAAGTTTCAAGAGTTTTTATGCACATTAACCCCCTCAAAAATGACCAAAAATACACGGATATAATAATAATCTGAGGGATAACAATAGGCCATTTCAGACCCTGCCATTCGTGGTTCGGGCCCTTCAAAAATAAAGACAACAGCATCATATATATATATATATATATATATATATATATATATATATATATATATATATATATATATATATATATATATATATACATATACGTGTCTATCGTGTACGTCTGGATCATGTATGGTTTAATGTGCAAAGCCGACGACATACATGAAAAGCGTTTGCATATTCCTAAAGTTATCGTGTTGTATTTGCGTTGCGCCTCCTCTCATGTGGTTTTTCAGCCCTTTGCTTGTTTTGCATCTCTCTTGTTCTCCCTGTGTTCACACATACTGTCCTGTACAAGAGCTTTAGAGTGAGTGAGTGAATGAATGAATGAATGAATGAATGAATGAATGTGAACGTAATACAGTTTAAAAAATAGAGATTCTTCACGACTCGCTGTATATACTGTTTAAACAAAAACACCAAAATAAATAATACATAATACAACACGTGTAAATAAATAATCTGTGAGACACTCCATCTTTGTACTTTGTGATAGGTTTGAACCTATTTTTAAACTTGGTCTGTAACAGAACAGTCTATTTATGAGCATAAACAAAACAAGAACCTAAATGAAAACGTGCCGTTTATGCTTCTCGTGTGGCCCAGGCTTTACTCCGACACTCTGAGGTGAAGGCAGAATCTAAAAATAAGACGCACTATGACTCTGAGTTTAAAGTAAAGTCACGGGGTTCGCGTTGTCAATATTTGGAGTGGCGGTCAACACAGGAAGTGCCAGGTTCGATGTTTCCACTGGTGTCTCGTGTAAACAGAGGAGCAGCAGCAGCTCGACTCCTCATTTCACATCCACACGGACAAAGCAGTGGATGCTGATGCACCGATCATGGCTGCATTCCATTATGGAGATGTTATTTATAGGAACGCTCCCTCTGTCCACGGTCGACTCGGTTTATCTTCAACACGGATACTTTCACCACTTAAAGACACTTAGATCATCCACCACACTTTGTACACGTCTCAATTTAAACTCATTGGTGAAGTTGCATGTTGCAGCTTGATTAAAAAGACATAATTCTCCAACTTTATAACAATTATTCTTCTCCCATAAAGAAGAAAAATTGCTGATTTTTATATTTTTGGAAATGTTCCACTTTCCAAACGTGATCCAGTGATTTTGACCATCATCGTATCACGTATAATACTAAAATGAATTAATTTCACACGCTGGGCCTTTAAAAAACACACCACTAACAACATGAATTTCTTTCTAATTAATCAATATTATATCATAGAATTCAAAATAACTATTGACTTTCCTAAGGTGAATGTAACAAGAATGACTCTAAACACCCTTTATTTTTCTATATCCTTGCATTTAAGTATTCACTTGTGCAATATTAAGGGTTTGAATGAAAGAAAACGCACTTAAGAGCTGTAATAATTCAAAATATATATATGTTGTGTAAGTTTTATGGCATTGATGTGCAGGCAACATTTAGATTGTAATGTTAATATTTGAAACTGCAATGAGCTGCTTTTCAAATTATGATTTAATTTCTTATTTTTATAAAGTTAATGCACAAGTTTTAATGTGTTTTGAACAGTTATGTGTGATGGTCACTGAATGCATTTCGTATGATTTCATCCACTGTGACGTTTTGAAAGTTTTAAAAACATGATTTAAATTCTGACCAATCCATGTTAGCAATCCAAAATAAAGAAAAACAGGAAAGCTGTAAAGGAACGTTTTAAACTCCTGAATCTACTGGAGAGAGTTCTCTTGATTAGTGACCCATGAATGCACCTTAAAACAGGGCCAGTAAAAAGCAGCCAGGCTTACAGCGTCCATGAAAGGATCTGGGACCTGAACCAAAAATATTTAATACACTTAATAGAACAGTTTATAGCATCATAAAGTCACCGAGATGCTGCTTTCAAGTTCACTCTGTGCCTCGTAATGAGACGAGATTAATAAGCAAGTTTCCGCACAGTAACAGGAAACTTCTGCTGTGAGGGATAACGTCCATAAATCACCTGAAGCTCCAGCAGCAGGACGAAGAAGAAGAAGAAGAAGAAGAAGAGGAACAAAACAGCTCAGTCTGTGGTGGAGCAGACATGGATGGACAGTAATGGAAGAAGGACACGGTCGGATCAGGTTACACAACACTGACTGTGTGTGTGTGTGTGTGTGTGTGTGTGTGTTAATGATAGTCTCCAACGACACACTGATGTCAAGCGTGACTGCAGCTACTACTGTTTAGAACAGAGTGAAGACAATCTAAACACACGGAAACGGTGAAGTTTAACTCAGACTGACATGTTTGCCTGTCCCACATACTGTGCAGTACAGTACGGTTCTCAAACTGTGGCACTAGTGGTACGCAAGCTTCCTCTGATGAAGCTCCACACTGTAGGACAAGTGGCCAGATTTTGGCCAGTGTTACGGAGATTAACTTGATTAATCAGCTGAGACGACCAATGCTGGAACCTCTGGAGTCAGTGATGAGTTAAGTTGAAAGATTTTATTGAGCTCAGATCCGAGGAGAACTGAGACAATGCCTGACAATCTGAACAGTGAGGCATCATCGCAGCGTGTAGTGAGTAAGTCTTGAGGGAACCTTGAAACGCACCTAGATTGTGTCTTATCCTAAATTATGACTGTCTCTCTTTCGAAATTAAAGCTGATTTTAACAGATTATCCTGTAGTTTGAGCGGCTAACAGACGTGATTTTACTTTCATCAGTGCATCAGAGTCCAGTCTGTGCTGTCTCACGATTACAACGTTGAAAATTGGTTAGAAAGTTTGTTGTGTCTGTGGATTTCTTAAAATCACGTCAGATTTGAAAATCATCTAGTGAGGGGGTTTAGGCTTAAGACGATCCTCATTGTGAACGAACTAGTGACATGTTCTAATCGCGTGACATGTAAATGACAACATGCTGAGCTCCCCTTGCTGTCTTACAGCAATCACCACTGGTAAGCACGATCTCCGGTCCTTCAACATCAACCCTGCCACCGCTCTCACATGAAGCCTTCCTGGCCCAACACCACGGAATGAAGAGTTTTACTGAGAAAGCAACAGGACAACAACATCGGGACACAACCTGACCCCCTTTGTCTGTGTTCTCCTGTGAAACCTGTGGTCGTGTCTGCCTTTCATGGACTGGACGCTAAATCCTAACCTCCAGGCACAAGGAACCCAAGAATCCATGGAATCCAAGACTGAGATGCTGACAATGATGTTCGAGATCCACTGATCTAATGCAAGGCTGCCCAATGTTGGGTTCTGCAAAGTGAAACATGAGATATAAAGGATTTCTGGATTATATCTGATTTTACATTTTATTTCTTTCCGATATCAGCTCACTTGATTTTGACCTGACATTAGAAATCAAGGCCAATAGAGGATCAATATAAGCCTGAATAGTGTTGTTTTTCCATCACCCTTACACCGTGATATCAGTTTAATCATCATTACGACAAGTTCAAGCCAAAAAAGGTTCTCTGTTCCAGCGTAAATGATTTGCAGAGATTGTGATCATTCCTTTGTGACTCTGCTGTCGGCAACTGTGAAATCAAATCTAACCGACATAAATAAATCCACTAATGAAGAATGAAACGAAAAAAGATTTTGGTGGAAGTTTTTTTCCAAACACACTTTTCTTCCAGAAACAGTTAAATCTGATTGAACTTCACCCGACAAAGATCAAACTGTTGCTCAATCCTAATCACAGGGAGCTGTTAGTACACTGTCTGGAGTGGTTTTTTTGGGATCTATGCCGGTGCACAAATCCATGTCATCTACTACTTTATATTTACATAACCTTTCAAAAAAACAGAGTTTACTTTACTTTATTTATATTTACAGCAGCTTTTGCTTTTACTCCACTACATTTCCCATAACTCTCTTTGTTGCTACTAAATAAAATCAGAAGTTGGTAAAGTCTAGTGTGTATTTAAATAGCACTTTTCTAGTCTTTACACTACAGTTCTGCCATTCACTTGTTTAAAAACATTTTTATTGTCTTTGAGCTACTGACACTCAATTCTAACTAAGCACAGTAAATTCTTTAAGACCTTTACTAATAGTAATATTATAAAAAAAGTGACTTTAACTTCTACCAAAGTCATTTTCTGGTGAGATAATTTGTCACCTGGATCATTAGTCTGATTGCTTGTACTGTAGGTCCATCCAAATTCCGTACAGAGGTACGAAGGTGTGCCTGGAAAGGCTGTTAGCCAGGTTAGCTCAACACAATAATGATGCTCGATTAGAATATGTGTTCTGAATGTGGGTTCTAAACAAAATATCTTGTGCCGTACAGTGTACAGTGTACCTGACACTGTAAGCAGGTCAGCTCTGGTTACACAAACACCTTTGTCCATCAGGCCCACATCCTCGTGTTGCTGGAGCCGAGCAAGCTTACAAGGATATCTTTTGCTTGCAGGCTAAGCCTTCTACAACATTTAGCTGCTGATAATAACCGCTTACATTACACTGAAGATGAAATACACACCCAGTGAACACACTGCAGATACATATCTTCCTCTATCCTGGTTCAGAGTGTACTTTACACTGGGTAAGCTGTCGATAAGATCACCAACATAATTTCCAACTCACTAATCTCCTATTTAGGTTTGTTTTATCCAAACAATGTTGAAAATGATTTAAAAAACTATGTACAAACGAGGGGAAAACAGCAACAGGAAGCAGGTAAATTATTCATTATTAGATATTTATTTTGTTTGGGATGCCGTTCAGGTTGTGAAATATGATGTTCACTTACGTGCAGTGAAGCAAGCAAGTACAGAGAATGATCACAATCTCTGGAAAGATATGAGATGAGTTTTGAAAAGAGACTAGAAAGGTGAGGGCGAGACAGAGTTTCATGTTGGATCCAAATCAAAGCCCGAGGACACAGAGAGAAAAGCAGAGCACTGCAGCACTGGCATTGGTTTAAATCAGACAGGTACCAGATCCTGGAATTCACTACTAGTATGCAGCGGTACCCAGGATTCCCAACGGTCCTTGAAATCCTGGAAAGTTGTGTGAATTGGCCTTCTTCTTCTGCCCGATTTAACTACGTCTTATGGCGGCGATCCACCTCCACTATCTTTACTTTTATGATGAAAACAGTCGACTAAGAGACTAGTTTACCTAATTTATGTGTCAGACTAGAAGAGTGGTTCTCATACCAAGATAATTTGCTCTCTCATCATCTTCACACACACTGGTATATACAATGTCAACAGAGGAAGCTCGTGTACCACTGGTGGAACACAGACCGCAGTTTGAGAACCATGGGGTATAGCATACACTTCTGTCAGCTGCTATCAAACACCTATACTTATATACCTGTGCTATTCCTGAACACACTCACACAAACAGACAACTCGAGCAACTTCTTTCGCTATTATCGCGCCGCTTTTTATAGACTCAAATACCTCATATACCAAAGATGTCTCTCTCTTCCTGTCAGCCTTTCCTCTACACTTTATATGACAGTGACATAATCCTCATAAAAATAACTGGTCTGAGCCCGTAAACCTTCATGATTTAAAAGATTGACAATACAAGAGTAATAATAAACACTTTGACATGTGATAGCAGGAAAAGCACCGGTGTAATTTACTAATGACTGCATTCCATTTAGCTAACCTAGTTCCAGGACCCTGTTATTGTCCATGCTTAGTCACCGTCACGGCGCACTAATTACAGTTACTAATTACTGTTGTGTACAAAATGTGTCTCGTAAACACTTCTACAGATGTTGGTTTTATAAAGCAGTCAACAAGGAAGAAGTATTTTGGCCCACAGGGAAAGTTAGAGCTTCCGAATTCTGCCCCAGATGAGGAAACCCTTAAGAAGAAACCTTTGTGACTAACTACTGAAGTTGACCAGTACTTTTCAGGGGGTGGAACAAAAAGAAGAGCATTGAAATAATCAATTCTACAGGTGATAGAAGCTTGGATCCAAGTTTCATATACAGGAAACGTTCTTAAGGTAATAAAAAACTATTTTAGGAATATTTCTAATATGTGGATCTATTCTAGAAATAACTCCCATATTTTTAACTTGGTTATTTGAATTAAAGGCTAGGGCTTGCAGTTTTGGACTCCAGACACTGTTAAAGAGGGCATCAATCGGCCCCCGGGTTGTCAGGATACATGGAAATGCAAAGCTGCGTGTCATCAGCGTAGCTATGAAAATTGATGCCATGTCTCCTGATGACATCACCAAGATGTCGAGATTAAAAGCTGAGAGCCTAAAATGGATCCCTGTGGTACACCAAAGTTCAATTAATAGTATTTTGGCCAAATACGGTGAGTATAGAGCTTCTGAATTCTGTTCCAGATGTGAGGAAACCTTTAAGAAGCTTTCTCGACTAACAATTGAAGTTGACATATACTTTTTTGGTGGCAAGACCAGAAAGAAGATTGTTGCAATCATCCATTCTACAAGTGATAAAAGCATGAATGAATCAAGGACGTTAATTCACTTGGTCTCTGTGGGTTCCAGTGCCGATAACTAAAACTAAGAAAATTCTCTGCCATCCAAGACTTGACGTCTAAAAACTATTTAAAAGGGCACGAATCGGCCCCGGGACGTCGGGCAATGTAAAGCTGTGTGTCATCAGCGTAACTATGGAAACCAATGCCGTGTCTCGTGATGACATCACCAAGAGGCAGCATGTAAAGATTGAAAGAAGAGAGAAAATGGATCCCTGTGGTACACCACAATGCAATCTATAGCTCAGAGAAAACCTAATCTTTCACCAAGATAAGATTGAACCCAGTTTGAAACAGTTCCAATGAGTTCAATCACATAGAATAAAAAAGTGTGATCGAGTGAATCATGCCTCAAAATATAAACAGCTGTACATGCTAACATTAGCTCTGAACCCTAACAAAGGTGGGTGACATTTGTACAGCTCTGTAGACCTTTAAGGCTGAACCGGAATGAAACGATCTGGGTCTAGGATTTCCATGTTGTGTTTCCACCGTCCCTTAGCAACGGAGATGCAGGTGAACGTGGTACAGATCAATAACGTCACGTGACTTTTTACTGTATGTAAGCCTGACACTTAAAGTGTTGATGTCTGATCTTCAGATGTCTTAATCTTGTGTCTCCTTCCAAAACACCAAGGTGCAATGAATATTGGGGACAGGCTGGTCCATAAATATTCCACCTTTGGAACCTTTGCTATTTAGGGATGGACGGACGCATTTGTGGGTTGCAGCTCCTCTGAAGGAGGCAGCCTCTGAAATGAGACACAGCTTATACTGAAGGTGCATTTTCTCTCCACGAGATGAAATTAGCTAAGAAGATCTTCCTTCTATGGAACGCTCTCTCCCTGCACTTCCACTAGAACAAATGATATTACTGCTCAGGTTCCATTCCTGGGTTTCACCACCAACTTTCAGAACTGAAGAAACTTGAAGATCTGGTGTCTAGTTGCTGCTGGTTGCTATGGGTAACTATGACTTGGATGAATTTACCGAGACAGCTTAAACTGTAGGTGTGTTTTCATTTAAGGATCAAGATCCTTCTATGGAACTTCTATGTTCCTCTCCCTGCATTTCCACCAGGGTTCCTAAGCAGAGCTTGCTTTCCTGCTAATATCTGCTCACAGACGCTCAGCCCTTCCAGGGCCACCTTGGAGTCGCTGCAATGTTTATTTTTCTGTCTGGGGAAAATGTAAAATTGCATTATTGCTTCAGAATCTTTCGAGAGCATTCATGTCCTGTATGAATTAAAAATATGCATAACAGTAGCTGCCAGCACTCAGCCCTGGACAACTTCACCTCGCAGAATAAATGTTGTTACTTTAATGTGATGTCAAACCATTAAACTTCCACAACGGTCTGCAGTTTCTCTTTGTGTTACAATACGAGTCCACATGAGTCATAATTCTACATTTTACTTTGACAGGTGCCTTTAAGGTGATGTTTTGGGTTTTCAGACAAACAGAATGACCGACGGCTGTTGTTGCTTTTGGTTTTTTTCCCCCACAAATAAAGGCTACATCCTCCACGTGGCTGCCTCCAGCCCACATCTTGGAAGTGGTTTTCCCATCTGCCTCTGCCTCTGTAAACCATCTGCCACATATTTGAGCTCTGCCTGCTTTGTAACAGTAACACTGTCCTTTTCTGGCTGCGCTGCAAAGAAGCTACAGCTGCCGTCACTGCAAACATGCCTCCGGTCGTTCCACACATCCGTTTGAGTTGAACCCTGGCGAGACGATCCAGTAAACGTGACAATGTTGGCCAGCGGTCGCAACATCAGAAACACGAGTAGGAAACATTGGATGCGTGATACAATTTCCTTTTCACATAATGTAAGAGGGGGAAATGTGTCAGCAGAGAGCGAGCTAATCACTTTGTTTACACTTTTCTGTTGAAATGACATTAAAATCAATTTATATTTATTGTTTTCTGGATTCACTGCTACTGGTTGTTGCCACTAGTGGGCGTTGTGGCATGATATGCTATGTGTCACGGACGGTGCTGAAGTTATGAGCAAGAATCCAGAAGTATCTAACTGGTCAATCTCTGTCCATATCCCTACATTAATGACGATGAGTTGTTTATTGACATATCTGTCATTTTAAATGATGTGTGGAGTTCAGGCTCCTGATTGGACAAAGTGTTGTGGGAACAGTTTCTCCAGTCTAGTCTTAATGCCCACTCAAAGCTGCTTCGTACTATAGTTTTGTCATTCACACATTTACATGACATGTAATGTAATTTACTCGCACCTCTTGGCAGTATTTGACTATACTTAAGGCCAGGACGTGGACTCAAGTCTGACACGAGTCGGGATCTCCAGGACTCAAGACTTAAGCACTGATGACTCAGACTAAAGCATTGACTGCATTCAGACTCCAAAATTGGACACTCAGACTTGGACTTTTTAGCCGATAAAGACCCATCTCATCTGACTCATCGTCCACCTCTTTATCCTCCACATGAGGGTCGTGGGGGTTGCTGGTGCCAATCCCAGCTGACATAGGGCAAAAGGCTGCCGTTACACTCTGGACAGATCGTGAGTCCATCACAGGGACACATATAGAGACAAACAACCATTCACTATTTGCCAAATCCCTAAATGTGCATGTTTTTGGACTGTGGGAGGAAACCGAAGAAAACCCAAATTCTGATAGCTATATCAAGACAATGACATTATTCAGTTAACAGAGTCAAGTGCTGTTTGGAACTCTTCATTTTTTCATTTTTACTCTGACATGATTCCTACTTTTCTTTGGTGACTTGAACTCAAACATCGGGGACTCGACTGCAACACATCGCCTCTTGGTGGCGGTTAGTAAAAACTAAAACACAACATCTCTGAAGTCCTCCAGCCTCCAAAACTCAAATAAACTCACTGTCAGAGTGATTTGTGACTTATCATGATGAACTGTTATCGTACTGAACTGCACAGACAGGTAGATGGTTCAGTGGAAGGTATGTGTGGAGTGAAATGACTGCTGGTGATTGTTACAGTTCTGCTCCAGACAACTTCATTTATCTGACGGGTGTCAGGACGTAAAGAGGATTTCTTCTTCATCTTTGACATCTTTCTCTAACGTCATCCAATGATCTGTTGCCTGAACCTCGTTGTCCGTGTAAAACGTCTGTATTTACGCTTCTCTTAGTTTTGATTTGATTTAAAACTGTTTCAATTTTCCCTCATAGAAGCAAATTGAATGACCTCTGCCTCTCCCTCCTGATCCACAGCTCTCTGGGAGAATAAATTGTGCGTGTTTCAATGAACAAGTTCATACTTTACTACATACTTAAGTTTCATTCAGTCAGACAGAGAAAATCAAGATTTTTCAATTACCTTGACATGTTTTCGACCACTTCCTGTGTTCTTCCTCAGAAAGGTCACGTGATGTTACATGTGACGTGTGGTGCTTCCTGTTTTATACAGGTTTGTCACACAGCAGGGGATGACGACGCCCCCTGCTGTCTGAGGACAGCATCCCAGGTGTGTGATAACTTAAGCTCAAACACGTCATCTGTCTATAAATGCAATGGCACGCGTGTCTGCGTTGTACTGGTCACTTTATTAGGTACACGTAACACCTAATAGAAGTCAAAGGTGCTTCAAAAACACATCGATTTATAAAGACAAGGAAAACACACAATTAACAAGTTATTAAAAACACCAGAGTGTGCAGGGAAAACTGTGACCAGAGAATGATCACAGGAACTGCACAAAACTCTGAGACAAACCAGTGCAGGCAGAACTCAGACAGAATTTCAAGGTCAGGACATTTTAAAAGTCAGTCTGTCTGTCTGTGTTTTTCTCTTTCAGCAGGTTCCATTCAGAGGAAGCAGAGCCAAGGTGAGTGAGGGGGATAAGAGTGCGGTGAACGGATGTTTGAGAACCACATCTATTCATTTACTCGATCTATTGAAAATGTACAGGCTCAGAATTTAAAGGACACTGAAGAGAGAGAAAGAGAGGCGATTCAAAGTCTTACCAAGAAAGTATACATATACATATATATATATATATATATATACACATATATATGTGACAAAAGTAATGAAATAAATCAGGAGCGTCAAACTCAAATGACCTGGGGGCCAACGAGCATCTACATGCAAATACGACAAAAGATTAAAATTATAACACAATATTCCATCATGACATCACAATAAAGATATTCATGATGATATTTCACAGAATTACACACATGTTTTTTATAAAGTCACATGACGACCACAATTTGACCACATTCACTGTCGATGTCATTGTTTCTAACACATGGAGAAATAAAGCAAGTATTTTCTGAAATGAAAGGTAACAAGTGTATTATTTTATTTTAGAGTAACCTTTGTGCAACTTTATATCCACATATATATCTCCTATGTCAGGATATAGACTCAAAACATCCAGATATTACTTATTAGCCATATAGAAATATATATATCGATATCGAATGATTACATTTAGATAAAAAAGGCTTTTTCCCAGTGTCTCGCAGTCCTATTGTCCATGTGTGGACAGTGAACCATTTCCTCGACACATTGCTGTGACGAGCCCGAAATAGACGTCAGTGATGAGCCACAGCTCCGTCACACAAATCATTATCTGTAGTGTCGTCCCCAAACCAAAGTGTCAGCTTCCACCACACTGGAATCTGCTCTCTGTCTCACACATAGTCTGGTTTCCATGACTTCAGAGGACATTACGTTGACTTGTATTCATTTCCTGTAGACTTTACTTTACTTTACTCGTGTCCTGAAACGTCTTCACCTACAAATGTAGTCATTTATGTTCATTTTTGTCAACATACAGAAGGACAAGTCCCCATAATGTGAGTGTGTAAACAGATTTAGGTCCCCACAACATAAAGAATACCAGACACACACACACACACACACACTGAGTCCCTGTCTTAGTTTTTCTAATTCTTGTTCCCTGACAAATAAAACATCAGTGAAGAGAAACAGAGCGAGCTCCAGTCGTGATCTACCATAAATTAAAGGATTTTAAAAAAGGAAGCGTGTGTTGTTTGTCTTCGCTTAATTCCTTATGTGCTTGTTTTACTCTTTCTAATCCCAATGTTTTGTATATTTTAACGTCTGTAAAGGTGAATGAATGAATGAATGGTGCAACTGTATATAAATAAACGTGCCTTTGTCTGTGCTGGAAGATGCAGACAGACTATACACACACATATAATATCATTCCTAAATGTGTAAACCATTGCATGCTTAAATAAACACTTAATCCTCATCATATCAACACGTGACATCATTTTAACGTGTGTTTTTTTCCACTATCAAACTACAATACAGTTGTATTTCCGCATTGCAACAATAAAAACAATAAGAAGAAAGTGGTGAATTTCATTCTTTCTGGAAACTAAGACTTTTACATTTTCTGCCACTACATGTGACCTTTCAAAATAAAAGGTGTCTTGACCTTTAAGGAATTAATGTCTGTCATTTTTGCAGCAGTCACTCACATTCATGTGACTTTGGCTAAATGTGAACAGGTTATTCTTATTTTTTTCAGCTTGTTAAATATGAATATTTTCTGTATAACAAAAAAGACCCAAATATAATAAGTTATTTATTATTTTGGTTTGTGGACAAAATGAAACATCATTTCTAGGTCTATGAAACTTTTATCAACCTTTTCTGACATTTTTGGGACCAAACAAGTCCTCGATTAATCGAATTGATGATGAAAATCATCTTAAATTGCATGTATTATCACTATTATAATGTCATGTTATTTATTATACGCAGCATGTTGTTGTTTTTTTGTTTTGAAAGGTCAAGTTGTTGAAAGTTTTGTTTGGTAGAAAACAAACACGTGTGCGTTCTTCTTACCTTGACTGAGTGTGTGTGTCCTGTCGATCATGGAGGTGAGTGAACACAGTAATAACTCTAATAATCCACTGACACTGGAGGAGTTTTCTCTGCTGCGGAGCTCTGCGCTGTTCTCTCCACGCTCACGTCCCGCAGCATTGTGGCGCAGTCCGCACTCCAGCGCTGCACATGGCTGGAGAGGAGACGCTGTCACACACACACACACACACACACACACACACACACTGACCGAGAGGGTACAGCACTGACCGAGCCGAGCCGAGCCGAGCCGAGTTATGCCGAGCTGAGTCCAGGCAGACAAGCTGTGGATGAGTTCCAGAGCGCAGAGCGCAGCCGTGCGTCCTGCTCCAAGACAGGTGTGGGTAGACTGGAGATCCACTTCCAGATGTGTGTGTGTGTGCGCGCGCGTATGTGTGTGTGTAGCCTGCGGTGTCATATTCCCTCCTCCATCACATGATCACTCACCGTGGCACCATATTTACATAAGTGGTAATGTGGTGTGGTGAATCCTGACAGACAGACAGACACTCCCTGAACTTGAGTGGATGTCAACATGACAACATGAGTGTGAACACTGGAACAAAAACTCTCCTCTCCTGTTTTTCATCCGGAGATTCTCCACTGGAGGAGAAACGTAACCCTGTTAAAGGCGCAGTGTGTAAGACATTCTCACCATCATTCACTCTTCACTTCCAAGTGTGTGTGTGAGCCTTTCTGTTTCTGTTTGAGGGGAAACTGTGAGTGTATGAGTGATTGAGTTATTGAGTGAGTGAGTGAGAGACAGGGCGGTAGGTTCTGCCCCCTGATGGCAATTCAAGAGAATGCAGGTGTCAAACACTTCTGCACTGGCTTCAATCTCTGACCCAGAGACTATTGCTGCTTTCCCACTATATGATATGGTCCTGGGACCGCTCGCCTCGCCTCAGTTTGGTTTGGTTGGTTTTCCATGACACCTCCTCAAAGTGGGCGGAGTCATCACAGCACGGCTGCCGTGATGTGGTTTTTCTACGAGACACACACACACAAACTAGTGAATTGTAAAGCCGTTGTTTTGGGTGTAACTGAATCATTAGAATCAGTTTGATTAAAATGATTTGTTCACAGAATCGTTGACCAGAGCACTGAACTGAAATACCACTGAACGTGGTCGTGATTGGGTTCACGATCACCAGACTCCTCTGTTAAATATTGACATTTTAGACATTTGATTAACGCATGTTTTTAGGTTTTTTGAGTCTTTTTAACTGTTAACATTGTTCGGTTTTGATTCTTGTGTCGGATGTCGTGCTCATGACTCTTCAGTTCAGTGATGACACTCTCTGACCAATCAGTGACCGGCAGTCTGTCGACGTCACATTTTTTCCATCGGCTCGCTGGGAACCTCGCCAGAGCAGGAAGTTGAAAAAGATACCAGGTACCAGGTTCTGTCACAGATGGAAAAGCAAAAACATGCCATGCTGTGGCGAGTCCAGTCGTGCTGAGACCATGTAGTGGAAAAACGGCGTATGTTCATGATGCTTTTACCTCTGCAGTGTTTTCTCTGATGATTGGTGATTGAACAACAACACTCTTACTGTTCAATCCTCAGTCTCACGTGACATATCAAGATTGGCTGAGGTTCAGTAAAGCTCTTCTGCTGATTGTTCCTCAGGAACATCCCAGCTCCTCAACTCCTCACCTCACCTCTCTCCACACACACACACACACACCATCAACTGCAGCTCCTAAGCCAAAAACACCAGATTAAAAAGCCTTTTATGGGCTGCAGAAGCTCCTTCTACGGGCCGATCACTTCTGGAGCCTGACACTGTCACCCTCCGCTGACCAGCGTCTCCTCTCGGCTCAACGGGACGGTGGTGGTGGAGTGGCGTGACAGAGAAGCAACAGTGCACGAGACGGCAGCTCAGAGAGGCAGCGAGGAGTGACTTTTATTCTCCACAAACCTGCAGCTCAGTGAGCTGCTGCTGCTGCTGCTGCTGCTGCTGCTGCTGCTGCTGCACAGGGGGAACCACCTGTGACCACACAGAGAAAAAAAACAAAACTGACCACAAAAAGCTGGAAAATTCAACTTTGACAGGATGTACACATCACTAGTGTATCGAGTAAAAGAAGCCAGGGCCACATCTCTAATTCATCTAAATCATCATTCATTCATCGTCCAAAGTCCACTCATTCATCCACTTCATACACGTCTCATTTGGGTCGTGATTACACCTGAACTTCAACGTTCAGGGCATCTTATTATGATGCACACAAGGCAATTTGGTTTACAGCTAAAGTCACACATCAATAAATACAGCAGTAAAATTAACACTGAATCAGGAATAAATGACTCTTTAAACCTGATAGATGTTCCAGCAACTGTAATGATGTTTCCTGCATGTCAGGGTGTGGAGCGACCACCATGACAGAGGGGGTGGGGTAGCTCAGTGGTTAAGACCGGTACCCTGGGTGCAAAAGACATCATGGTCGCAAGTTCAACTCCACCCCTGGCAGGTTGTACTCAATTCCCTTTGGATAAAAGCGTCTGCTAAATGACATGTCATGTAATGTAATGTAAAATAAAAAGAGAGGCCACCAATCAGAGTATACAAAATGTAGACCACACCCTGAAAGCTTCACATCAGTGAAATCAGTATTTGGTACTTCCTGTTTACCTTAAAGAGAAGATAAAAAGCATAAGGACAGAAGCCTGCAGACAGACTTTTGGCCAGTATCACTGGATGTGCACCCCCACCCAGCTGGGGTCAATTGGGTTCCTTGCTCAGGGGTACCCCATATCTTGAACCGGCAACCCTCCGGTTACAAGCAAACTTCCCTTTCCACTGGACCATGGGCTGCCCTCAAAGTAAAAATAAAAAAATGAAAATGAATAATCAGAGCAGATACTGTATGGCCTTCGTCATCTCATCACTTATAAAAACAAGAATAACACATTGTCATAAAAACCTTTGATCTTCAGTAATGTGCACCTGCCTGACCTCAGTGTGTCGTCCGAGCAGGTGGCCGCCGCTGCTGCCGCCGCTGTTTGAGCAGCAGTGCAGACTGAGAATGAGACTCCCTGCTGGGGATCAGCTCAGGAATGGTTTTCCTGGAGAGCAGAGGCTTGTTCTTCAGCAGCCAGAACTGTGGGTGGTTAACTGTCTGTGGATTATCTGTCTGTCACCTCACTCTTCAACATAATCCTATAACTGGAGCAAACACAAGGGCAGTAAAATGATTTTCTCTGTGCTTAACGTAGGGACACCTTTTCTGTTGTCCCGTGAATTGACATCACGGCAGCTCCATGGTTCTGTAACGAGTCAGGGAAGGACCCAAATGCAGCACACGGAGGCAGGCAGACAGTTGGTAATGACGTTTATTTAACCCAATGTTCAGCGACAGTCTTTCACAAGGGAGGTGACAGGTACGGTGCAGTGCTGTACTGCCACAGGAACAAGCAGGCAGAAGTCAGGCAGGGAGCAGGCGGAATCTGTTGTCGAGGGCAGAGTAGATCACCGGGGTCGGGGTAGAGACAGAGCAGGCACGGTCGGGGACAGGCACGGTCGGTACCGGGGAATCAATCTGAAAAACGCGGGACAGACTAGTACTGGCAGTGAGTGCGTGGTGGAGAGGAGTATAGATAGTGGGCTGATTAGTGATCAGGTGCAGCTGCTGTGAACAGGTGAGTGGAGTTGAGCTGATGAGGAGGGAGTGGCTGATGAGGAGGGAGTGGCTGGAAGGTGATGAGAAGGAGGGGCTGGTGAGCTGGGGTGAAATGAGATGATTGAGAGAGATATATATCCTTATTCCTTGTGTAAATGTGGTGTATATCCTTACATTTGTGCTTATGGTAATATTATATTTTAGTGTAATGTGTTTTTCCATCGTATTTTATGTTCTATTTTTCTTTACACATATTTAGTTTTTATCTCATATCTTCTATTTCTTTTATCTAGCGAACTGGCTTTCTAGCTAGCAAGCTTGCGGTCTTTCTATCTAAATAGCTAGCTGTCTCTAGCTAGCTAGCAGTCTTTCTGTCTAACTAGCTAGCTGTCTTTCTATCTAGCTAGAAGTCTTTCTGTCTAACTAGCTAGCTGTCTTTCTAGCTAGCTAGAAGTCTTTCTGTCTAACTAGCTAGCTGTCTCTAGCTAGCTAGAAGTCTTTCTGTCTAACTAGCTAGCTGTCTTTCTATCTAGCTAACTCGTAGTCTTTCTATCCAACTAATCTATCAATGCTCAACACTCATCTTCACTGGAAAAACTCTTAGGGCTGGACAATATGACCAAAAACAAACAACGCGAACCCTCTGCTTCTTATGATCTTTTCCATTGTCGTAGACCGTAACAGACGTCCATCTGTCTCTGTGCAGTTTTTTTAATATTTTATCGCCCACTTGTGGCTCCACAGCCACATGAAGGTGCACCACACTTATTTCCCCTCGGGCTTTTCTGAGGTATTTTTTGAAGCAGCCGTGCCTGTTGCGACGCGTCCGTGTGTGTGTGATCAGAGCCCGGTGAAATTAAAGCTAATCAAATGTGGAGAAAGAGGACAAGTCGGAGCTTTTATAAGCAAGAGCGGAGATTTTTTTGTATGTGTGTGTAAAATTTCAAGTATTTTCATCGTCGTAAACAAACGGTCGGATTAGACTACAGGTGAGACGGTAGCTGCTCAGGTGGAGGAGGAGCATGTGATTCATGCTGACATGATGAGTGGATAATTACATTAAAAACCTCACCTCGGGCACATTTAGATTCTTAAGAACATAGTTTCTAACAACACAGTTTTCCTGCCCGGCAGACTCACAAATTCATGTTTAATGAGCCTTTCCTTCCACTTTCATGAGTCCATAGTATAACATAATATTCTGTACAGTATAATATTCTTTTACCTCGCTGGCAGCTGTGCCTCATCTACACACACTGTGTTTAAAGGAAGAGGACCATGTTTTCATAATATATATGAATGATATGAATTGGGGGGCCACACCTCTGCCCTAGATGAAGCAACCCAATTAACTGCATAACAATCTATCTATCTGTCTATCTATCTATCTATCTATCTATGGAGTTAGGGTTCTATCTCAATTTTAGTGTGCGTTATTGTCGTTAACTCTAATAACCTCGGCCTGCGCCTGATTATTCCCTCATAAATCTGGACCTAACACGGAGCACTTCATCAGCGGGGCCTCTACGCCTCCACTTCCCAAAGGATATCATTAACTTCTCCCTGCCAACATAATGACTAAGGCTTCAGCCTTCAGGAGGGAAACTGATGGCTGAAATGATTTTTTATTTCAATACCGATTTAAAGTCACTTTAGTGCCTGTCAGTTTGATGTATTCTCAGCTGTTTTGCGCGTCAGCTGCACAAACAGTGTGTTGTTGTGCGGCTTGAGTGAAGTGGAGGAAATGAGGGGGCCGCAGTCTGACCTCGCGTCCGCGACGTTTCGTGTCAATCCTGCTCCTGCAGTCGCCGCTGACTGTACATCGTGACTGCAGGAGACACAGAGACGCAGCGCTGCCAAAACCTCACATGCATCTTCAGTCAGGGCCAATTACAACTGGCAGCTGATGTTAAGAGTGCGGGCAGGCACAGACACAAGCATCCTGCACTGAATGTACCACACTCCCCTGCAATCAGCGCCCGCCCCGGGGGTCAGGGCCCGCCGCTGCCTCCCGCCTTCCACGATCTCAGCCTGCAGCTCCTGATATCCACCAGGCTCACAAAAGACTCTGAAGGACCTGATCCCTTAATCACCTTGTTCAAAAGTGACCTTTTGGCACTGACTCCACCGGCCCCCTGGGGTCCAGACTGAGTGCGGGGTTTGACACAGGGGTCACCGGTGTACTGGGTGGTCACACATGCTTCTGACCAGTGTCCAGTGGTGAGTGGCAACATACAGGCTGTAGAGTGAATCTCCAAACACATATTTCTTCCTCTTACGGTGGTTGTCACTTTTATCTGTAGTTAGTAAATATGATCAGATTATGATCAGAATCTGAACAAACTGCTCACATTATATATTGGATTGTAAGTGATCAGATCTGTGTGTGTGTGTGCCATATTGACATTGTTGAGTCTCGTCTTCCACATGGATTTCGACAGTAACAGGCCAGGCCACGCCCCCTGGAAAAACAAGTAGTCTAAACAAAATGGAAGACAGAAATCTGCGCCTGTTTCTCCGTCCCAAAATGGACGAGTGGAGCTGAAGTTTCAGCTGGAGTTTCTTCTGATTGCAAGAAAACGGTGGAGATTGACGAGTTCTGCCGTCTCCTGTGCCGCCATGACAGCGATGTCTGGTGGGAGCACATGGTGGAGACATCATCACGCTCTACGTCGTAGTTGTCGTTGTTGTCGTCGTTGGATTTGTGCTGCGAGTGACGCAGAAGGCCCAACTAACGCGTCCCGTTCAAAGCCACTGAAATCACCTCGTCCTCCTCTTTGTGATGCTCAGTTTGAACTTCAGCAACTTCAGTCTTCACTATGTCCACATGTCTAAATGCACTGAGCTGCTGTCGTGTGATTGGCTGAGAAGTTATGAGTTATGGATCGCCTGAAACACCTGGATCCGTGAGTTTCACTCTCTCTCTTCAGACTCTGCTCCGGAGGATGTCAGCCATCTTAAACGTGACCTCCTCCTGACCCCTGTGCTCTCGATGCTTCATCTGTCACTGACGTGAAGTCACGTCCACTAATGTGCTACATATTCCATGTTTTTATGAAGAGCTGAAGTTTCCCTCAGAGCGGCGCTACGGTGTTTCAGAGTGATTTATACTCACACTGGGAGTTCAGACGTATAGAAAACATCTGCTTCCACATCTGCACCGACAGCGTGTGTGTGTGTGTGTGTGTGTGTGACAGATAGAGTCATTTAGCAGTAAACCTCCTTTAATGATCTTCTCGTCTGTCACAGTTGCAGAAATGCAGAAAACAGACTCGGGATGATAAGGAGACGTGGAAACGACCATGACATCACCAAATAACACCGCTGCTGTGAAGACCTCTAACCAGATTTTCATTGAAATTTTACACAAATCTGACCAAATATTGAAGAAGAATTCTGTAAAAGAACATTTTATGTGCTTCCTGACTTACAAATGAAATGAAAACACCTTAATGTGCAGCATATGAAGATGGCAGAGGTGGAGGACTGGAGTCTACAGATTACCTGACTGAATCACCTCTTACAGTACAGTGTAGAGCAGGGGTGTCAAACTCATTTTTGTTCAGGGGCCACATACAGCACAATTTGATCTTAAGTGGGCCAGACCAGTAAAAATAGTAAAATTATAGCATAATTAACCTATAACCAACAAGAACTCCTTTTTTTTTTCTCCTTTGTTTTACATTTCATTTCTTGAGAAAAATAAGTGCAATTTCAACAATATCATGCCTAAATTTACACATCATCTATAAAGGCATACACATTTAGTCACAGGTATCTGGAAGTGATAAATATTGCATTTGACATTACGTTTAGATTGTAGTCATAGTGTGAAATTTTGACAAATTCATCCTTTGGGCCAGATTGGACCCTCTGGCGGGCCGGTTCTGGCCCCCGGGCCGTATGTTTGACACCCCTGGTGTAGAGGGATCTTAACGTCTTACAGGCTCATGTTACTCCTCGACTACTCCGTTCACCAAAGGAGGAACGCCCCGCACGAGACAATCCAGACTCGTTCTGTGCCGAGCGTCACTGTCTATATTTCATAAGCGCTTGAGGACCCAACTCTTCCAAGAGCATCTTCTGTCCTAGCACTGACCTTACCTCCTCCCCTGCACACTCACCCTCTGTCAGTCCACTGTTCTATGTAGAGAAGTTAATTCCAAGACTTCTTCTATATATCTTATTCCTCTTTTGTAAGTTGCTTTGGAAACTGTAGGGGGCGCTCTGCAGAGAAAAAGGCTTTTTTTCTATGAAATATCATGGGTGTAAATACAGTAAACTCTGAGCTTGTCCGTCCTGCAGCTCTGCTCCCAACAGGTGCATATTTAGAAAGTGGACACAAGGAGCAGGTGGACACTATTAAAAGAGGATCCTTGACCCGACATGTTCTCACGCTGTGTGTGTGTGTGTGTGTGGGTTCACGGGGTGAGTGCACACAAACAGAAGCTCCTCACTTCTCTGTAGGTGGCCTTGCTATGACAGCATGAGCCCGGTGAGGACAGAGAGACAGCGCTCCACATACCAGCTCCTGTGACCGTCCCCGGCTCCGGCTACAGACGAGGTTTTCATCTCCGAGCGCTTCCTTTTCATGCGTGGAACCCGAGCCCCAGCCCGGCCCCCGTCATCCCACTCCGTTATTTTGTTTTAATTAATCCTGGGGCTGGAGGCTGCACGGACTCGGGTTGCACTGTCCTTCATTACCACTGACAGTGTGTCCACTCTCAGAGGCTTCACATCAGGAGGAACCAAACATTTCCTTCTGCCATCGCTCACAAAAGCATTTGTTCAATGTCACACTAACGTGCACTGAAGAGGAAGCTTTGATTCTAACTGGTTCCTCTGAAGTGTTCTTGTTTCATTCATTCATTCATTCATTCATTCATTCATTTGGGGCCATGCGTGTTTACCAGTTCACATACGTAGGCTTTCTCCGGTTTCTCTGGGTTCCTACCACTGTCCAAAAACATGCAGAGGTTAAGTGGACACCCTAGGTGTGAGTGTGAATGGGTGTTCATCATCCTTCGGCTCTTTTCCACTGCACGGTTCCAGCACGACTCAGCTCCACGCGGCTCGTACCTGCTCTGAGGTTCCAAGCGAGCTCAGCCGACGCTCAAATGTGACGTCAACAGACTGCCGGCCACTGATATAGAGAAGCCGGAGATCAATCGCGAACCCAATCGCGACCACGTTCAATGGTATTTCAGTTTTTACTCAGCACTCAATGACCCATGACCCCTTTTCAGGTCCCTGACACGGCCTTCTCTCTCTCTCTCTCTACCACGACTCTCACCATGACTCGGGCCCTTGTTGGCAGAATAATCGCACATTTGCAGTCATCTGTGCTCAGGCAGAGCAGATTTCACTGCTCCATCACCACTGGCGCGAGTTTCCCTCTCAGAGCTGCCGCCTCCGTCTCGCCCTCGCCTCGTCCTCTGAGCCCCCGTAGCAAGAACGAGTCGATCATTAAAGCTGCATGTCGGCTCATGTTACGACGCGTACGCTGTGAAAATAAACGGTGTTGTCGGAGCCGCAGCCGCCGTACACACAGCCGTGACCCCGTGTGCCAACATTCTTCTCACGTTACTCACTCGTGTCGATGTTACGCTCACATAGTTTCATCGTCGCTCACCTGCACCGGGAACAACATTCTGGCAGGAATTGTAGATCATAAACTTTTGTTGAGAGCCACATTTAGAACAGATTTCAGATTTTTGCCGTTACAGAATGTTAATAAATGTTTGTTTTTTCATGATCGACAGAATTGACTGTAATAATGGCTATACATTAAAATTTCACCAGTTAATACTAAAGTTTAAGTTTATGCATGAATGGAATAACCCAGAATGTCAGCAATGATGATATTCACTAAAACAAAGTCACACAATAATCCTTCATTTCCAAATTCTAATGTATAGCCATTATTACAGAGAACAGAGATATTGTTTGTATCTCAGTTTATTTCAGGTATTTACTATAATTTCTGTCAATCATGAAAAAAACAAACATTTATTAACATTCTGTATAACGGCTGAAATCTGAGAACAAGGCGACATCACGTGGTTTTGGCGTAGAATTGTGTGCAGACATAACAAAAACAAAAAACAACCAGACATGTTCATGTACTCATTCGTTTTTAATGTAACAGCCCAACAATAAATACATCATTTGATATGAATACTTTGGCTCAAGCAGGTGGCAGCAGCATCCAGACCATAATCACAGTCGCACGCACTCACACACATACACAGAGTGTATAAACACAGACGGGGACGACAGTCGATGATGATAAATCAAGTGACTGACAGTCACAGTCATGTGGGGAGACAGAGGGCGGGGCCTCTATCGACAGCATCAGAAATTGGAATTTCCGCTTTGAGGAGGAACGCCCCCCAACTCGAGTTGGAGTCACTACACCTTTGACGTAGGATTTGGACACTGCTCATTTTTTACTGTTAAATAAACTTTTATTTACATAAAACTGTTCAATTTCTCTACCAGTGGACGTTACTACATACTTTTTTGTTGTTGTTGTTACATTGGTATAGCTAACAA
The DNA here is from genome assembly GCF_019176455.1 of Solea senegalensis. Classification (NCBI taxonomy): domain Eukaryota; kingdom Metazoa; phylum Chordata; class Actinopteri; order Pleuronectiformes; family Soleidae; genus Solea; species Solea senegalensis. The sequence goes on from NC_058034.1 coordinate 20,918,969, forward strand.
CAGTCCAGGATATGTTGTTTCCGCCAACGTCCGAGTTCCGATGTAACTGGAACGCGCCAAAACATATCTGTGAGGCGTGAGCCGTTAGCCTCAGATACTACCTCAGCAAATGATTCGGCACAGTTGACCTTACACCTGGACCCTGTTCTCCACATGTGGGTTAACTAATCCAGCTAATAATATGCTGTTAGCTTAAAAGAGTAAATCTAAACTAAACTCACTGTCTGGATTACTACGCTGCTCAGCTAGATGACAACAAAGAGACAGGAAGTCCACTTCCTGTGTGTGATGTGATTAGGCTGCACCCAAAATATTTTATTTATATAAAAAAATGATTCCGATTTGCTCGCCTCGAGATGTTTGGAAACAATGCTGGTTCAGTTTTAATTTAAAAAAAGACTTTTCTGTAACATGAAATGAGATTTCTTAACCCCCGTCAAACGGCAGCAGGCCAGAGGACAGAGGTCAGCTGACGGCACGTCTCGGATCTGTCTTCTAAGACCTTGTTTAGTCTGCATCCCAAATCAGATTTCTAAACATATCCAGATTTGATTATTTTTTGTCAAATCTGAACAGATTTGGACAGGATCAGGATTTCCATGCGTCTTCTGTGTCACGACGACGTAGATCCAGAGACAGAAGTTAATTGGAGACACAGTGGAAGACAACTCCACGTAACCATGAGGGACAGAAACAGGCAGATTTCAGTCAAATCTTGTTTTTCCAGGGCGTGGCCTGTTGACTACAGAAATCCATGTGGAAAAGTAGCCTAGATAACGTCAATATGGACAGATCACTGATCACAGTTGGTCAGGAAGATCAGCAGATTCTGATCGGACATGCTTACAAATCTGATTTATGCTGCAGTCTGAACCAACAAGGCCTAAGGAATGTAGAAGCGTGTCCTGGAACTGCCTCCTAATGTGGTTTTGATAACAGGAACCGTCAGAGACACATAAGAACACTTCGAACCTCAAAAGGTTGTGTTCACATGTGTGCAGATCACTCTCGGCAGACATCAGTTCAGCTCTGACAATTCTCATTAACACTTTGTGAAAATAAAGCGGAAAGCATCTGAGAATGTGGAGGAGGAGCCAGAGACTTATTTAAAAACAAACAAACAAACAAACACAGCAGATCACAATTTTAAATGAGTTTTTCCAACTACAACAACAAAAAAAAACCAACATTATAAAACACTTGTTTAATGATTGATATACTGTTTATAATAAGACCTTTGGCATCATCATCGTCGTCCCATCACGGTTTGGGCCTGATCGTAGATCTACATCAATGACCCACACAAAACATGTCACTTGTCACTCGAAAGATGTGGTTGCTATGACAACAGCTGCAGGTGAGGAAGGAACACAGAGTCCAGGTGTGATGGAGAGACGCCGCCGCGGTGGATGACGTACATGACATCACATTCTTGAACAAAGATTCACAGCAAAGTCGTCCGTCCGTCCGTGTGTCCGTCCTGGTCTCAGTCAAGTGCCCCCTCCTGTCCACTAGACGTACGAGCAATGTTCAAACATTACCATAAAGATATAGTATATATGTATAGAGAGATAGGAATTTGCAGCTTGCTCATGATTGGTCACACGCTTTGAGGCACCACTCTCTTCTACTACGTTACACACTTTTTAAGTTTTTAAATTTAGTATTACCATAAAAATTCTTCTAAAAAGTAGTGGGTAACAAATGGAACGGCGTCATTTGTGTACATGTTACGTTCTAGATTTACGCCACTGCTGCTGAGGAAGCTCCTAACCTGCAATCCCCACTACATCTTAAAGCAACACAATGTAACTTTTAACCTTAAAAGGACCAGTGTGTACGTATTTAGTGGCATCTAGGAATAGATATTTACTAAGTGTATATATGAGAAGCTATGGTGGCCTTCAGGTAACATTATGGACATTTTTGACACATAAAAACTGATTTATGGACATTTTTGACGAATAAAAACTGAATTACAGACATTTTAACGAGTAAAAACTGAATTATTGATATTTTGATGAATAAAAACTGAATTAGGGACATTTTTTACATGATTTGGACCCTGACCAGCGCCCCTCTGCGACCCTCATGCAGGGGATAAAGCAGTGCAAGATGAATTTCTAAATATTCCATTTCTCTTGAGAGACGACCCCCCTAAATCAGAACACACTGCGCCCTTTAAAGCCACAGCTTCAAAATCATGTAAAATGACCCACGGACTTGGAGAACTTTTATTTCGCACTCTGCACCTGAACTGAACCGATGAGACGTAATCGAGTAGAAAAACAAGTGTGCAACACAACGGTCGTTAGAACACTCAAAATGCCAAAATCAGAACCAGCAAGTTGTTGGAAATACTGAACTGAACTGAGCTCAGTTAAAAAGATTTAAGCCTCATATATATATATGTACATATATATATATGTATATATGTATAAATAAAACTAACTGTCATGCAAATGCTCTCGCCTCTTCATAGTGTCATCTTCTGTTCGGGTGTCATTGAGGAGTGAGACGTTTGCTGAGAGGAACACAGGAGCGTCAGGGAGAGAGAGACACACAGGGGGGAGATTTGGTCTGACGGGTGAAGATGAAACATCTACACGGACACGGCGACGGCGACAAATAATCACAAGACACGGCGACGTTCAGGAAACTGCTGTGGCGTGACGCGCGTTTCTGTCCATTCTCAAACATCTGCCTCCATCGTGACGCGTTGGCTGCAGCCACAGCGCGTCCACACTATCGCTGACGTTGCGTCGCTATAATACTGTCTCGATGGTCACCGTGTTCCTCTGATGATCCCGCTTCCCTCTGATCCAGCACAGGAAGATATGAATGAGCGTAGTTTAAGTTTAATGCAGATTACATTCAGCTGTGTGAGCAGAAGGACACTTGTCGAGGTAATTCTTGGCACAGGCTCCTCCTCCCTCTTCTCCTCCTCCTCCTCCTCCTCCTCTCTGCAGCCTGGTCCAGCTGCTGCTTTTTAGCTCCCAATCCACGGCACCAAAATCCATATTTATATTCACTAACCTGCAACTAGGACGAGCTAAATACTGAGATTCAAAGTCAAAGTGCAACACTGGGGTGGGGCAGTGTGTGTGTTTGTGTCTCTGTAGAAAACGTGACACCTTCTGCTCTCATGCTGGGAACATGTGGCCCTCCACGTGGGGGCCTTGAGGTCCCCCCCCCTCTTCGGGTGCCAGAGCAGGTGGAGATGTGAGCTGAGATCCAGGCGGTCAACACACCGCGCCACAGATCCCACCGGTCAAGTCCTGGACGACTCCGGCCTTCACCAGCTTCATCAGGAACTTCTTCTCTTTGGATATGTTGTGAGTCCATGACTGTGGAGAAGGACAGAGGACACGAGGACTCAAGTGAGAAAAGGAGGCAAAGGAGACATTAAACATTGTTGACTAATAAAAATGGAATTCTGGACATTTCTGACTAATAAAAACAGAATGATGGACATTTTTGACTGATGAAAACTGAATTCTGGACATTTATGACTAATAAAAACAGAATTATGGACATTTTTGACTAAGAAAAAAACAATTATGGACATTTTTAAAAGGTAAAAACTGCCTTCATAAAATTTTCCAACAAATAGTGTGCTGAAGAAATGAATGAATTTGTTTTGGCAGATTTTAAGACACAGAGAGGATGAACTATTTTTTTCTGATGTCTCGGCCTCTGGACCTTGAGCTGAAACACTTGTGACTGAGTGAGTGTTTCAAAAACTCTGGCTTAACAGTCATTTAGGATGACGCCTGACACTGTTAAGTGGTGAGAATGGCAACGCCGCATGTGCGAGGCGTCCCGTGGCCCGTTGGTGTTCCGACACTTGAGATTAGATACACATCATCATCCCACGCCACCACTCTAAAAACTACCTTCTAGATTCCTGAGAGGCGTTTTCTAACAAGAGAAAAGGTCACAGTAAACTGTTCCTGAGCAGCATAAACGTGGAAAATAACAGCCACGTTGCTGGTCAGAATGCAAACAAAGTGTGTGTGTGTGTGTGTGTGTGTGTGTGTGTGTGTGTGTGGAGGCTTCGTTTATTGAAGGGATAGTTCCGGGGGTCTCTTCTTATATCTTATGAAAAACATATTTGAATGTCAAAAACTGAATTATGGACATTTTTGACATGATTTGGACGTGCAGGAAAGAGAAGGTTAAATGGAGCTGGAAGGTCAGACCCTTCTTTAATACTTCAGGTTAGAAAAGATTAAGTGGGTGTAGATTTTATTAGGCAAGCCGTTTATTCAGTGGCTAAAAATCTATCCCTTTAAAGCCTCTTAAATCTGGACGAAGAAACACATTCTCTAACAACGGGCCATAATATTTTGAAGTTATAATGAAGAGTATAATGTTCTGTTTTCTACTGTTTTTAAAGACTGTGTGTCACAACAGTACATAATATCCCACGTATATGGGAGTTAAAAAGGAAGTGAAAGCGAAAAAGGAAATGTCCAGGGCTTTGGCAGGTCACCCTGCCTTCCACGCTTCCTCTACATGTACAATAACTCAGCCACACGAGGACGACAATATGGTCATAGAGACCGTTTTTCTCCGTGTGGATGATTAATTATCACGTCTGCAGCAGCTCAGAACAAGAGCTGGCTCCTCCATTAATATTCTCCTTTTTCTCTTTGAGGCTCATGTACATGTGGATTTATATAAACAGAACCAAACAAATGATAAAGTGTGAATGTGTGTACATATATATACACACACACACACACACACATACACTATATGGACAAAAGTATTACACACAGACCATAACATCTCAACAATGTTTATAAGAGAAAGGGTTGTTTTTTTCTTCTCTGGTCAAGACATTTTTGAGAAGGTAAGTGAGGCTTTTTAGGTTTGTTAACATTCAGCTTTGATGACCCAGAGCTACGACTTAATGTTTCAACTCTGCTGATAACCTGCATATTATATTAATAAAGTAGTAGTTTCACATATTATTAAGTAGTAGAAGTTTTAATAGACAAGCCTCAAAACAAGATAGCAGGCCTGTCACTGTAAATGACAGCAAAAAAAAACCCAAACTGAATTATGGACATTTTTGACTAATGGAAAATGAATTATGGACAATTATGAATTCACACACTGAGTGTAAAGAAGCAAGTTTTAACAGGCGTGCTACAAGCTGTGAGACCAGATTATTTCAATTGTAATGAATTGCCTGTGTCTGTGATGACATATCATGATTTTATACAACATAAACCATCTCTGTAAAATTCGGAAAATATTGTGTGGGCTTAGTGGTGTTTGAAAGAACGACACTCACTGAATCGGGGAAATCACAACAACTGTGTGCTGAGTCGCCGTAGCTCTGCTTGTTATGATGACTCATCATCCTCTGATTTTCAGAATGAGAATAAGCGCTACAGTTTTATCCGCTGTGTTCATGTCCATGTTTTGTATGGTTCATACTCATCTCAGTGTGTGTAACCAAACAACAGGTAAACATGAAGCCACCTGACCTGTAATCAAATAATCCACACTGCAAAACCTTCTACTTTGAGTAATTAATCCGAGTGACTGCTTTAACCCGTCTTTAACATACCTCTTTGATGGCTGACATCTTGGTCTTCTCATAGTAGTGCAAAGGGGCGTGGGGGGTGCTCAAGTTGTAGCCGAATCCAGCCACGGCTACTTCATCACAGTTGTGAAGGGCCATCGTTATGGCAACTGCCCCCAGGGTTGGGATATTCTGAAAAGCAGACATGCGAGTGGAAGTTTAAGAGTTTGTATGAAACAGGTGACCTGGCCATGACCTGAATCCCACAGCACTTACTGTGTGTGTGTGTGTGTAAAACACCGTACAGTACAGTATACACACACACTCTATACGGTTACTGTGTGGATGTGTTACAGATGTGACATGTGAGGCATGGTTATATTTATAACCGACTAATAGTGACGCTGTTTGTTTTCAGGCTGTGTACGTGCCCGGCTCCCTGCGGCATCTGCTGTGTGTTCACACAAGACTTCATAATGCAAACAGACACAGAGGAGAGGAGAGTCCAGCCCACCCATCCCCCCCCCCTGAGCTCCAGACCCTGACCATTAACTCAACGCTCGCCATTCCTGCTACTCCTCAGCTGGAGCGCGGATACCCGACCCGAGCCCGTCGGGAACTGTCGGGTCAGGCTGGGTTCTGACAAAAATCCAGAAATGTTTGTCAAAGCTCAGGTTGGAGTTTGTTCGCTTAACAACCTCTGCTGAAATCTAAGCCGTGATCCTTTATTTTCTGGTCAGTTGTCACAAAGGGACGTTAGAATTTCAGCGTCATGAGGCGACAACAGCAGTGCACTGCTGTACCTGCGCTAAAATCTATCATTTGTTGATAAACACGGCCCATTTTGTTTTTATTGTTGTTTATTGTTGTAATATTGCTTTTAGTTTACATTGTCTGTTTTATGTATTTATGCGATGTATTTATACAGCACTTTGGTCAACTTTGGTTGTTTTCAAATGTGCTATAGAAATAAATAGTGGATGGGACACTGACTGTAGAACATCTCTGCACCTTCATCTGAAAGCTTACTGGAATGCCAGGATGTAACCATGCTTATTATTGTAGGTTTTTAGTGGGAAATTTAATTTAAAAGACATTTTAAATTGCTTTATGTAAAATACACTGTAAACATGTAATAAAGAGACGAGTGATGTGTAAAAATAAGTTATAATAAGTAGAAACTGATAAGTGACTGACCAATTGTTTATTATTGATGACAGTCTATTGAAGTCATCCTCTGAGGAAGTGTTGTCCTTTTCCTCCAGAACAACTAAAAATAAACCACAATGGTTGGATTATATAAATAGTTATCAGTGGTTTGACAGGAGTTAATTAAGAAGAACTAATGTCATAGGGCTGGTAGTTGCTTTCTCCTGGATGCAACAATAACTTTCGTTATTTACTGTAACCCTAATTACAAGGTTTACCTTCCTGACGCTTCATCTTACTTCATCTGTTTTTGATTTGGGTGACACATGTGTCGGGGGTTGGGTCAGTATTCTCACGCACTCTCCATAGTAAACCTCCAGTTGACCACAAAGACACGCTCACCCCGTTGCCCATCTGTCCCTTGTTGTACGGCAAGCCGATCAGCTGGAAGGCGGCCTCCTGGATGAAGTAGGGGTTCAGGATGCGCATCTCGCTGGGCTCCCGAGGAACATGCTGGGCCACTGACTTCCAGAAGCCATCAGTGCTAATCTGAGAGAGATGGGGGGAATTAAAATGTGAGATGAGTACAACATATGCACATAATATATACCAAAAAATAAATGATCTTATACAGAAATACAGCAGTGAGGATCTGTACTACTGTTTATAATCAAAACAATATTGGCCAGACTGATAATATGAATTATGAAATCATAGCAGAATAGATGGTGGACTTTTCCACCACTTAGTCAGAAGTGAAGAAGCCTCTTGGACGAGTAAGTAGGTCCAGTTGTCTGCAGTTAAAGTAACACAAAGTGCATAACTGCATTGTTTGTTGCAACTGTCATAAAACATGAGCTGAACAATAGAAACCAAATTACCGTCTTGAAAATAAAAAAACTAAATGGTATCATGTCTGAAATCACAGTACAAAAAGTGATTGTGCCTAATATCACCTCTGCAAGTATTGCATCTTTCTGATGTCTCTCGTTCATTTCTGTAAACCACTGTTTATCAAATGACACACAGTGGCAAGAATTGTTGCCTCAAGCAAGAAGGTTGCCGGATGTGATCCTGGACTTCCTCACACAGCCCAAAGACATGCAGACTGGGATTAGGTTAATTACAGTAGATCCATGGTTGTTAGTTTCTGTTAGCCCCAATAATCCTCATGTGGAGGATGAAGCAGTCGGACATGAATGAATGAATATTTATCAATTGTGAGACACGTTAATGCTGAATAAGTACAAGTAAATATTTATGGTCATGTGACGGGGACAGGATGGGTTACAGAGTGGAAAATATTAGGTTTGAGCAGCAGGTGACGACAATAACCTGAGTCCAAAGCCATGTAAACAACTGACGAAAAAACAAGAGTAGTAAACAGAAAAAGAAGCCCCTGGATCAGCATACTAAGGGCCATTAGACTAATTAGCAGCTGCTTGCTCCTCCAGTCCTGATGGCTCTTTATGGACAGTTACTGGGATACCCGCCTCTGGGTTTGCTGAGGTATGTACGCAGGAAGACGCGGGGAGAAGCCAAACAGCCATGTTATGAGCTGTTAGCTCATAGCACTGTTACCCTGCAAGACTGATGGATGTGTTGGTAATCCTGTCTGACTAGGAGCATTTTGTTCTTCCATTGCAGCTGGAAATCTAACACCTCGCCTCTGTTTGGCAGCACAGAGAGAGACATAACGTGGACAACACATCGACACACTGCAGGAGGGATCACATGACAAGCGATTCTCAAATCCCTTTAACAACCATCAGGGAATATAGATATGTATAGGTTAATCTGATTTACCCGAGGGTTATTTGTGGATTGGGCATTAGCAGGTCATAAAAATGAATGTATTAGCTTAAGAGAATGCCTGATTGATGAGGACAATATTACTCAGTGTTTACACAATCCATCGATAGATCGTGAAGAAAATAACCAGTGTGGGTAATACAAACCACTGTCCTTGGTGCAAATAAATCATAAATTACTGTCATCCGCTTTTGCTGATTTAATGGCAGACAAAGGTGAAAAAGTGTTGCACTTGGTCTCTTTATCAGTTATTGGAATGTTTTGGGGAACTGACATAATTTACTAATTGTCCAATTATTCAGGCTTTCTTGGAGTTTGTTGGCGTTTGGTTGAAAAATGTGTAAATAAATAAGTAGAAATGCGACTATATATATATATATACACATACACATATACACATATATAAATATATATACACACACACACATATATATCTACACTCACTAAACGAGACACTTCTGCCCCCTCTCACGGCTTACCACAGCAACCATATTCTTTGTTGAAAGAACACAAAAGTGTGTGCATTGTCAAAGAGATTTTGGTAGAAATTGTCACTAAAAGTATAGACATCACAGCTATAATACTTTTTTATTTTAATTGGTGACAGAGTGGTCAGCCACGTCTTTCTTACCAGCCTCTTGTTGAAGACCATGTGTTGCAGCCACTTAAAGTCCTGAGCTTTGAAGGCAGAGAGGACAAACAGAGACTCAGACTCGTAGTGCTCCGTCTTCTGGATGGCTCCCTCTGGATACGTGATCCTCAGCGTGGTCTTAGAGCCTACGTCTTTCTCAAAGCCTTTCACCGGAGCCTGGTTTAACCTGCAGCACAGTCAATCACGCAGCTGAATGACAAAATAATCGTTAACATGTACTAAGTACGTGACAGCAGTCATTTGTTACAATAGTAAAAAAGAACTGGCAACAGTCGATGTGCTCTGAGACACCAGGGAAGTGAGGATACTGTAAAGTCTGTGCATTCACTGTGGTTATGTGTTTTGGGCCTTGGGGGCCACTGTAGTGCTTCTGTGTCTTTACAAACCTGACCACCACATCAAACTGGTCAATCTTGGACCCCAGAGACTTGCTGGTGAGGATTCCTCCGTTCCCCACGATAACGCATGTCTTACAGCTCATACTGTAAGAGAGAAAGACAATAACCTGGGTTTATGTCTTCTAATATTTAGTTAGTAAAAAAACAACAACACATCTTTCACTTGATGAAAGATAGGAATAGGGGTTAGGAAAGTAGAGTTGTTCCGATTCCGATACCAGTATCGGAAATGCCTCTGATACTGCTGAAAATGTGGGCATCGGTATCGGCGAGTACTGGAGTCCATGCACTGATCCGATACCACGTAAATTATTAGTGCTCCGTTAGCTCTCACACGGTTCTTCTTCGCCACTCTTGAAACAGTTGCACTGTTTTAGAGGTGTGAAGAAGAACTTATCACCCGACACCTGTAGACAAGGAGCTAACGTTAGCTCATCATGTTGGCGGTTTGGCAGTATTTACCAATTAGCTCCGTTAGTGTTGTTAGCTGCACTAGCTCTGTTAGTGCGCCTACAGTCAAACTGGAGCGGCCCGTTTATTAAACGAAAAGAGTTTTTAAAGTTTAGCATTACTTCAGAGACTCATCTTAACTGAATTTTAATTTTATCTGGAGTCATGTAAAAATGATGTCACGCGTGTCCTGGCACCATTATAACATGTCCTGTCAGTCGTCATGGAAACATGAAGCTCTGCCAGTGCTGCGTTGTTTGACCGGAGTCGAAACAAACGTACAAGCTGAAAAACGAAATAACATATCACTGGTAAAAATAAATGGTGTCCATTTGCTGTATTCGTTCATGTTTTACAGAGGGTTTAACCTGAGCCAAACCTTACCACCAATGATAATCATATCACAGTCATGCAGGCGTAGTATGATATATATTTTTTTATAACACACTGGTATCAGTATCGGTACTCTGTATCGGCCGATACCCACAGCACAAGTATCGGAATCGGTATCGGGAGGGAAAAAAATCGGAACATCTCTATAGGAAAGCCAAATCATTTACATTTCCTTCTCGTCACATGTTTGAAAAGGAGTAGGAGTATTAGTTTAGGTTAGTAGTAGTAGGATTTTTTTCCCCAAAAGTACAGAATCATTTTGCATCGTAAATATGATTTTATTGTAATCTTCATATTGTCCACACTTTTATTTTGAAGTTCTGTAAAATATCGTCACAGAGTAATTTAAAGCTCTTCTCGTCCATCCGTACTGAACAGTTGCTCTTTCTCAAAAACGTTTTCAAAGACTTTTCCACTTGACGCTCAGTGGCCTCCAGGTCACATACTGTGTCATTTATTCATTCTTCACGCCGGTCATTAGGGTTTTATTGTCAAAAACTACAAAGTTTATGAATGCATTAGTCCATTATGAGCTTCTTTATACTGTTTTATACGATCATCCCTCAGCACAACGTGTCCTGTGTTTACTCTTCACTGCTTCGTTCTGGGAGGAAAGTGTTAGCTGGCCGATGAAAGGGGAGGTCAGCACACTGTGTCCTGTCTGAGGACATTACCAGCAGCTCCATATAAAGACAAAACCTTCCAGTCAAAGAAGAATTGAACAGCATCTGAGATCCAGACATTAATGCCCGAGTAGTGATGAGAGCTTCCTGCAGCTACGGAGAGCAGAGTTGAGCCGTGACAGTTGTCGATAAATGTGTGCGTCCTCGTGAGCAGGAACACGGACGCCATTTTAGTGACGTTGCCTCAATTTTGTGCAGTGAAGTGTTAAAATATTGAATACATTTGCAATTGTGACATCACAAAATCCGGTGAAGGGCTCCTGTAAGTTTAAAGAAGGCTATACAGACGTTCATTTTTTCTTCATTAAGTCTCTATCCAAAAAATCTGGAGATGAGACCCAACAATCAGCTACTTTTCTAAAAATCCTGCTGATTGCAGCTTCATAACATGCTTGTTCTTATATTAAAGTTACATAACAAATGGACAAAATACTGTAAAATCTTGACTGGACATCTGGCACGGACTCACCTGTCGAGCTCTTCTCCAAGGCCATAGTTCTTCATCTCTGAAAGGAGAACATCTATGATCCTCTCTGCAGATTATGAGACAGGAGGAGGAGAACAAGTAAGATGAAAGCAAATTCTTCCCTCATATCCAGAGCAACTAGAGCAACAGTGATAAAAGAGGTCAGGCTGGGAGCCAACAGCTGGGTGTCCTGACACCTCATCACGTTACAGTGTGATACAACCATTAAAGACAGGGCGCCGAACACAATGGTGGTGTTTTACAGACACTTCACTGTGGAGAGGAAACAAGAACAACATATAGGGGCCTAATGACAAAGTTCCTGTCATCGATTTACAATAAATGCCTTGTTGTCTGATTTTGAAACATTAGGTGGTAGTAGTGAAATGTCCGCAGCAGGCTTACAACATGCTGTTAATCCATTCAGCCGCCTCTGAGACTTAACTGTTCCAAATTAAATAAAAAGTAGAGATGAATGTAGCTCGGTGCTGTAGACAGGGCAGTGAGCCAGTTCAGGATGGAAAGCAAACACGCAGTGTAAAGTGGGGGTGGGTCAAAATATCTATTTGCTGATATATCAGCGTCCTTCCTCGTGCAGTATGATACACAAGGGCAAATATTAATATTTTAATTAATACATCTAAAGTAAACAGTTCTACCTCATGTCTCCTCTCCTTGGAAATTACCTGGCTGAAGAAGAGGGCATTTACAGCGGGATAATGGTGGAGAAAGCTACGTTAAGGAATGCTCAATCCACCTTCAATACACACACTTCTCTACGTTGTGAATAAATGGAGAAATCCTGCACTTTCAACTTTTCACAGACGTTTTGTTTAATTCAGTTACACAGATATCGTGATGTATCGCAATATGACTGTCTTGCGATATATCGCTCATCACAGAATTGTTAGTATCGTGGACCACGTATCATAAGTTTCACCCGTTTTACCTTTAACTGCAAAATTAAGTGCACTGTGTACTCATACCTTGTGATTTGACTCCGAAAGGGGGAGGGAAATTGTCAATCCTGGAGAACCGTTTGTAATTTGGATCCAGGAACATTGGCACCAGTTTGGTGAATCTGTTGATACACAAGAAAACACGTTATAACAAGAGTGAAGCATTTGTCTTAAGACCCGTACAGTACAGCACAGCCCTGATGATGTTAACATTGAAGATGCACTGATTAATGTCAGAATCCTTAAGAGGATTTAGAGCATTGGGTTTCAAGATAATCCACGGATGGTCTGACTTTACCTTCAAGACAAAATCCAGAGACAAGTGTGAGAAAAAGGACAAATCTCATTGAGTGAAGGTGGCATGGAGCACCCTAACCTGACTGCACCAAGACTTATCCTTATCGTCTATGGATTAAACCAACACCGTTCCAATGACATGCTCCTTTGGCCACCAGAGTTTGCTAACCCTCATACTGACATACAGCAGCAGTGAACATTGTTGAAGTTTCTAAACAGGACTAAACACGCTGCCTTTTCAACCTCATGTTTGCTAATGTATTGAGAAAAGGCAAAGGTCATGGACATTCCTTTTACATTAGACAGAAAGTGAATATTAAAGGTTTTGCTCTGCTGGATGTCTGTATGTTCACGCCCCTTCTCATGTACTGTATGTCCAAGTGGGAGATTCCATTTGGTGGAACACCATTATAACATGGCCTTTTAGTGTCTTTTAGTGCGAGTCCAAGAAGAGCTCCTACACAGTTCACAATTTTGCTCTCCTTGGAATGACTATTATGTAATTTTCTGGTGTGTGTAAAAATTACATTTGCATATTTGCTGCAACCCTTTAATATTAAAATAACAGGAGATGAACATGAGATGGGGGAAGACAATTCATATCGCTATCGGAGAGGTACTGGGATACTCGATTTTATTGTAAGCTACTTGGTTGTTCAAGACAGTAAATTGACACTCAATATACACTGTAAAATAATATTAATGATTTAACAATTCATCTGCTAAAATAAGTAGTCAGGTTCAATCGGGATGAAACTGTCCTAGTTCTGTGCCTTTAACTCCCTACCTTCTGATACTATGGTTAATGACACTGTCATGATACTCTGGTACTATGTCCCTTTTCTTAACATGTTTAATATCAGTCATTGTGGTGAGTTTGTACGTAACGCTAAAGCCGCCTTATTTGGTTTAAGTTAAAGGTAATGAAGAACCGAGGTCACAAAGTAACCCATTTGTACCGAGTTGTGGATCAACAACTTCTGTGGACTTTGGTACGAGGAGTGAGTGGTTTACAAAGTGACACAAACTTCAGTTGCAGGAAAGGCTGTCTTACAGCAAAATTAAGTGACAAAAATTTAGGTTAGCCATTTTGTATGAGGCTAAAATCAGTTTACCACTGTCCCAGTGGTGCAACAGGCAACCAGGGGCTGTCATAAACGTCAAATCATTATCATCAGGTAATAACACCACAAGAGCCACAGTGCGTGTATAAGGAAGCTGTGATCAACAGTGCATATAAATCAAAAATTACAGTTATGTGAACTCAGTTTGTTGCTGCACAGCATTAAACGTGTTCTGCTCCATTTAAAAACTCACATCTGCCTCCACTTTGCAGGAACACGCTTTAATGAATGCAGACACAGCTGAGCTTCTTGCTCTTTGGTAAACCTGGACTTCTGTACCATACTTATATACTGTATGTATGTATGTACACATTTTGATTATTTTAACCTGTGCAATAACTCTAGTATTTGTATGAGAACGTTAAATGTGTGGTTTTGGAAAATGTGTTTGTATCACACAATGACATGCTTATCCAATATTAATATTACAAGTAAAATAAGATTATTGAAAAAGTAAATTGCACAGGGACTTAAAATTGGGTATTCATGATATTGGTGAATTTGCAACAGGTTTAAAAACTTTCCTGAAATGCTGAAGGGAAAATAAGAATGTGCTCTCTCTCTCACCGTAATGGAAATTGCAATATAATTGCATCAACTCTTTGTCAAAATCAGTTAACAGTTGGAAAGTTCTGAAAATCAAACTAAAATGATAGTTGATGTGTGTCAAATTCTAAAAAAGAAAAAGAATGGTAAATATTGTTATAAGTAGAATTAGTATAAGCTTTGTCAACACAGGGCTTTTTTTTACCATGGTCAAATTTTAATCAGTTCATCCATGAGTCAGAGTGAATATTTAAGCCAGATGTGATGACATTTCCTCGAGAACTTTCAATACCTCACATTACTGTTAAAGAGTCATAGAGTACAGAATCTGCTCCAAGTGACAAGCGCTGGCAAATACTTGGTGCAAGATAAATTGGACTTGACTTAAAATGTACAAACGCTAATGTGCATGAACCCAAATGGGAATTTTCAGTGGAAGAACCGGAACACCGTAAAGAAAAATGTTTCTTTAACCACATCAACTCCTGCAGCTTTGTTTTCCATGTGTAATATCCCATCAAGAACTTAAAGTGAGCACTGATTTAGCAAAACAAAAAACTGCTGCTAATCAGTGAGAGCAGGTGGCTCTGCAAAATAACAAAAAATGTTTCCTGAAACAGTTACGAAATGAACTACTAATGCGGTTTCAAGCCTTTTGTGTTCAATACTGTTTAAGTTTGAAGGTGTTTTGATGAACCTGCTGTGAGAGAAGGTCAAGTTCCCATGAAAACAGTTTTACTACAGCCTGCACTTTGAGTGACTGATATGATAAAATAGAGACACTTTAAAGTTTTTCCCACTTTGTTTCCAGGCTGCATGCTAAACCAGAAACTGTCTCCTGCCATCAAGGTAAAAGGGGACGCCTGTGTAGATTCTCATTCATCCAGGTCATCATTATCAAAAACATAGCCAAGTCGGTAGCAACTGGACTTCCAAGTTTCTCATGAAAATTAGCCTTTGGCTCCAATCTTGTATATTTACATGTTTAATGTTCAGTGATATATGCCGTCCCTGCTTTAAATAAATAAATGTTTCACCTCAGCCTCTTGGATGAGACGAAGAACTGAAGAAGCCTCTTGGATAAGAGATGAGACGTCTTTGAGAGAAACTTCAAGTCCACTTGTTGCTGAATCAACAGCTTTGTTTCCACCAAGTGAAACAGGTTGGTTTGGTTCAGTATGTTATGTATTTTGTTGTGTTTCCATTAGGAATAGTACAGAAATAACCAGGCTCAACTGTTCCATTCTATTTCTTGGGCTACCAGAGGAAATGGAACAGTACGGACAGACATCTGACTGGGTGCGAGAAAAACGTCACTCCCTTGCAAGCGGTGGAAATATTCCATGGAAGACAAGGCAAACGTCTGCAGACTCTCATACAAAGCTTGACGTTTCAGCCAGAAAGCGAGCAGAAAGAAAAAGAGCTGCTGGATATCCTCCATTGTGTCGCGTTTAATGTCGTCGTTCGCCAAACCTTGCCGTCACAGCCCACACAACGCCTACCAAGTAAAAGGTACTGTTCTGTCGGAACACAAGCCTGACTCCATTCCAAACATTACCGTACCAAATCGTAGCATAATGAAAACAGCATTTTTTGGTGCTACAAACGGGGGGGCATTTCGTCCTCTAATGGAGCAGACGCAGATACACTACAACCATAGCTTGAATTGACTCTGCATGAACGCGCACACACATGGGTCAATTACAAATAAGCACATGAATATATTTAAATTGTTTGACAATTATTATTATTGTTAATAATTAAATATCATGGTCAGAAGACGACAGATTCATGAGGACATGGACAGCAAACTAAATGGGTCGAGGACGCCCTGGGCATTTTTCTTTTTGTTTTTCTCTCGAGGAGAATTCACTTGTGTTATTTTAACAGGTTACACTCTGGACCCCTTGGGTGCAGTGTCATTAACATGCTGTGTGGGTCGGAGGGTTGCGTGTCTCTCCTGCTCAGAGACTAAGTGAGTAAGTGAACCGGCCTGAGGTCTTCTCACGCACTGGGACAAAAACAGAGCAGAAGAGGACAAAAAATAGAATGTGCGCAACACATGGGCCCATTCAGACCCTTGCTTCTTCACATCGGTTTTATAGATGGGGCTGAAAATATAAGCAGGTGTAGGGCTTTCACAGTGGTGCTCTTCAATAATACAGAGGCCAAAATGTTGTCTTTTCTGATCGGACCACTCTCCACTCAGGAGGCTGACAATAATATAGCACTGCCTGCCAATTTTTTTGGAATATAGTAGTGAATTGGGTTGTACTTAAGAGTCCTTTGCCATTAGATAACAGACAGTGAGTGCTGGTCACTGAAACATCTGTAAGGACACTCAAGCTGAGCACACATGAAAAATTAACCAAGCCAGGGATTCCCAAAAACGGGGTTTGGACCCACAGATGTGTCACGGGACATTTTTTTTGAACAAATGTGACCTTTTTATGTTTTAAATGAATGCATACAATGAAGTCTCTTGGAAGTTATGGGTTTACTAATTAAAAAATAATACATGATTTATAGTGTGATTTGGGGCATGATAGCTTTAAAAAATTGAGTCCCCATATATAAAGTTACAATATCAATGTTTTAAAGCAAAAGGTCCCTCCATCCATCCAGACAAGTGTTTAGCTCCCACACAACCATTCAAACATACTAATTTCATGTGCTGGTGTAAACAGGAAGCAGTTTCTACTTGCATTCGGTCGCTCGGTTGTAAAGAATCACGTGAATAAAATGAATGAAACTAGAACCTAATTGGATATCTGTTGTTGGATATCAGGAACATAGTTCATCAGAAGGTAGTATGGACTCATTTCGACCAACTTAAATTACATTCTTCTGATCACAAAGATACGAACAAGCACACTTTAAATGGGCCCATTTTGAATGTAACATTTTCATCTTGTTGGTTAATTATCGATAAATAAAACACATGTTTTGCATAGTCTTATTTCCATCATAAGAGTACAAATATAAAGTCACATGAACAAAAGAAATTCATCCAGTGCCTTCTGTGAGTGCATGAATGTTTTACCGACTGCACTCATTGCTTCATGTCAGGGATTTAGAGGGAAAACCAAGGTATCGTATATAATAAAAGTAAAGTTATACTTGATCTTTGAGTTGTCACGATACCAAAATGAGTAACCACGATACTATACCAGACAAAGTATCACGGTTCCGGGTAGTATCGCGATACTGCAGCCTTTTTTGATTATTATTATTTTTATGAACTGCAATGTATTTGTACAAGTTATAAATACTTATTACTTATAAATTTGTTTGGTGCATGATAAACATATAACATATACATACATATATATATATACATACATATATATACATACATATATATATATATATACATATATATATATATATAAATATATATATATATATATATATACATATACATATATATATATATACATATACATATATACATATATACATATATATATATATATATATATACATATATATATACATATATATGTATATATATATATACATATATATGTATATACATATATACATATATATATATATATATATATATATATATATATACATATATATATATATATATATATATATATATATATATATATATATATATATACACACATATATATATATATACACATACATATATATATATATACATACATATATATATATATATATATATATATATATATATATATATATATATATATATATACATACATATATATATATATACATACATATATATATATATACACATACATATATATATATATATATATATATATATATATATATATATATATATATATATATATATATATATATATATATACATACATATATATATATAAAATCATTCAGTTTGGGATTTGGCACCGCGGGGTACCGTGGGTATAGTGCAACTCTACTTGGTCTTCTGTTAAAGAACAAACTCACTTTAAAAACACACAACTATACAGTATGGTTTGTCCTCTTACTTTGGGTGAATGGCAGCCATCTTAGCAGCGGCATATCCGGGCTTACAGGCTCCCTCACTGAGATTGTTGTACTTGATGATCAGCTCCAAAGGCCTGTAGACAGGGCAGAAAATAAAAATATCAAGACAAATTGCATTTCAGTTGCATAATTCGCATGTGAAATGTTTATTTTAATAGGAAAACATTTTAAGTTGAGTTTACGGACTCTGGATTTGGTCTACTTGGCCTTTACTTCCCTTGGGTAGTAGATTCTTGTGCATTTCTGGAATTGAGTTGTTTAATTTTGCAGTTTTCTCCCCTCCCTCATCTATATTTTTTTAACTTCCTGTATTTGTTTCCCCCTGTGTCTCACGTTCCATTTTCTTTGTTATAATGTCAAAGATTTACATAATTAGGACCTCATACCTGCTGAGTGGAAGACTCATTTGGAAACAGTTTTTCAGAATAAAATGTAAAAACGAGCATACTCACAGTTTACAGTCCAGCTTTAGAAGGAATCCTTGTTTGTCATACACTAGAGGAAAACAAGAATTATAAGAGGACAGTAGATTAAGTGCTTTAGGTAATTTCATCCACCATGTACAGTATGTCATTTAATTTGGAAGAACATACAATTTCTGTAATGGAGCACATGTCAACGTAAGTTTTTGGCCTTTATTTAGTGTGGTGAATAACTTATCATTTATAAAGTGGCAACTAACTCTTATTTCCATCATTGATTAATCTGTCCATTCATTTCTGGATTGGGCCAACGTCTGCAAATGTCATGTTTTGTCCACAAAACCGAAATTTCAGTTTTTTTTGTTGTATGAGTCACAGAAGAGAAACGAGATAATGTTCACGTTTAAGAAGCTGTATTATAGAATAATTTATATATAATAATTATAAACACACAACGATCGATCCATTTTGTAATCGATCAATCGTTGCAGCATTGGAACACACTGGAAATCCCTCATTTTCCATTGGTTTCCAGCCCTTAGGATGCAAATACAAGTTTATTATTTTTTACCAGTCTGACTGTACAGACCTGTCAGCAACAGGTAGACGGGAAGAGAGAAAAGCTAAGTGCAGCTGTATCATGAAGTAAGATTTGACCCATTGGGGGAAAAGGAAATGATGTGTTAATCAGTGTTAATACGGTAGTGGTGACTACAAAGAAAACATATGGCTCCTGTGAAATGGGAAACATAGTTTGTGTTGTGAGCGGTTCAGTGGAATTTAATGAGTCCTGAAGATTTGCATTCACACAATGTTCCTCCTCCATCTGATAAAATAACACTTTAATGATAATAAATGATACAAAAACTTGCTTAAGTTCAGTACTGAGCAACACTAATGGTCCGTCTCCCCGATCTATATTTAATATGTGCACTGCAGTGCAATTATACACAGTATTTTTATATGGAAAAGTCATCAAAAAACTAAAAATAAAAGTTTTAATGATGAAGTTTCTTTTTGCAGATTTAAAAAAAAAAAAAAGGCAAATATCGTCCCAATTAATCAGTCTATCTCTCTGAAGATGCATTTACACATACATCAGATTATCCAGAATGGATGTCATACCGGGTCCAAACAAATTATCACAAACCCACCAAGCTCGGTGCACATTAATTGACACAGCGGGACGACAGGATCGGTAACAGAAAGTTAGAAATCTGTGGTTTAGGTGAACGCTTCCTTCCTGAGGTACAGCTGGGTAAAAGTCTGGTAAGGTGTGGTACAGATGATTAAGGTTTAATTATAAATGTCCTGAATGAGGAATGCTCCTAACGGCTAATTTACCTGTCAAGTGAACACGAGTTGACTAGACCACAATTGCCAAGATGGAATTTAACAACAAGTTATCACAGCTAATGCCGTTCCATCCTCCTACAGTTTCATGTAGCGTGTTGTTCATTTCTCCTGAACTCACACAGGTGACCACATCTGTGCCTTCAACTAATTTAACCGGCGCTAAGAGCATGTCAGAATTCAGTTTGAAGACCATCCAAAGCTGAACGCGTGCAGGCACGTTCTTTAAGCCGAGCCAATGCGATCTCGGGAGAATTGTGCATGATGTTGCGCTGACGAGCGGGAGCCAGATTCTGGACTTGTGCTGGAAAGGCCGACTGAAGACGACGTGGCAAAGCAGCTGCGCTTGTTTCTGGGCCATGTGGGAACTGCAGATTTAAGTACGGCAGGGTCCAACCCCAGCAAAGTCCAACTCAGCATTTCAGCTTCCAGCTCACATACTTTTATTTGACATTTAAAGGTAGATGTTATTTGGCTGTTTGAGATCTTCATCACTTAAGAGTTTGGTTAGCGTTTGTTTGGTACCAGCATCTTATGCCGCGTTTCCATTATACAGTTCTAGCACAACTCTCCCCTCCCCTTTTTTTTTTTTTGCTTTTTCATCAGTGATGAAAATGTGTTGTCAAGAGACTGCCAGCCACCAATCGGTCAGGAAGAGTCATGTGCGTAGTCCAACACGACTCAAACCCGCCATTTTAAAACCCGCAGGTGTGTTGCAGTGAGCATACAAGGCTGCTGCTGTCCGCAAGAATACACCATGGTCCGTCCACAGGCCGAGCAGCACGTGCACCATTGCCTCCATTGTTTGGGTATCAGGCTGCACGAAACTGCCATGACTTAATTTTACACAAACCCAGCCGAGTCAATTAGAGCAGAGCAGTGCTCGAGCTGTATGGAAAAAGCACCATTTCATTAGCCAAAGACAACTTCTGTGTGCCTTATGTTCCTTGATACCAAGTGAACACTATTCTCTTGATTGTTTTGGACCACATCAAGTACAATGGTCTCCTCATCACATACAAAGCCCTAAATAACCTCAACCCCTTTTATCTGACTGACCTTCTCCCACCCGCCGCCTCCGATCTCCTGACCCCCATCACCAGAATCAAGCTCCGATTTATTTAATTGGTTTTACAAGCTTTGCACAAACCTTCTTCCCCTCAACTTGCTTGCAAATGCTGAGGTAAAAAAGTAATTCAATTATCTAGAAGTATTTATGAAAGTATAAACAGCCAGTACAGAAAAAAAGGTTGTGTGGACTAAGAAAAATGCAGTGGAATCAATTGACATCAAGGTGGAATTCTAAATTAATTCAAACTACTCATTTGTAACAGTGCGTGTCAAGCCAGCACCAAAGAATCATTTGAATAGTTCTGAATTACATACTTTAAGAATTTAACCACTTCATAACAGCAATGAGTGTAACGTGATGATGAATGCTCACTGCTTTTGGGGGGATGGTGTAAGAGGTGGGTGAATGAAAACCACAAATGAATCGGTCTGTCTCCAAGTTAAGACTTTGGCTCCCTCATCTGGTGAAAAACTAACACTAACTAACTAACACACTAATAGTTGGTGTCTGAAGTTAATGCGTGGCTTAAAATTAAGAAGCTACTACACTGTTTAAAAGTAAAAGTATGAGGGAATGACAAAGCTGGGGCTTGAGGGGGCAGATTTTGAAAATAAATTAAACACAAGTGAATCCTTTGATGCAGTGAAAAGGAAATCTTTTAACCACAACAGAGCCCTCACAGTGCAGATATAAGGACGGAAAGACTAGTAATGACAATACATAAATAAAGGGGGTCAATGACAGTCCACTGCAAGTGAGCAGAGCACCTGCAGTGGACAAAGGTGAGGACAAAGAGTACTGTTAAAGTTCAATTAAAAATACTAATCATTAATAGGGCTGCAACAATTAATTGATTATCAAAATAGCTAAGTATTTATTTAGTAATCGATTAATTGGTTTAACCATCTGATTTTTCAGCTGGGTTTCTTTGCTCCATATTTTAACTGAATCATTTTGGCTTGTGGACAAAATGAGACATTATTTTGAGCTTTGGGAAACACTGTTCAATGTGTCAAAAAACAACTCATCAAGAACATAATCGACAGATTAATTGCCAACTGTTGAGCCCACGTCCCAGAGAATACTCACGTGATTTGTGGCTCCAGCCTTGTGAGCTGATCCTCTCTGACGAGTAGTAGAGAAATCCCAGGACCAGTGTGGTGCACAGGACGAGGATGAGGTTGCGACTGGGTTTCATTTTCCTCTCGCACAGCTAGCACACATGGCACATCCCACACTGGGGCCTGTTTAAACGGGACAAACTGGTTAGCTTTGCACTCAAACACGACAATGTTTTGTTTAATGCAATCACATGCAGAGGCTGAATATCTGAGACAAGAGAGCAGAGGTATCAAATTCATCTGGTGCTCTCATCCATAGCGGAGTCTTTATTTGCACTAGTTCACTCTGGGAGATGTCTTAACGCTTGTTTTTTCAGCAGCCCTGACTCAGAATTAAGGTTTAGGCACAATTATTGAACTGACGTGAAATTTACTAAAGCTTAATAATGCAGAAAGTGGGAGAAATGGGGACCTAATAAGGGCTAAAATGCATATGCCCAAAACTCTGTGTCAGTTTAATATTCTTTCTTAACAGTTGGTTTGCACTGTCAACTTGTTTATTTATCAGCTTAGGTTCAGTTGTGGTTTGAAACCCACCTGTGACACACAGATGCATGCATTCACCTCATGTTATGTTATTTCATTCATTTCTTTGCCCTGGATAACAAAGAAATCATTAGAAGTGAATAATGTTGCAGCTGTCTTGTTTTGACATTTGAGAACACCTTCATTTCCAGGTTTAACAAACACTGATTAGCATTAAAGGTTTTCTGATATTTTATGGACCAAACGATTAATCGAGAAAAGAATCGACCAATTACTTGATTATGAAAATAATCGTTAGTTTCAGCTCTATTGGACACCCCTAGTATAGTGGAAAAGCGGCAACAGATAAACTAGGAACCCCACAAAGCTAGATATGGTCCTGTATGCCGTTATATAGAGCTGAAACTAACGATTACTTGATTAATTAACAATATAGTTGACTATTAATTTAGTAATTGATTTGAAGCTTTTTTCAGGATTAAAAGCAAGATTTAAGATTGTTTTATCTTCTTCAATGTGAGTATTTTCTTCATTTCTTTGCTCCATACAACAAAGCAATTATTAAAAATCAATCATTTTGGTTTGTGGACAAAAACAAGACATTTGAGAACATTATTATTTCCAGGCTTGACAAACACTGATCAATACTTTTCAACGTTTTCTGACATTTTACAGACCAAACGATTACTCAATTAATCGTGAAGATAATCGACGACTAATCGATTATGAAAATACTCGTTAGTGGGAACGTCATGTTTGACATAGCACTCACTCTAAAGTCGCACTGCAATACTGTAGAACGTTAACGCAGCTAGCTCATCATCCATGTTGAGCTATAGCGTATTAGCCCGCAGTGACGTTGTAGTTACGTGAATAAAACCCTACACAACAACTGCTCGGGCTCCTGCTGCTCCTCGACGTGACAAACACGCCATCCTTCTTCCTCTAACCACACTGACACGACACCCATTTAAGGCGAAATTAGCTGTAATAGGTGGGGGGCTAATGAGCGGGACTAGCCG
Organism: Solea senegalensis; assembly: GCF_019176455.1. Lineage (NCBI taxonomy): Eukaryota > Metazoa > Chordata > Actinopteri > Pleuronectiformes > Soleidae > Solea > Solea senegalensis. The sequence continues at coordinate 20,942,930 of NC_058034.1, forward strand.
GCTATGCTAGCAGAGGAACCCGTTCTCTTCACCGGACGTGTACCGTTAGTTTTCCAGTTGACCTCAAATCCTGCGTCGGTAGTTCCTGCCGCCGCGCTGCTGCTGCCGCTGCCCACCGAGATTCCGACGAATGCATTGAGCAACATTAGCGTGACATGACAACATCACAGTAATTATCAGTGTATCTGCATTGTGAGATTATTATGTACGCACGGATGGGGAGCGAGCGGTATTTCTCACCCCCTCCTTTCCTTTACGTCCACGCTCCTTCAGACAGACAGGCTCACGGGGTCCACGGCACCGCTATGTATGGAGCGCACGTCGAGCCACAATTCACGGAATGACTTTTTACAATGCCTTTGTTGAATGTTTCAACAAAGGCATTGTCATTCACTGCCTGGCCGAAAGAAAATCGCCACATCAAAAAATCACACTGTCATACACTCCCTGGCCAAAAAAGAAGTCGCTACCTGGATTTAACTAAGCAAATAGGTAAGGGGTTGCTGCTGTTGGTCAGGTCTATGTTCAGCAACATTATGTGAGGTCAGCTGATTACATTGAATATAATGAATGACCAGATTATTCCATCAATGCATTTTTTTCTTCCCCGATGACATGGGCATATTCCAAGATGACAATGCCAGGATTCATCAGGCTCAAATTGTGAAAGAGTGGTTCAGGGAGCATGAGACATCATTGTCACACATGGATTGGCCACCACAGAGTCCAGACCTTAACCCCATTGAGAATCTTTGGGATGTGCTGGAGAAGGCTTTGCTCAGTGGCCCGACTCTCCCATCATCAATACGAGGTGACTTGGTGAAAAATGAATGCAACACTAGACGGAAATAAATCTTGTGACATTACAGTAGCTTATGGAAACAATGCCACAGCGAATGAGTGCCGGAATCAAAGCTAAAGGCGGTCCAACGATGTGACCCTTTTTTAGGTGGCAACTTTTTTTTTGGCCAGGCAGTGTAACTGGCATTAAAAACATCATCTCTTGAAAGCCTCCACCAAGCAGTACTGTCCAGAACTCGAATGTCTTTATGAACATTTATTACACACAGTTAGTTAGTTAGTAGTTAGACAGCAGTTAGGTTGTAAAACGTTATACAGGTTCTGATGATTAGTAGTTAGACAAAGAAACATAGGCTACTTACAACGCACTTATAGTAAGTCGCTTTGGATAAAAGCATCTGCCATCTGCCAAATGACATAATATTAATACATAACGTAATATTAACATATAACAAATAACAAAAGAGCTTTGATGATGCACTTTGATGACAACAATGCTTTGATACCAACTGAGCTTTGATTAGAACCGCGCAGGCTCCAAACACACAGACTGGAGGTTATCGCAAACATAATGTCTGTCACATATAACAATAGATAGAGTGATAGTTTTGCCTGCTGGAAACTTCTACAAGTATGTACACCTTTATGTCTAGGATTCTGGACAAGCACTTTAAGTGTGGCACATAGATCCGGTTCCACTCCCGCCATGCACAACCTATAGACACCTTCATCTGAAAAGTGCATGTCGGTCACGTTTAGTGTATCTGTCCAGTCCAATCTGTCATGCCTTGAGTAAACTTTTTGTAACGACCATCTGTCAATCATTGACGACCGAAAGTATCTCGGCTCAGTAGCCTGAACAATGTCTGCCATGCTTTTACATGGGTCAGTGCAAATGTACACCATTCATCGTCTACCCGTGGACTGGCATTTTGCCTCGTTTTTAACAGGGGTCAAATCTACCAGTGAATTTCTCACCTAATGTCAAGTCAGCGACAAGAAAGAAGTCTGAACTTTACACTTTGTTTGAAACCAAACAACCGTCGCATAGCACTGCACAGCACAGAAGAGATGGCTCATCTGAAGGACAAAGGACGTATGTATTCTGGCCAGGGATGACGGATGGTTTGGAGAACTGAAATAACCCACCCACTGTATGTTAAATCTGGAGAAATCATTCAGAGGTGGTGGTCTAAGACACCAACCATCATCCACCTACAATGCTGTCCTGAGCTTTCTTCCTTAAAGACCCTCGTCACACCCCAGAATCAGGTGAAACCAACAACCTGGAAACTGGGTGAGGGGGGTGACCAACATGCAGCATTTCACATCATACCATAAGGCCAAGACCTAGAGAGCAAGAATAACACAATGTGAAAACAGCTGATGTCAGTGGACCATGGATTTAACTACCTCTGATTTAATACCTGCTTTTTCAGAGTGTAGTGTAGTACACAGTGAGGCTGAAGAAATCCAATATTGTAAAGAAATTGCCACCTTGGCCAGGTCACATTTGATTTTTGTTCATCTCAAGGAACTGAGGAACATTGACACACAAGATGTTTCCCAATCATCAGCAGGTGAGGGACCTGACACACTTGTTTCCACCATATACATTATCCCTAAAGAGGTTTACAGAGAAAACAATGTAACATTGTTCATAGAATTATAAAAAATAAAAAAAATAAATGCATAGTGAAGCAAGCGCATCAAAGCAGAGTGAAGAGAAAACACACATTCAAATAAAGGTTCCCCCCAATGATTTCTATATAGCCATTTTTGACAAAATTATTCTTTACTCTTATCTATTGAGATTTTCATATTCCAACTCTGTTGATTTTGTAAATATGAGTAACTGTTTGACAATGAGCGGCTTTGGACAATGCAGCTAATTAGCCGAGTGTAGACGGGTGGAGGCGACAGGTGATACAGATGACGTCTAATTACTGTGGGAAGCTTTGAGCCAATAAGAGCTTTGCGTGGGTTTGACCAGTGTGAATACAAAGCGGTCGGTGACGTCAGTAGTGCTGGGGACGTTGTGAATGGACATGCTGTGCTTTGTTTGAACAATGTAGTCTACTGCATTTTAGTGTTATCAAACCTGTCATACATCTGTTTTGGTTTACAAGCAACAACCGTGACTCAGTATTTACTGAACAGGGTATTTTCAAGGGTTTTATTTGGACAAATCAACATTTGGCAAGCCAAAAGCTGTATCATGTAACTCTTACATATAAAATGCCTGTCACACAAACCATTGTCCATTGAGTTCACACCTTTCACAGCCTTTCAGCTCCACATGACTTTTGTTTTATATTCTGAATGAGGGAAGGCATTACAGCTCTGCTCGTAGAGTGTGATGACAAGAACTTGGGTCAAGGAATTATTCTGGGCTTTCACACCCACGAGTAAGCGAAAGGGATACCAAAATGACTGTTCGGAAAGTGGATTTAGAGCTGTCCCCTTTCAGAGTGCTTTGCAGGCTCAGGTGTGGGAGGTAGCCTCACTCACTGTGTTTGGCAACATATGCTGTTTGAAGCTGTTGAAATCAATGAAATCTTCTAGTTGATCTGATTGAATTGCTTTACCTCTGAACAGTAATGTCCAAAAACAAACACCCACACTAGGTCGGCTAGTCAATTGTTAGATGTCTCAAAAAAAAAAACTGAAGACCAGAGGGGATGGAGCCTTTGAAGTGACAGATCCTTGGCTCTGGAATTCTCTGCCCTGGCACAGGCGCCCAGACTGTTGAGCATTTTAAATCATCTTTAAAAACCAAGAGATGGAACACTGTTAATCTGTATATTGCTGGAGTGTCTTCAAACACCACATTCCAAACCCTGCAGTACTTTAAGAAACTTGTTAATTCGTAGGACAAAATCCCTAGACAAACCGAGCAATGTGGTTTATGCAGTGTCCTGACCTACAATGGGGAAACCCAAACAACTACTACACAAGAGTTAGCTCCTCTGGACATCACTCGTCTGTCCACCTACATCTGAAGGACAACAGTCTTGAGCATGAGAATGTTAGCATTCTGGCTAGGGAACACTGATGTTTGAAAGAGGTGAAGAAAGCCACCTGGAGAAATCACTCCAGGTGAACTGACACCAACAGTACTGTCCTTAACTCTCTCCTAAATGGATCAAACGTCACTGACAAAATAGTGAAGTCCAACACCCATACAATAGCAGACTCTGTCTTTCATACCTTGACTTATGTGAAAACCTGAAACTGGATTAGAGGGGTGAATGATCGGCATTGTATATAACTCTCGAGATGGTTTCAGCTGAACTCAAGCAAGAAATGTCGTCTACAGCCAACGACAGAAGACGACTTACCTGGATGACTGAGAACCTTCACAGACATTAAAGTAGCTTCCTACTGTAGTATGAATAGAAATCCTACTCATCAGGAAATGACAACCAGAGGATATTATTCTGAGATGCCTCCAGCAGTCCAAGAAATACAGACTGCAGAAATCAACACAGCCACACATCTGAAAAAGCAGATGTTGATGCAGATACACTTGCTGTGTATATCAGCAGCAATGTGGGTTAAATGAATCATGAGCTAAGATTACCACTAAAACAAGGACATGGGATATGCAAGGACCCAGTGAGTTTGAATTCTCACCGGGCTGACAGGGAGGTATTTATATTTATGCTTTTAAAGCACTGATGCCGCTTGATGGTTTTGCTTATAAATGGCAGATTGGAGATGTTAAATTCTTTACAGAGCGTTTCTTAAATGTCTAGCAACAGGCTGTCCAGTGGGTGACTGTAAACCATCTTTGGACATAGTGAAGCTTATTTGCAAGAAAGAAGTTGTGTGAGTTTGGAAGTTCCAGGCCACCATAGGCTTTTGCTTTTTGGAGGGTTTTTAAACTGATGCATGCTGGTTTGTTTTTCCAGAGGAACTTACTGGTGGCAGAGTCTAATGATTTAAACAGATTGGTGAAGGTTGAGTTGGGATCATTGAGAAAAGGTAATGGACTTTTGGTAAGATCATCATTTTTATGGTGGTAACACTTCCCATAAGTGATATAGGTAAGGAATTCCATCGTAGGAGGTCATATTCTATTGATTTAAGTAGTGGAGTATAGTTTAATTGCGCTAGATCTGACAACCTGGAGGAACAATTTATACCCAGATATCTAATGTTTCCTGATTTCAAAGGACTGGATGGTGATGATTTGAATTCATGGTTGATTGGTATAGCTAATCGAGTAATCTGATATAGCTGAAAAAGAAGAGCAATAGTCTCCGAAAGAGTTTTGGAGGAAAGGTAATGCATCATCAGCATAGAGGCTTGTTTTTGTTTACACAAATTGCAGCTGCAAGTGGTTCAATGAAGATGGCAAATAGTGATGAGAGAGTGGAAAGCCTTGTCTGGTTCCTCTCTGGAGTGTGAAGTTTGATCATTTGTCCTGTCAGAGGCACTGGGTGAACTGTATGAAATTTTGATCCATGAGATGAAGTTTTTTCCGAATCTAAATTTTTCTATTGTAGCAAGTAGGAATTTCCAGTTTACTCTATCAAATGCTTTTTCTGCATCTAGTGAAACCACTGCTGCTCTACATTTATTGATTGTGCAGTAGTATATTAAATGTACTAATCTGCATGTATTAGTTGAATGTCTATCCTTAATAAATCCTGTCTGGTCTGGGTGGATTATGAAGGGGGTGATTTTTTTCCAGTCTCCTTGCTAGTGCTTTGCAGAGGATTTTGAGATCTGCGTTTGAATGAGGGGTCTTTCTCAGGTTTGAGGTGGAGACAGATATGTGCTGTGTTACTTTCCTTGATTTCTGTTATTATTTTATAGAATGTTGGCACTAGTATAGACCAGAATGTTTTGTAGAATTCCACTGGGAATCCGTCTGGTCCTGGGGCTTTCCTGTTTGGCCTCATTCAGTTCAGCTATTGTTATATGGAACTCCATAGACTTGACCTGTTCATTGTTAAGTTTTGGTAGATCTATGGAGTCTAAAAATGTATTTATGTCTGTACTAGATGAGTTATTGTTTGAATATAGGTTTTTATAGAAATCTCTAAAAATGTTATTAATTTCTTCCGGTGCATGGGTTAGTTTATCGTCTGAGTCTTTTATGGAGTGGATAGTTGTTTTTTCTTTGTTTAATTTAAGTTTTAATTTTCTTATTCAGCAAGTTATCTTCTTGGGATCCAGCATAAGCGGTCTCTTATGTTGCCTGTAGATCAATAATTGTGTCGTTAATGTGAATACTTTCTTCTGAGGAACCTTGTTTTCTCAGTGAGGGTTTTAACTGACCCTTAAGTGCATTATTTTCCGCCGTGAGTTGGGACACCTGTTACTGGCTCAACTCTAGAGATACTTGCAGTGATTGGAATTTCCTTTGCATTTATGGAGGTAAGGATCTCCATAAATTCGCTGTCGGATGATGAGGCTGCTCCAGGGGAGTCCTCTGGGCAACTGCGCTTGGAGTAGGGGGTAACTGCTGGTTTTGGTTTCCCCATAACTCGTTTAAAATACTCATCAATGTAATCCTTCAGATCCTCAAGTCTCCTGTGTAGAAAAGGAGATATGACTGACAAGTATTTTTTTCCTCCTGACAGTATACGATGTGGAAATGTTTGCGCTAGATGCGCGCCGCCATGTTTAATTGCACAGTCTCGCAATACTACCACATCTCTGCGATACTGAAACAGGACTTCTTCATCTTTGACCACTCGTGTGTTGATTGACCTTTTCTTTGCAAAGAAAATAAAATCTTGTCGGCCGGCAGAAGTCTCCATTTCATTCATTCCAGATTCCAACTGGAACTGTAATCTCAGGCATGATGTGGGACTTCGCTGTCTACCAAGGCAGTGTCAACGGAACACAAACCAAATCTGAACTTGGGTTGTTAAGTGTTGAAACTTGCTTCCACACTTCCAGAAGGTCAGAACTACAAAATGTGTGCAGACAACTATTTCACCTGTGTTCCATTATTAGTGAAGCTCCTTGAGTGTGGAATTCATTACGTGGGAACAGCGAGGCAGGTGCGCCTGCGGGTCCACCTACCCAACTGGGGGTGGAGTGGTTAAGACCGGTACCCTGTGTGCAAAACACTTCATGGTCGCAAGTTCAACTCCACCCCTGGCAGGTTGTACTCAATTCCCTTGTAAGTCGCTTTGGATAAAAGCGTCTACTAAATGACATGTAATGTAACTGTAACCTTGAAGATGAGAAGAGCTTGAAGAAAAAAGGGGGAGAGGAAGCTATTCAATTTTTATTCAATATTATTTGTATAGTGCCAAATCATAACATACATTATCTCAAGGCACTGTACATACACATCAAGGAGAGCAGAGAACCCCAACAGTTCACACAATGAGCAAGCACTAGGCATCAGTGGAGAGAAAAAAACTCCCTCTTAACAGGAAGAAATCTCTGACAGAACCAGGCTCAGAGATGTGCAGTCAGGGTGAAAGGAAAATGGGGACAGCGGAGAGGTGGGGGAGAGAAAGGACAAGATGGAGATGAGGTAGAGACAGAAGAGAGGGACCAGAAGCAGATACACAACTGTATCAAGTCATAAGTTTATACAGTTAATGATAATGACTTTTAATTATAGCACAATAATAATGGTGATGATATGATATGGGTAGCCTCAAACTGGATCTTGATCCCACAACCTGCAAGATGAACACAAACACACAAGGTTAATGACATAAAGTCATAATCATATCCTGAGTGTGAGAGAGTGAATGTGCGTGCACCACAGGAAAATCCCCCAGCAGTCTAGTTCTATAGCAGCATAACTAAGATGGTTCAGGTTTCCCTGAACCAGCTCTAACTATAAGCTTTAAATACAGAGTGGCTCCGCCTCCTGAACTGTCATTGGAAGCTGGTTCCACAGAGGAGTCTGGTAACTGAAGGCTCTGCCTCCCATTCTGCTCTTATAGACTCTGGGAACCACAAGTAAACCTGTATTTTGTGAACTAAGTGGTCTGTTAGGGTGATAAGGTAAGACTAGGTCTTTCAGGTATGAAGGGGCCTGACCATTAAGTGCTTTGTACGTGAGGAGGAGGATTTTAAATTTAATTCTAAATTGTACGGGGAGCCAGTGTAGAGAAGCTAACACTGGAGTCATGAGGTCTCTCTTTCTAGTTCCTGTCAGAAATCGTCTGCAGCATTTTGAATTAACTGAAGGGTTCAAACAGACTTGTTGAAACATCCTGATAAGGAGTTACAGTAATCTAATCTAGATGTAACAAAAGTATGAACTAGTTTTTCCAGCATCCTGTAAAAGCATAATGTTTCTAATTTTCATAATGTCCCACAGATGGAAGGCCGTTCTGGAAATTAGTTGTGTGAATCAAATGACATTTCGTGGTCAAAAGTAACTCCGAGGTTCCTCACAGTGGAACTGGAAGCCAAGGTGATGTCATCTAAAGTGACAATGTGATCAGAAAGTTTTTCTCCGAGGTATTTTAGGGCCGAGTATAATGACCTCAGTTTTTTTCTGAGTTTAAAAGTAGAAAGTTACAGGTCATCCAGGACTTAATGTCTCCGAGACATTCCTGGAGTTGAACAACCTGATTTATTTCATCCGGCCTCATTGATAAATATAGCTGCGTGTCATCTGCATAACAATGAAAGTGTATGTTGTGCTTTCTAATAAGGTTCCCTAGAGGAAGCATATATAAGGTAAAATGTATAGGCCCAAGCACTGAGCCTTGTGGAACTCCACAATTAACTTTTGTTTGTAGTGAGGTTTTATCATTAACATGAACAAACTGGAATCTATCACATAAATGATTTAAACCAGCAGAGGGCAGCACCTGTGATACCAAGAGTCTGCGCCAATCTCTGCAGTAGAATATTATGATCAATGGTGTCAAATGCAGCACTAAGATCTCACAGGCCATTAATGCGCAAATATTCACATAATTGATTAGCAACAAAGGGAATATTAGATATAGGTCGGTAATTAGCTAAAATATCTGGGTCAAGGTTCGCTTTTTTTAGAAGGGGTTTAATAACTGCTATTTTAAACTTCTGGGTCACATATCCAGCTAAGGATAGATTAATTTGAGTTAATATAGAGCTGTTAATTAAAGGAAACACATCTTTAAACAGTTTGGTGGGGATAGGCTCTAACTGACAGGTTGATGGTTTGGATGATGAAACTAATGATGCTAACTCAGGGAGATCTATAGGGGAGAAACTGTCTAACTGTGCACCTGGTGCTTCTAAAGCTCTTGTGCTAAAAGATGAGTCAGTCCCAATATGAGGGAGGAGATGATCAATTTTGTCTCCCCATGCACAGGGTCTTTCTCCATCTTTGACTGCTTGTGTGTTGACTTTTTCTTTGCAAAGAAAATAAAAGCTTGTCAGCCAGCAGAAGTCTCCATTTCATTCTTCACCAGCAGCAGAGGAAAGAGACATTTGTTTGATGAAACACCGGGGACGTCATCGGTAATCATTCTCCGAAAAAAACAGACAATCTCCAGCCAAAAATCCTGCAAAACACGGTCAGTATTCCATATTCAAAATTGTTGGTTTAAATAGGGATTTGGTTACAAATGATTTGTTAACTGCTAGGCTTTTGTATTATACAGTAGTATATAGCATTTTCAAAAAAGCGTTCAGCCCCAAGCCTCAGACAGCAGACGCAGGATTCTTTTTCCAAGAACAAAGATCTGCAGCAACTTCAGAGAAAGTTGTAACAACTTCGTGTCAAGCCCCTATTGTGATCTCGGACACTCCAGAGGACAGTTCTGAGAGTTCAACATGTAGCGTTGTGCCAAGCACCCCGGCCTTGAGGTAGAACTGATAACCTCTGGCCATTCTCTTCTCAAGCCAAATTCTGAAGCTGAAGAGTTCTCGGGCTTACTGGACGGATAAGCAAATTCAGAGTTAGGACGAATGTGAATTTTCCAAGCCAGCACACAGGAGTCCTGACACTACAATTACAGAACAATCAAATTCATCAAGGTGTTGAGGTCCGTGACTGTAGTGTGTTTAGAAATAATTAATTAGAAAAAAACAGAGCGATTATGTAATTAGGAATGCGAAGTGACACTGTGCATACTGGGTGGAGTGGCTGAGTGGTTAAGACTAGTACCCTGTGTGCGAAAGACATCATGGTCAAGTTTGACTCCACCCCTGGCTGATTGTACTCAATTCCATTATAAGTCACTTTGGATAAAAGCATCTGCTAAATGATATGTAATACTCCTACCATGGTCAACCCGCTGTGCCCCCGCACCTAACTCTATGGACCGGACCTTCACCACGGAGCGGGAGCTCCCACGTCTCTTCTTCTGATTATCTGTGTGATCCTTATTCCCTTTTATTATTTTGATCACACCGTTGTCCTCAACACGGCTCATGATCATGTGGTGAGACGGAAAATCTCCGTTTTGTTATAATCGCAGTTTTCCTCTTCCTCCAATAATTCAATCCTAACATAATGGTCTTAAATTGAGGTTTCTTAATATATTACCTTGTCACTAGCACGCTTGTACAAAACGCTTAAGCAGCTACCTCATTTGATTTTAGTTTTTGATTCATTTTGGACGTCTATCGCCAAAACTGTTAATCAGCTAGAGTACTGATTGGTGACCGACTATTGGGGTCACTGCTGTGTAGATCGTGTAATGCCAAGTGTATGTTGTATTGTTAATCTCTGACAAAGAAACATTACTAACATTCCCTTAAAGTGTGTTGTATCACCCTTATTGCAGTTAACCCAATCAGTAAGTCACGGGCTAATTATCCCCATGCACAGTTCAGCCACTGCCAGGCTGACTGTTATTTAATCAGTCCAGGTTGATTTTGTTCCTGTGCCCTACCCTATGTTTGTTAAGCCAGTAGGGGAAGCTGCATACCACCTTAGGACTCAGAGTCTGCAGACTGATGGCCTCGTCGCCGCACCTGTGGTCTACTGAGCGAACAAGATGAGCCAGCCAAGGATCCCTTCTGCTGCAGCTCAGTTGCAGGAAGCTGAGACCGACACTGTCCTGCAGGACATAGTGGCCGACCTCAGTCACTTCTCTTGATCAAGAGGGATCGAGCCATGGAGGAAGAAAAAGGGAGGTGAACGACCTTCTTACTACCCGAATCCAGGAGACCTCGACTGCACCCAGGGCAAACCCTGCAGCGTTCCGTCTAGGTGATGAATTGGATCCCAGTGACTTGGAGGCAGCACCCGGGACATCAAAGCCACCAAGCTCCGAGTCAAGCCGGGCTGTCTTTGAGTATTTGAACAGAGGGAACCTGACGCGACTGAATTTTGCTTCTACTCCTCCTCAGGCCACCACGGCCAGAGAACCTGATACCCACAGGGATTTCAGAAGAGGCAGACCAGCACCTTCCAGGCGGCACCTGCCAGGAGCCTCGGACCTGATCGTGCTGCATGCCGTACAAGCATCTTGTCTACTGTCTCCAGGGGAAGGGAGCATGCCGTATGCCACAGGAGGGTACCAACTGCCTGCTCCTGGAAGGTGGCCAACCTACCTTGACCAGAGTTTGTCCCCAACTCGACATTGTGCATGCCTTCATAGAAAATATTCCTTTTAGTACTAGGGACCACTTCCACTCCTTTCAAAAGGGCCCTATGGGAGGAATACGCCCCATACTTACATGAAACGTCAGCTGCTTTGGGTGCCATGACAATCACTCAAAAGAAGAATGAGTCTCCTTGGAAGTACTACCAGCGGCTAAGTACCACCCGTTTCCAGGGTCGCAGTGCCCCTGGACTGGAGGAAGACCGTTCCTTCCCATCGTTTATGCACAACCGGCATGAAAGCATCTGCTTTGATGTGACGATGTATTGCAGGATGAAAACGTCTGAGGTATAAAGACATGTGGAACTTGTGTGGGTGACCCAGCTGCGTCCCGGTAAAAACACAGACAGTGTCATGGCGGTCTTCAGCCTCCAGAGCAGTGGCCATGCTTCATTGGCACTTGAAGGCAATGAAATGCCTCATGCACATCCCCCTAAATAGGCCAGAAAACCTGAACTATCAATGTCCATCACCACCACCAAGGAGGCCTCGGTCCCGAATGGGATGAGCTCCCCCCAACTAGGACCGAACAGAGCTCCTTGGACAGACCACCCGCCAAACAAATGGTGGACCTGGTACGATAATGTCCCCTGTAGCCCTGAGCCACTGAAGGGGAAATACACCAAAGTAGTGAAGAAGGAAAAGCCAAAGGTGGAGGTTAAGGATTTGGTTCAGCAGTGTGTAGCAGAGGCAGTTCAAGCTCTGTAAAAGCAGCATCTGCCCATAACCCCAAAGGCACCACTGGAACCCGACTCCAGTCATCCCTCAGCATGACCAGTCCGGGGATTGACTCCTCCCCTTCTCGCAATTGTGTACTTCGTTGGATGGGGAAAAGGAGGGAGAGGGAGGAACTCCTCCCTTTCCAATGCCCCATGACACTTCCTCCCCTCCATTCATAACATTCCTTGGCAACTTGGTCTGTCATGGTAACGCCTGCCACATATACACCTTGGCTCTTTTGGATTCCAGCTCGGAAATCAGCCTGATGCACTCTAGCACATTTGCTGAAGTGGCTCGGGCTATGCTCGCCCTAAGCAAATCACTGAGAGCCAAGTCTTGTAGTCTCAGTATCATAAGCTACACAGGATTGGTCCACAGTCACTCAGCACGTGTGGCTGGACCTAACTTTCCAGGGGTTGACTTTGACACACCCCATCTACATCTGTGGACTTGACACAGAACCACTTCTCATTGGCCAAGACCTCCTTGATTGACTGGCACCACTGATTGACTGCCGGCAAGGCTGCATTTGGGCTCAGGTTGCGACACCCAAGCCCTTAGAGTCCAACACCTCGTTGGAAGAGGTGATGGCCATTCAGGAAACCCGCCAGCCACTACCAAGGATCAATTCTTTTCCAGAGTCTGCTCCTGACCTGGAACCGCTCATCCCGCCCCTGCAGTGCCGGGCCCCTGATGTGCCTTCTCTCCAGAGACACAAATATTTCTTGTGTGCTCTAGTGAACTGTGACCCGATTGCATTTGAACCCCGAGTAGTCAGGGGAATAAAAGTCCATGGCTTCTCTATTCCCAGGCATCATCATGGATGCCTTTTTGGGTCATAACATAAGCTTTGACATCTCTCTTTTGCAACATCTTGCAGTTGAGGACAAAAGTGGTTAAGTTTAGCCTCAACTCCACTGGGCTCGCCACCCACTGTACTCAACTTCCAGCAAGGCCCATCAACATTCGGTCAGCCTAGTTGCTCTCGGACTTCTTCTCAGTGGTTGGGCCATCACAGCTCTTGTCGCACACTATGTATAGGTTACATAAAACAGGAGAGGTTAGACTCTCACATTGGTCTGACCACGACTACCCAGCCCACCGGAACTACGACGATTATCTGCGTCAAACCCTTTCAGGAGTTTGAAGTACCTCAGTTACCTTTTCCACTTCTCACTACCTCTATCATGTGTGTTGTTTTATTTTATACCGTTTCTTTTTCCTTAGCAAATTAAGTTACTATTATACTGTAATCATTTTGATACCACACCTAGAACCCTAGGAACGTGAAGACAATCAATTGTATGCATGTTATGTGACTTTGTAATTTTTTTTCTTTGGGTAATATTTGATAGTTATCACTAAGTCGTCTGCCCAGACGCCCTCAGGTAGCCCAGACACGATCCTCTTGCTAGAGTCATACCACAAACTGTACCCCTGTCTCAAACCATTGACTGTTCCCCTCAGGGCCCTATTGACTCTTTGTCCCAGACCTTTCAGCTTCCCTGATCAACAGCCACATGGGAGCAAGGCCCTTCAATTGTTCCAAATCCTGTGGCCTACACCCCAGCCTTCAGAACAAAAGGGGGATTGTTGGGGCTAGCATAGTGGACTTTTGAGGCCTTACTGCATTGTTGAAGCCTGTGGCCTGGTCAAAAAGTTAAACAAAAGGGGGTTACTCCCCTTTAGTGACGACACGGGGTAAGAGGTGTGGGGATTTCCTATAAAAACAAGCATTTTGTTGCTGTCAGTATCTCACAAACACATTCGTTGAGAACCTGCTGGCTGCTGTTACACCGTTGAACACCCACAAGACAACTATTTTAATGAGACTGGTACACTTTCATCCTGAGAATCTTCTGCTACAGGTATCCATTTTGGTGGTTTGACTCCAAAAAAAAGGGGTATGTTGTATCCAAAATAGCCAAGGTGTGGCATTTTGCTGAGAAGAGTGACAATCTCTTCAAAAGGGTATGTAACAATATTCTTGCAGCAAAAAAAAAGGAAAGAGGGGATACAGCAAAAATTACTGTCAAAGCTGTGCGAAGCATCAACAAACTGTTGCTTATTTCTGTGAATTGATGACAGACCCTTAACAACTTGCCTGCTACATGTTTAGCGATCAACATGAAGCAGTTTTCATTTGTATCTGATAATGTGGCGCTTGTTCAGTGCTGTAGCACAATTGGCAAAAACCAAACATCTTCATTGGTGCCATATGTATGGCTCATGCTGTATGATTTAATGGCCCAATTAGGGGAGAGGTGTATCTATTCTGATACAGACAGTGCGGTCTTTGTGTCAAAGGTTGGAGATTGGATTCCAGAGACAGGTCCTTTTCTCAGTGACTTGACAGAAGTTAATGGAGACAGCGATGACTACCATTGTAGAATGTGTCAAGAGGACCAAAATGTTATGCATACCGAACACTCCTTAACAAGACAGTTAAAATGCAAGGGAATCACTCTGACTATTCACAACACATCCATCATCACTCATGACAGTTTAGTAGATCTTTTGCACGAGTTGTGATCATACAAAACATGATCCAATGACAAAATTAGACACAATTATCAGGAATAAAAAGGCGTTTGAACTGAAAAAAAAATAAGTTCAAAAAGTTTCCATCAAACAATGCGTCTTTCCTGATCTCATCACTTCACCGTACAGTTACTAAAATGGGTGCTAGAGACGTAGGATTTTTAAAAATAATTTTTTTTTTAATATTTGTTGGCTTTTTGAATTTCGGTATAGTTTTAGTTCGTAATTACATAATTACTCTTTTTCCTAATACATTTCTAATGATTGCTGTGAGAAAATAAATGCAGTTTACTTCCATTCCATTCATTACTAAGACCAATGCTATGTTAGTTGTTGAAAACCAAGGAAGTATTTTAAACAGGTATTTTACCACTTTTCTTCTCAAATAATAATGAATTAAATACCGGCCGTCATATTGTCTGTTTGAAATTGAATATTTTCATATTGACGGCCGGACTATCATCAATCCTAGCAAGTTTGGTTCAGGTCGGACCAGGATTTGTGAAGTTGTAGCAGTTTGATTTTGTTGCAAAACCATGCTGATGCCGATCTCACTTCTGCTATGCGCTGGGACTTTATTGCTAACACGTTAGCATTTAAGATAGCAGAAATCATCTCAAACTTTCTCCAGAGTTTATGGGGTGAGTTTTCATCAATGTTGTTAATCTATGTTACGTTAGATGTTCATTCAAAGTCACATACAGGGATTAAAAGAGTTTTCATGCTAAACGCTGATAATCCACTGCATTTCAGTTTGTATATTAATTTGTGGGTGGAACAGGGGTGAGGTGTGTTACTCATTCATCTTTACTCACATTTGATGGGATGTATAAAGAAAAACATGCACAGGACTTCAGCTACTGATAGACTGGCTATTGTCACCTGGCTCTCCAGGTAAAAGAGAATATTTCAGGCTGAATTAATCAGGACTGCCTACATTGAAAGAAAATGGTCAGCAGTTGAGAGCATTCATTCCAACTTAAGTAATCACAATATAATGAAGTCTAATTAGTTATATTACTTTGAGAAATTAATTGAAATAGTTACACTATTACATTTTCAACAAACTACATTTCCAAAGTAATCTTCCCAACACTGGTATGTAGCCCACATGTATCATTGGACTGCTGTACATCAAATGAGTAGCAGATGTCGGTACTCCCAAATGAGTTGTCAAACAGGGCTTTGCGTAACCAGCCTTTGGGCAAAGCAATTGGCCGGAGAAATAATTTGACACATTGACAGGTCTTCATCTAACCAGTACTACTTCCCACCCCTCAGAAACAGGTACAGATTGAATGGGTGTCGCAGTTATAATCTAAAATCTTGAGAAAATCAAGTGCAACAAATAAGAGTCTCTTGCAAGACTGTTCTAAAAGGAAAAAAAGACAGCCCAGAATAATACATAATAAAACCCAGCTCATGTTCTGCAGTGAGTAAGGTTGCCACTAAGCACAAACACTCCTCCCACCACCCACAGCAGCTCAAACACAAGTGAGCACACCAACCACCTTATATCCTCACTCTGGCCACACCCACACAAGTCCTATTGGCTGGTTACACCCCACAGTAATCAGAAAGCATCTGCGTCACCTGTGCCTCCAACCTGCCTTCACTTTGCCACTAATTAGTAACGTCTACAGAAGCCATTTTAAACAAAAATGTTTAAATTAAAAAGCAAATAAACTATCAACCTAACCTTTTTTAACATAAAAAAACTATATTAATCCATACATCTATCTAACAGTACTTCATGTTAAAAGAAACAACTTTTCACTTCATTTAAAGGAAAAACTACTGGGGTTAAAAAGTCCAAGATGCTTTTTTACATGGACAGAACAAAGTTATCTGCACTTTATGGTTTGTGTCTTCAGTTTGTTTAAATGACTTTGGACAACATTTATGTCTGAAAGCTGCTGTAGTGACCATATATGGCAGAAACAGGAAGTGTGTCAGGTGACTCTCCTGGTGATCACTGATTGGGAAACACCTGTGTGAGGTTAGCTGCTCTATATAGTGAAGTGTGTCAGTTGCCTTCAGTTTGCTCTGGGGAAGGACATGGGGTTGTTGTTGCTACTGTTTAGACAGGAGATGAGAGTCCAGTCACTGTTTTACTGTTCATGTGTCTGATCCTGATCCTGATCCTGATCCTGATCCTGATCCATTGTCATACATGGTTTGACTATTTGTTTGAGAAGTAGAATCCTGACAATTATCAGTAGAGATGGGCAAATGAAGCTTTTGAGTCTTCTTTCTGATTGTACTGAAAAAAGCTTCAAAGAAAGACGCTACCAGTGACATCTAGTGGTCAGCTGCAATTATAGCAGCAATGAACCTCCAAATGATTCACACATCATTGATTCCAGTTCCAACACAAAAGCAATAAAGTCATTATTAAGCAGTTGTGTCTTCATTCTAAGAATCACTGTTCACACATTAGTGTTACTATAAAATGTCAAATGTGCTGTCCTGTAATTACTTGAAACGTGTGTTTTGGAGGTGCGACTGAGTTTGTGAGAAGTTTTTATGCAATTCAGTGGAAACCACTTATGGTTATGTCTTATGATTGTGATGTAACATAATATGAAAAGAATCAAATGCAACATTGTAGAGGTACTTTTGTGAATATGTGAGATTGTGCTTGTGCTACAGTGTCAAAATAAAGTGAATATGTGCATAAGGGAAATGTGCTTGGGGGATGTGGTGTTCTTGTGTTGTGAATGCTTTTGCTACACTTTATTACATGTTTTTATTTAAAAACAAAATTTGTTCAATGGTGCTTGGCTTCAAGCGGCTTCTTTTCTGGCTGACGATCTCGCCAGCCTTGGAAAAGATCCTCTCACAAGGGACAGAGGATGCTGGTGTAGAAAGATACTGTGTAGAAATGATAAAAAGGTGTGGGTAGGCAGACTTTTGGAGGAGCCAATATTTTAGCGGGTCCTCTGTCCTGGGCAGTAGTTTGTCCTTCAGATATCTGGATAAGTAAAGAAAAAATGCAAGGTCATGATCATTTGAGCAAGATATGAATACAAAATGAATTAGAATATGTAAAGTTAAAATGTTTTACCTCTGGACCTCTGCTATTGCACTGGCGGTACAATTGGATGGAGGTTGTGCATCCACATGGCTGTCGAGTAGGTCCCAGAGGCTGTTGTTCTGGACAGGGGGTGGACCCTCTGCAGGTGGCAGTGGCAGAGCCGGTGCAGGCATTATATTTGCACATTCTCTTGTGAGCCTTTCCACCGCTGCCTGACAGCTCGTTGAGCTGCAGAAGCCCACCTCTTTGAATCGGGGAGCCAGTAATGTTGAAAGTGTTAAGGAAGTTACCTTTTCCAGCATGGCACATTTCTCCTGCAGGTTGGTGTTTATGTTATGAACCAAGTTGCTGGCTATATGATGTGTTACTGAAGCACACTGTCTTACAGCTTTGTGCTTCAGCATTTTGACCATGGGGATCACCTTGGATCCAGACACCCTTCCCTTCCTCTGTGGCCTGGTGGAAGGGAGAGAGGACTGAAATGCACTGATTAATAGTTTCATAGTCCTCAGCAGAAAATGGCAGGAGGGGGGTGTTGAGGCTGCGGAGGGCTGCACCCAGGGGCTCCCTCTGCTTGTACAGCCGCTGGAACATTGAGAATGTACTGTTCCAGCGGGTGTCCACTTCTTGCACAACTTTGTGCTCGGGTCGGCCCATCTGTCGCAGAGCTTTTCTTTGGCTGTGGTGCTGGACTTGAAATGCCCCACGATTTTACGTGCCCTGGTGCGTAGGTCGTCCAGGTCAGATGTCTGTGTCAATGACTTCTTCACCACCAGATTTAACATATGAGCAAAACAGTTAATGTGACGCACATTAAAATATTGGCACAAGCAATCGTATTAGGTGCTGTGTCTGTGACCAGACACCTCACTTTGGCTCTGATTCCCCACTCAGCCATCACAGTGGCTTTGGCCTCTGCAATGTGTGCTGCAGTGTGGGACCGGGGGAATTGCTTGACACCAAGCAAGACAGTTTTGAGCTGGACCTCCTCTGTGACAAAGTGCCCAGTCACTGCCAAGTAGGCATCCATGTTTATTGAGGTCCACATATCTGCGGTTAAACAGATAGTGGACGCCTTTGCCACTTCTGCCACGGCCTGCTTTTTTCTGATCTTATATTTTTCCTCCATCCGTTTCAGGGCCTTCCTTCCTGGGATCGTATATGTTGGATCCAGGAGGTGGACAAAGGCCCTAAAGCCTTCATTCTCCACCACAGACAATGGCTGTGTATCCACAATGACGAGGTTCAGCAAGGCCTCATCCAGCTGTTGCTTCCTGGACACTGATGAAAGAAAAATATTTAGGTTACGTGTGCAACTATTAAATCTTATTGTATATAAATATTATAGACTCAACTGAAGAATAGGTTGTATTAAATAGTTACAATACCAGAAGAGTCAGCAGGGTGAGCTTCAGCTGAGGTGCTCGGCTGAGAAGTTGCTGCATCCTCATGCTTGGCACGAAGATGCCGCAACATAGAGGAGGTGTTATTCCCATACACCAGCTCTCGCGAGCATATGAGGCACTGAACCTAAATTCAAAAAAAATACATTAAGAAATTTATTTACATGCGATATTAAAACAGTCAAGATAATATGAAGTTGAAAATAATACAAGTGATGTCATAACATTCATTCTTTTTCTGTAACCATTACATCCAAGTGTAACAAGAAGATATTTTGCAATGCCATATTATATCTCATTGCTCCTCAATACACAACTGAGTGCCACAGAAAGTCATTCCTGCCTGTGGCCATTAAACTGTATAACTCCTGTCAAAACAAACAAAGCATAATTATAATTACACATATGTAAAGCTAATGATTTCACTTTATATATCTGTTTACTGTATTTTAGCTCATTTTCTACTACTTTGCACGGAGCAACTGGAACAAAGCAATTTCTCCCCGGGGATCTATAAAGGATTCTGATTATAAAACACCTACCTTTAGTAAGTGATGCTCAAATGAAGCAATAAAGCAGTATTGAACCACTTTGCCAATTGTATTGAACATGGGTTCATTCATTCAAAGGTTCATTTCAGTGACACTGGGCATCTCGGTCTCCTTAAAAAGAACGAAGCCGCGCCAAAGTTTCAAATCAGTCACCTCACTTCCGGTGGTTCGTTGTGACGTGTGAAGCTTCAAACGTCATTGGTCATGTGATCGCGGAGATTTGATACAAGCCTCGACACAGCGCTTCGGACCAACCTGCTTCAGGAAGAGCGACACAAGCTCCAAAGCCTCGGTATCGTTTGCCCATCCCTATCTGCAACTCTGAGATAAATTATTGCTTTTTGTCAAGAGATGACACACCTTTCAATTCAGTGACTGTCCAATCTGTGTTGCATTATCTACCTCATTCCACTTTACTGTTGGTTGTGGGGTGAAACTTATGCTTGATATGAGACCTGTCTGACATTTTGGGTAGAGCTTTAAAACTGCAGTTGTTTACAATCTAATGTCTTGCTTTACTAACCTGAGAACACAAGCACAGACAAGGCTAACTCTGCACTACTTTATACTAGAGGATCATTGGCCAGATCTTGGTCCTGAGCTGGTCCTTCAGACAAGCATAGGTGCTTTCCAGTTTTAGGCTAATTTGAACAGGGTATCTGAATTATCCAGTCGTGGTGGTAAAACCAAAGATTTCCTAAGCATTGAACAACTTGAAGACAATTACCCTGAAAGTGACACCATCATTTTTTGCAATACTACAAGGTGGCTGAGTAATTGGGTGTTTTGCCTTAAGCTGTTGGTGCTGCTTAATTTTTACGTTAATGTATACCTTGCAATTGTGGTACATCAGTTTTTCATGGCCTGAAACAAATTAAATGCATAAGGATGTTGAAATCCCCTACCGTTATGATTTTTCTGTCTTTTGTACTAACTCAGAAATTCAGAGGAGTCTGAATAAGGTGCAGGTAGGTGATAAACTGACTATCAGAACTGTTTTTTGTGTTTTCCCATCCAAGATAAGGCTTTCAAAAGAAATATCCTGGAGTTGTGTTGATCTAGTATTAAAATGGCTACTACTCCTCCTTGGCCTGAGCTTCTGGGAATATGGGTGTTAGCATTAGTGGGTGGAGTCAACTCATTTAAACTAACATAATTATTAAACGTCCAACTCCCTGTTTATTGATTTATTTAGTAGGTCAGGGACAGGCCATCTCTGTGGGGTTTTTAATTAGTGACTGCTCGAAAGGAAGCACAGAATCAACTCCTGGTCTCAACTCTGGATTGTCATGGTGTTGGGTTTCTAATAAACTTCTAGATAAGAGAGCTGCTCCATCCAAAGTGGGATGGGGATGCCGTCTCTCCTCATGAGACCAGGTTTTCCCAAGAAGGTTTGCCAATTATTTATAAAACCATATTGTTTTGACCTCCGATTGGTGTAATCGGGTGTTATTACTGCCAACATGAATGGTAACTTTAGAGAATATGCAATTCTCTTTAGTCAACAGTTTCGGGTAAGACTGTTGCCCTCTCTGACCCCGGGAAAATACCTGACTGTGGTCGCTGGTGTCGCTATTTTCACGTTCCTCAGGATAGAGTTACAAATCTTTGGCTTCTCAGTCTGTGAGGTGGTGAGTGGGGAAAACTTGTTTTGAAGTGTGAGTTGGTTGATGTGGAACAGGACTGCGCCTCATTGCGGACAATCACCCAGCTGCCCGTTTGTCTCCTGGCTTCCTCCAGTCCAAGTGCACTGTGACCCTGGAAATGGGTGGTTCTCAGATGCTGGTAATGCACTTGAGGAGACTCACCTGGGTGATTGCCATGGTGCCCAAGGCAGCAGAGGTTTCATCAATTACGGGTTTATTCCTCTCACGAGGGCATTAGTGGTCTCTGGTCTCTTGGTGGAGTCTCTACAAATGAGTGCACACTTCTGGAAGTGGTCTTTCAGACCCGTGTGTTCTCCCGTGGCATGGGACAGGTCAACCTCCCTGAGGTAGTAATCCACACTTCAAAGCAGTCACTTTCTTGAGCGAGTGACTCCAGCTGATGGGTGAGCAGCCCTCGGATCGTGTGCCCCCCACTATCAGCTTCCTCTAAGAAGCCTTAGTCACTCCAGGCATCGCAGTCGCACCCTCTCCCCACTCCAGGGAGCTGGTAGCGATCACCTCCAGCATCTGCAGAGTGTTGATAAAATACAAATGTTATCAATCAAAATTATTTTTTAATTTCTTGAATATTTTGAAAACATAATTGTAGAATGGGGCACCACCCTGAAAAGACAATCAATCTATGCCTTGGAAATCAGTCTTAAATAATCACTGTAAGTGACTATGATATCCCAATTAAACAATATTGAAGGTATGAATCCAAGCACATACTCTCTCAACCTGTGCTCTGATTCTCTTCACCTTCACTGTCTCTGCAGCCAAACAATCTTTCTATCAGACTAAAATTCAATCCTTCTTCTCTAACCTCCCTGACCCCCCCCCCTCTACCAATTCACTTTGTCAACTACTAAAAAGTAGTTGACAACTTTTTAATTAACACATCCCCATCATTTGGTTGATTTCCGGACTCTCAAAGAGGCTAGAGTGACCCCCTTCCTTAAAAAAACCCACCCTTGACCCGTCTGAAGTAAATAACTACAGACCTGTCTCTCTTCCTTTTCTTTGCAAAACACTGGAGCGTGCTATCTTTAATCAACTCTCTTCCTACCTGCATCGGAACAACCTTCTCGATCCTCTTCAGTCTGGTTTTAAAGCAGGTCACTTGACCGAAACTGCACTTTTTGCTGTCACTGAGCAACTCCACACTGCCAGGGCTGCTTCTCTCTCCTCTGTTGCTCATCTTCTTGGACCTGTCTGTAGAGTTTGAAACAGTTAACCACCAGATCCTTACTTCCTCCCTTCAAGGACTAGGTGTCTCAGGCTCTGCACTTTCCCTACTAAACTTTATTTATAAAACGCTTTAAGCAGCTGTAACTAAGACAAAGTGCTGTACATGAAAAGAAAAACAATAAAAATGTAAAAACAAGAGCAGAGTCTCATGCTGAGTTGAAAGCCAAAGAATAAAAATGGGTTTTAAAAATGGACAGTGAGGGGGCTTGTCTGTGGCGTGGGAGGACATTCCAAAGACTGGGACTGGAAAAGGCTCTTTCCCCTCTGAGCTTCCGCTTACACCTCGGTACCTCCAGGAGCAGCTGACAGAGGTAAAGCGGGGCACGACCATTTAAAGATTTAAAAACAAATAAAAGAATCTTAAAGTGGACTCTAAAATGCACAGGCAGCCAGTGGAGGGAGGCCAGAATTGGAGTAATGTGCTGACTCTTACATGCCCCAGTTAAGAGGCGAGCAGCAGTGTTCTGGACCAACTGGAGACATGTGAGGGAGGACTGGCTGACTCCAAGGTAGTCAGCCTAGCATTGCATTAATCCAGCCAAGATGTAATGAAGGTGTGGATTACTGCTTCAAAGTGCTTATGTGCAAGAAAGGGCTTCACCTTTGCCAGTTGTCTCAGGTGAAAGAAGCTGGACTTCACTGTTGCACCAATTTTCCGGTCCAATTTAAAATCACTGTCTATCTTAAAACCCAAGTTTGAGACTACTGGCTTCATATATTGTGTCAAAGGGGCGAAGTCAGCCGGGGGGTTCACTTGAGCCCCTCGGACCAAACACCATCACTTCTGTCTTTTCATTAAATTTTAAAAAGTTCGGAGACATCCAGGCTTTAATGTCTTCAAGACATAACAGAAGTGACTTCAGACAGGCATTTGTCTTTTTCAGTGGCAAATAGATCTGACTGTCGTCAGCGTAAAAATGAAAGGAAATGCCGTGTTTTATCCAACGTGACCGCTACGTCACGTATAATGGTATCACTCGCTATTACCGCGAGGCAACGCAAGATGGCACCTGTGCTCAGACACCGACCGTCAGCTCTC
Organism: Solea senegalensis; assembly: GCF_019176455.1. Taxonomy (NCBI): domain Eukaryota; kingdom Metazoa; phylum Chordata; class Actinopteri; order Pleuronectiformes; family Soleidae; genus Solea; species Solea senegalensis. The sequence continues at coordinate 20,966,454 of NC_058034.1, forward strand.
ACCTCTTACGGGCTGGGGGGCAGAGTGAAAGAGGAGGGGTGAGGGAGGAAATGGAGTCAGCAGTGAGGAGGGAAATTGTAAGGGGACGTGGCTGATCGTAAATCTCCTGTTGATCACACGGTTTATCCAACCGTACTCGACTTAAACTGCGATTGTAACAGATCCAAGGAGATTTTCCGTCTCACCACGTGATCACGAACCGTGTTGAGGACACAGGGTGATCAAAATAATAAAAGGGGAATAAGGATCACACAGATCATCAGCGAGAGAAGAGGCACACGGGAAATAGAGATTTCTCTCGATCACAGTTTTGCAGGAGTTTGTCCAGTTACTCTGTAGTTTTACAGATCAAGTAAAATCGTCTATCCTGCCTTGTGGAAGGAAATACACAGACAAATAATAATCACCAACAGCTGTGTGGACGGCACCAGTTAAACACAGAAGCAAACTTGCAGTCAATATATTCAGCTCGCTAGTCACGATCTATACTGAACTAACTACAATCACAACTATATTTCACAGCGTGTGCGTGGCACATGAGTTATATATACAGTTTGCTGGTCGCGATCTCACTGAGTATCTGTAACGGCTGAACATAATGTGTGTATATAACAATATTTAATAAATTTTGCTGTGTACAAATGTGATTTTGTGCAGAAATGTTTATATTCAAGTCTTTCATATGTAACATTTTTACAATAGTCAGACTGCCTTTTGAAAAAAATTAATAAGAGAACAAAGTGGAGAAATGGGTTCACCTAGCTGTACTTTTACTACAAGGACCAAAGAAAATGAAAAACAAAAATAACTTACTGTTCGCGTCCCCTGAGACGTAAAGGCCCATAGTCTGCTCTGTAGATGTTCAAAGCTTTCTGCAGAGAGAATACATTCAAGCACACAGGTTCGAAGCCAGGGTGGTCTGCCATGCAGGAAGGTGGGTTCTGCAGCTGGTTCAGTCTTCGTAGAACCTGTAAATGTGAAATAGTAATGTGAGGAAATGACAGAGACTACGTGCACACTCGATAGGCAAAAATGAAGGGGAAAGTAAAAATGCATGTGCTACTGTAAATGTATAGTTATGTTTTCGTTCAACAAGCGCTCATGTACTACCTTTGGTATCTCCCTGCAGCAGAGGTTCTCTGGGGATGTAGGCATTGCTGTACAATTGCCACAAGTACACCTAAACCACAGGGGAAAAAAGGGGAAACATTAGTTATACATGTATATTATTTCTAATATGATATTTGCGACTACATGTCAGGTGATAGATAGATAGATACTTTATTCATCTCAAAGAGAAATTCACAGTTCAGCAGCTCCAGAATATGTTACAAGATAGAAACATAAGAGGCATGCAAGTCTATGTACAGTCTAAATAAAAAAGTTATAAAGGCTATATGCCACGACATATGTTTACTAATTCGAAGTACAGCATTAGGCTGAAACGCAGTACCAACGGGTAAACGGACATTACTATAGGGTTCACGGAGGTGCCAGACAGTCACCTGTGGAACGGGGGATGGGGCTACGGTGCACGGGGGGGGGACATAACAATGACGTAACGTTATTACGGTTTAGCTGAGAATAAAAACGCCGCTATTCAATTCCCACTGCTGTGGAGAACTCCGGAGTAGCATGCCAGTCACTGAAACAAATCTAGAGTATTATAAGCAGTGAGTTACACAAACTGCGGCCAGCGGTCGCCGTATTTAGTCAGCGACTGTATATAACCGACGTACAAGCACACACATTTTTAAAAAAAAGTCAAATGGAGCGCATAACTGACCATTCTGACACGTCTTGTCGTAGTCTGCATACTACAACTTCTTCCGTAACCTCCTCTTGTTCAGGGTCGGACTCTGGTTCAAACATATATGGTTGAACCGCAAAGTTTCATCCAGCAGCCAAGTTTCTCCCACGGTCCACGTTCAAGTGTTGTCATGGTAGCGTGAGCGTGCCGGCTTCGGCACACCCCCTGGAAGACGTGGGTGTGTTTGCCTGTGTCTCATTTGCATGTAAAGGGACAATGCACAAAACCGAGCGTTCTGAAAGGGGCGGGTTTAGCAGGGTTATTGAACTACTATGATTCTTCATCCTTATGGTATTTTGACCAAAGCATGTCACTGACATGTTCATTAGGACACCAGGGAACTATTTTAATGGGGGAAATGGGGTATAATATGTCCCCTTTAACACAGGTGATTTACAGCCATGCATGGAACATACGCACGGTAATATGAAAAGAAAATAATAAACACCGTGAAATTATCGGGTGTCCACTACCCGTTCCTATAATAATCACTGGGATAACCTTGTCTGCCCAGACATAAATCCTCTTAGTATGAGTTGTCTTCTGGGGCAAACGTGGGGCTCCCGCTCCGTGGTGAACGTCTGATTCGTAGACGGCGATCAGTGGAGATGAGGGAGATATAGAGGCGCTTCAGGGCACGTCTGGGTAGTTGTGTGGAGCGTAGCGTGCAGCTTACGACAGGGACAGCGGGTCGACCGTGTTAGGAGTATGCTGAATCGCCACTTCCTCTTCTGCTGGTAAAGTTGGAATAACTCTCAAGGGGAGTTATTCACAGGATCCTCAAACTCAAAACAAAACAAAAATGGACAGGAAAAATCTTCAGTTCGGCCAGCAAGAATGAACGCTTCTCAGGGATTTGTGACCCGGCAGTTCTTGCCGGAGAGCCTGTAGCTCTGCCGTCTCGTCTGGAGGAATCACAGTTGCCTGAAACGGGGTTCTTTATTAGCTCCCGGATCGTCTGCAGGGCAGGATCCTGTTGCTGCATGGCAACTAAGTCACCATCGTCTGGTTTCCGCCCTAGGTAGACTGCCTGTCCACTGACCTGAGCATAGTCTGTCTGTTCTCTAGCCTGCCGACGAGTAATCACATATACTGTGCAGGTTTGGGAAACAGGTAGCCATTTCGGGTTGAATTCCCATGCTGGGCCTTGCTCAGCCCCCAACTTAGCCAACCGGTCTGCCTCATCATTCCCTTCCTTGTCAGGACCATCAATGCGGGAGTGACCCTTGACTTTCTTCCAGTACAAGGTTATCCCATGGCCCGTAACCAGGCCGTCACATGTCAGGAACAACTCAGAGTGCTTAACCTCCTTGTTCCGGGCATTCTTCATCTCATTGTTCTTCCAAGAGGGAAGATGTGCAATGAAGCTGAGTCAGGAGTAGTTAGAGTCAGAGCAGACCACCAGCTGCTTGACAAGTGGACGGCTTGTTGTAACATGATCAATACATCTGCAAACTCGGCGTATTGGCTGGTTTTAGGACCAAGCTGATGAGTGGGTTCTGAGACCATACGATATCAACTCCAGCTCTGACTTGGTCATCGTGGCCAAAGGAGCACCCATCCACATATACCAGTGGAAGATCCAAACAGACGTTCTCCTCGTAATGGAGGTGGTGGCTGGGGAGAGAGCGCACCGACATCTATTGCAGGGGCTGAGGGCAGTTCATCGCACTCACAGTGGTGACAATCAGCCAAGCCCCAGTCGGGTCGGCTAGCGTAAGCTACGACCCGCTTGTCAGTGTCATGTCTCTGCGCTAATGCAGCACTGAGGCAGTGACTTGAGAAGCTAGCCTCATTAAGCAGAACGCCTGGTCTTGGGGTTCCGCCCACTCAAAGGTTCGGTCTTTCTTGAGAAGCTCATTGAGAAGTCTTGCCACCTCTGCATAGTCCTCAATGAACTGGCGGGAGTAGTTGCAGATCCCAAGGAAGCTTCTGAGTCCTGACACGTCTGTGGGGGGCTTAAGGTCTTGATTGGCTCAAACTCTCCCTGCTTGGGGTTCAATGCCATTCGCGCCCACATACTCTTTCCTTCCGTTGGCACCACTGGCCCTTCAAAACCGCCAACCTAGCCCCAGCGGTGGAGAGTTGCCCCAGTACATGTCAGATCTCGGCCAGGTGTTTTTCCCACGTCCGATTCCTCATGAGGATGTCATCCACATAGATGAGATTTCCACGAGCGGCAGCGTCGCTCATGGCCTTATGCAGGAATATGTTGAACTCGGCCGGGGAATTTGAGTACCCAAATGGACAGCAGTACCAGGTGTATTGCTGGTTACCAAATGAGAAAGCCAGAAATGAGAAAGATAAGCTGGATCAATTCTCATTGTCCAGAAACCATTAGCTACATCGACTGTGGAGAAGTAGCGGACATTCTTCACCTTGGCCAGTTCCTGATCTAAGTGATGGGGCCAGCGAGACAGTGGAACCTGTTTGTTTAGGGAGCGGTAGTCAATAGTGCCGTTAAGTTTTAACACAGGCCATATTGGGGAGTTGTAGGTGGAATTGCATCCCCGGATGATTTGCTTCTCCAATAGCTTGTCGAGTATCAGTATGGACAGTATGGAGATCGGTGACTCCGCAGTCGCTGGAGTCTTTTGCGAAGATGGACTGGAAGTCATGAAACAGCTTACGGAGAGATGCTCTCTGCTCATCGGAGGTAAGTGCATCAGCTTTTGCATGTTGCTGTTCAATCTCCACCTCAAATCCAGGGTACGCTTCCTCCGGAGAGGGATTGCTTGCACGAAGCACTGCTTTGCTCAAACTCAACATTGCCTCCTCCATGCCTCTGTCTTTCTGGAATTTTGTTGTTTTCTCTTGTTTGTTGATTTCTTGTATTTTGTGTTTTGCTCATTCCTTCCACCATGTATGTTGGCCTCCTTCAGAGGCCAAAAGGGGGAATTGAAGACAGTATTTTTCCTCTGATATGACTTACATATTAATTGAAGACAGTATTTTTCCTCTGACATGACTTACATATTTTGTTTACCAGATGTACCAGTCTCATATCTTGTTTTCACTCCCTTAAACGACTTTAACTACGCTTTAGCTGCACTACACTGGTGCCACAAGATTTGCATAACACCACATGACTAACTGCCACATCAGCCCTAACAGACAAACGACTCCTTATAAGGACATGACTCACACGACTCAGACGACCCCCTAGCACAGCTATAATATACACAGAATTCCGCACCCGACTCAGACTCCAGCTGCGACTCTCGGGTTACACTTTGTACCTTGTGCCACTTGTAACTCAAGAATAAACAAGCACTGCTTTGCTCAAACTCAACATTGCCTCCTCCATTCTTTCCAACCGAGGATCCAAACGAACCTGAGGAAGGAACATCCTTCAATAGCCTTGGGTGTTCTACCCGGCTATTAGACACCGAGGGTATTATTCTGACCCTGCGTTCGGTGCCTCCCTATCGGGCGCCTCAGGAGGGGGTGAAGAACCTTTGTCTGGAGAGCACTGGGAAAGATGGTACCAGGTGTCCCGCTTTCCGGCCAGCCGGACGGCATGTGAGGTCCTCTCAGTCACTGTGAACGGTCCCATCCACCGTGGCTCAGTCCACTTTCTCTTCAGCACCTTCAGGTACACTCGAGGGGTGACGTGTATCGGTTGTCCTTGCCCTGGGTCTCTGGCGGTCTGCCTGGAGAATCTGGAACCCAAGAACTGAACGTTTGGCATATATGAGATGTGTGGTTTCTTACCCAAATCTTCTGTTGGTGTCAAAGGTCCCATGGGTCCGGGAAAAGAGCGACCTGTATGGAGCTCAAAAGGCGAGTATCCAACTCGAGGGTTAAGAGACATTCTTACACACATCAATGCCATCGGGAGGGCCGTCAGCCAATTTGTCTGTTTTGTTGCAATGATTTTGTTCAATTTATCTTTTACGGTCCGATTCATTCTTTCCACCTTACCCTGTGACTGAGGGTGGTAAACTGAACCAAACTTATGTTGGAGCCCCAACATTTTTTCAACTTTCGCCAAATCCTTGTTTTTGAAATGAGTGCCATTGTCACTGTTGATGGATTTGGGAAAACCATGTGTTGGAATGAAATGATTCACCAAATGTTTACACACACTTAAAGCATCCTCCTTTCTACAGGGGTATGCTTCTGGCCATCCCGAGTAAGCGTCAACCATAACCAACAGGTATCTGTACCCATTCACAGGTACCAGCATGTCTGTGTAGTTGATGGTCACTTCCTGTCCTGGAAAGAAAACTTGGCTTGTATTACACCCTTTTTCAGGTTTCAGGGTTGGTCTCACCGTGCATGTATTACACACTTCACAATGTTGCACATAGTCTTCCACCATGCTTTTAATCGTCTGATGGTTTCCTGTTTTCCCACATGTGTGGGGCCATGTGCTTCTTCAATCAAACTCTTGAGCATGGCAGCTGGAGGTATGGGGCGTCCCCCTTTTCCCCATATGCCATCTTCAGTTTGTATAGCACCCTTGTGTTTCCACATAGATTTTTCCTCAGGGCTTGCTGCTGCTTGAATTTTCAGCATTGTTTGGGTGTCCAATATGGCTGGGATGGGAGTATTGTCCTGATTATCACTTAATACTGCCATTTGAGTGTCCATTGGCACATAACCAGCCGTTTTCTTTGCAACTTCATCTGCTGCCCGGTAGCCTCTTGCAACCGGGTCATTTCCAATTGCATGCCCTTTGCATTTGATCACTGCCACTTTAAAAGGACAGTGCAAAGCCTGATGTAATTTTAATACATCATCAGCGTTTTTTACTGGAGTTCCCAAGGCAGTCACGTATCCAGTCCTTTGCCATTCTGCTAGTCCGTAGTGAACTGCTGTTACTACGTAAGCAGAGTCAGTATAGATATTTACAGTCAAGTCCGTTGCACATAAAAGTGCTTCTGTCATGGCGATCATTTCTGTCTTTACTGTTGTATGTTGTCCGTCTGTCTGTCGTATGACCGCGTAGGAGGATTTCAGTCCGTCACCCTGTCTGAAACAACATCCGTCAGTGAACAGTACAAGGTCTGGGTTTGTCAATGGTTCCATGTATAAGTGTGACCTAACTGTCTGTGCTTCTTTATCTCTCTGTGCACATTCATGTGGTTCACCTTCTACAATACCATCTGCCATGTTTGCACCTTCATGTTTGAAAATCAAATTTTGTGCAGTCAGAACCTGGTGTTGTGGTTACTTTTACTTCTAACTGTTTCTTCCTAGATGTTTTGTTATCCATCATTTCTCCTTCCAAACTGCCACTAGTAACCACGAAAATGGGCAGTTGGAATTGAAAAGGATTTGTTGGTTCTACTTGTTGGAAAGGGTTCTTGTTACTTGGGTAAGGAGGCGGTTCTAAACTCGCCCGTGTCATATGTGTCTGTGTGTGTAGTCGTGTAGTGGAGGATACAGGCCACTAGGTGGAGCAGTAGGCTCACATTCTGCGCTCTGGTTTCCACCCTCACTTTTTACGTCATCAGTCTTTGCTGCGCAGCCAGTCTGCGCACCAGGCTGTTGTTCCGGTTGGGGCAACAGCGCGAAACCATATGATTTACGTCACCACAGGACAACCTCTTTCAGGCGTATAAGGCTACCATAACCATGTCATTTACGTCTCCACAGGACCCTTTTAGGGACTACAAGGCTAATATTTCAACTTTTCACACTATTTAATCTATCCCCACAAAACCTTTACTTTATTATCCGAATTTCACAGCAACAGCTCACTTCAAAAACAACATTGCTTTTACACGACTGAGGTTCGGAATAGAACACCAAGCGTGAAGGTAAAATTCCTTCTTACCTTATTTCAGGTTAGGACCCCGCAGGGTGTTCCACCCAAACCACCAGTCTTTTGCCAATTCTTCAAATGTCTTTCCTAGAGGATCCTGTTCGTGATGCCAAATTGAAGGATGTTCCTTCCTCAGGTTCGTTTGGATCCTTGGTTGGAAAGAATGGAGGAGGCAATGTTGAGTTTGAGCAAAGCAGTGCTTGTTTATTCTTGAGTTACAAGTGGCACAAGGTACAAAGTGTAACCCGAAAGTCGCAGCTGGAGTCTGAGTCGGGTGCGGAATTCTGTGTATATTATGGCTGTGCTAGGGGGTCGTCTGAGTTGTGTGAGTCATGTCCTTGGGAGTCGTTGGTCTGTTAGGGCTGATGTGGCAGTTAGTCATGTGGTGTTATGCAAATCTTGTGGCACCAGTGTAGTGCAGCTAAAGCATAGTTAAAGTCGTTTAAGGGAGTGAAAACAAAATATGTAAGTCATGTCAGAGGAAAAATACTGTCTTCAGTATGAGTTTTCTTCTGGGGCAAACGTGGGGCTCCCGCTCCGTGGTGAACGTCTGATTTGTAGACAGCGATCAGTGGAGATGAGGGAGATACAGAGGCGCTTCAGGGCGCGTCTGGGTTGCTGTGTTTGAGTGCAGCTTACGACAGGGACAGCGGGTCGACCGTGTTAGGAGTATGCTCAATCGCCACTTCCTCTTCTGCAGGTAAAGTTGGAATAACTCTCAAGGGGAGTTATTCACAGGATCCTTAAACAAAACAAAAATGCACGATTGTCCGCTAACGCCGATGGTATCAGGTTGGAAGGGAGGAGGTCACGGCCGCCTGTGGGTTTTAAGGTCTCCTCTGGGGGACCGACCCCCCAGTGATTCTCACCAATGGGCAACGAGCCATATGCTGCTGATGTCACACATCGCAGTGGTTTCTGGGAGTTTGAGTCCGGCCCACTCTGAACCCCCCCCCACCCGCTGAAAGTGGGGGTCAGAGGAACGTCTCTCAGCCCACGAGGCTAGGTTTTTATGACCCCTAACTTTTGACCAGGCCGCAGTCAGGCTTCAGGAAAGCAGTAAGGCCTCACAGTTCACTTATGCTTAGGGTACACATGTTAAAATTCAGAATCAGGTACAGTGAGGGGTCCTCGTCGTGGAAGGCAAGGACTGGTGGCGTCTTTAGCTGGACTCAGGTGTAGTCCTTCCAAAAACCGACAATGAGAACGGATTTCAAACAATACACGTTCAATAAGTGGGAGGTTAAGGAGGAAGCCAATCTCTAAATCGGTGGGATTTACGTAAATGGGGATTGCGCTACCAAGATTGTATATTAAGTGCCATGATTGATGTCGTAGCTGTGGCCAACCTAGCCCCAGCAGCGCAGAGTTGCCCCATGGTCTCAGCCAGGTATTCTTCCCATGTCCGATACCTCAAAGATGAGATTTCCACGAGTGGCAGCGTCGCTCATGGCCTTATGCAGGAGTATGTTGAATACGGCCAGGGAATTTGAGTACCCAAACAGACAGTGGTTACCAAATAAGAAGGCCAGCTTCTACTGGTCCGCTGGATCAACTCTCATTGTCCAGAAACCATTAGCTACATCGACTGTGGAGAAGTAGCGGACCAGTCCCTGATCTAAGTGGATCATGGGCCAGCGAGACAGTGGAACCTGTTTGTTCAGGGGGCGGTAGTCAATGCAAGAGTGTGTGTGTGTGTGTGTGTCACTTGCTATTACGGCGAGGCAACGTAAGATGGCGCCTCTGCTCAGACTCCGACCGTCAGCTCTCGCCTCTCACGGGTTGGGGGCAGAGTGAAGGAGGAGGGATGAAATGGAGTCAGCAGTGACGAGGGAAATTTAAAGGGGAGTAAAGTAAAGGGACGTGGCTGGTTTTACGGATCGAGTAAAATCATTTATCCTGCTGTGTGATCGCGCTCTGCAAAGGAAATACAAACAAATAATATTCACCAACAGCTGTGCGGACGGCACCGCAGTTAAACGCAGAAGCAAACTTCAGTCAATATATTCAGCTCGCTAGTAGCAACCTATACTGAACTAACTACAATCACAACTATATTTCACAGCGCGTGGTTGACGCACGTTAACATCGGAAATGAACCTGAGTTACATATACGGTTCGCTGGTCGCGATCTCACTGACCTTAACACAGGTGATTTACAGCCGTGTAGGGAACATGCGCATGGTAATAAACCCAGTGAAATTATCGGGTGTGCACTATCCGTTTCTATAATAGTCACTGGAATAAACTTGTCTGCCCAGACATAAATCCTCTTAGTATGAGTTGTCTTCTGGGGCGAGACGTGGGGCTCCCGCTCCGTGGTGAACATCCGATTCGTAGACGTTGATCAGTGGAGATGAGGGAAAGACGGAGCAGGCGCTTCGGGGCGCGCCTGGATAGCTGTGTGGGGGGCAAGGACAGCGGGTCCCTGCTGCACAACGGGTTAGAAGTATGCTCAATTGCCACTTCCTCTTCTGCAGGTAAAATTGGAATAACTCTCAAGGGTGTCATGGTTTGATCTGTTTAACTGCATCATACTCATCTGAGTCATCTGTCTTTTCCTGGGATCACTGACAGTGACACAGTGCTGGTTCTCTGGGGCTTCAGAAACTGGTCCATCTCCTACAGCTTCAGTCTCTTTTGTCCCAAGCATTCTAGATTTTGTCGAACACTTCTGTGCACTGGCTCAGTTGACCCAACACCATGCTCTTTTAGCCTGGATCGCAGTACAGGATTCTTCTCTCATTGGCTAATTTCACTTCTTTTGGGACCCCCTTCAGGTACATGGGTTCACAGGCAGCATCAGTCACTCAACTTCCTTGTCTCGAGCAAGGAGACCACCATCTTTTCTGAAAGTAAACAGACCTATGGTCAAGCCTATGGAGGGCAGTCAGCTAATGTGTTATTTGATAAAAACAATACAATTACTATGATATGTCTATAACCATATTCATCCGTAAACTATAGCTGTAGTTTTACTTAAGGATGTTCAAGCAGTGAATCCTTATGGGTCTCCTCAGCTGCAGTATTAGCAGGGATCGACCTGGTAGCATTTCATGCTGTGACTCATAATTGCTAGCAGCAGAACCAATATTCAATTTAGTGTAGTGTTGGTACACATTTCATTTAACTTAGTTCTCAACATTGCATTTATTTTCTCAACCAGACCTTGACTTTGAATATAATATGATACTTTCATATGTTGTTTGATTCTTAGTTACCTCAGGATACATGTCAACACAAATACTGACTCAGAAACAATCCATCCTCCATGTGAGGATCGCGGAGGTGCTGGGCTAATCTCACCTGACATAGGGCGATAGGCACACCCTGGCCAGTCAGTCCATTGCAGGGCCACATGTAGACAAGCAACCACTCACGCCTATTGGAGATTAAACAATAGTCACTTCAAAAACTTTTCTGTTCCAAGGTTGTCAGATACTACTTCAATCCAGTGACCAAAATGATTCATGGTTAGTTTATTGTTTCTAATAACCACATGATTCATAATTAAATATTTAAACTGTCCATCTAGGAATTGGAGTATTAAACTACTTTACAGATGTATCTAATTTTATTTCATCATTTCAAATGCAAGTTCATTCTCATAACCATTTAATTTGTTATTGTTCCAAAACTGCATTTCCATTATTCCCCCCTCACACAGATTTTAACTGTGCAAATCCTAAACTAGATTAATTAATGACAAGTCACATCGAACTAAATTCCAATTTGCTAACATCTCGTTACATCATCTGACTTTAAACAGTGTTGCGCAGGGGAACAAAATACATTTCAATCAATTGCTCTTTTTATTTGAGACCAAAGAATCTTCTATCATTGCAGACTCACCACTTTCCTTAACCAATAAATGTTCATATTTGATTATACAGTAGTCTAATAATAAACACTTAAATCCATTCATGAACCACCAACATACATTTCTTCCCAAATGATTAATGGAACTTTAGGCAGCAAGTTTGGACAATATCACCATTTAGTCAAACAAGAGACATCTATACTTCCTTAACACACCATATCCAGGACAGACCCTCAAGCTTCCTGTCATATGTCCAGAATACCCTCTTGTCTCATGTTTACTTACTAAGAGTCAATCTTTTAAAACAACTTCAGCCTGAAATCATTTTAAAGTTTTGTCCTTGCTTGAAGTACAACTGAGCTAATCAGGGACGATCCTTTTTTACCCAGTCATGACACTCACCTGTGGAGTGTTCTGGTATTTTTAGATATAAATGGTTTGGGATTTTAACCCTTTAAAAGGCAGGTAGGCGGTGATTCATCCCCACACCATGTTGTACCATATCCTGAGTATGATATATGCAGAATTCAGATTCTTTAGCATTAGCAGCCACATGCATGAGCTTGTTTTACGCAGGTTGAGCTAACAGATGCAGCACTACAAGTAGAACACCATTGTCATACATGGTGTCACAAGCTTATACCTCTGCAGTGAGGTATGAAGCTGTTGCACAACATCAAACCTGGTAGCGACACTCCGCTACCAGGTCTGATGTCCACCGGCTTAAGTCCTTGTTTCATAGTTTAGTTCATCTCTGCTAAACCCACACATTGCTGTTGAACACTGTTTTTGCTGAAAGGTCTTCAAATGCTTTTCAATATCAATAAACTTTAATTTTGTTCTTCACTACACACCCTTGACTAATTCCCCTGATGCACTAATCATGAATTTGTCATTGGTTTGTGATTTGACTTCAATTTTGCACAGGGTTTCAACTTTTCATTCTAAGCAAACAAAATCCTTTTTGCTTCTGTTTGGTATGTTACCATTTTAAACACAGGTCAAACAATTTAACAATAACAACTCAAATCAAGTGCAAAATGCACAAGGGGGCATTTCAGAAAGTAAATTCACCAACTGAATTAAACTACACAATTGTCTTGTGTGAACAGAAATCTTGGATTGCATTATTTCAATCCAATCCACTTTATTTATATAGCACAAGTTTAAACAAACACAACGTTTTCAAAGTGCTGTACAAAGAATAAAACAAATATGCATGTTTACACAAAACACCTAAAATCAACATTACGTGGTGTAAAAAGCCAAAGAAAATAGGTGAGTTTTAAGAAGAGTTTTAAAATGAGGAAGCCTGTCTAATGTGCAGTGGCAGACCATTCCAAAGCTTTGGAGCTGCAATGGCAAATGCTCAGTCCCCTCTGAGCTTAAGCCTGGCTTTAGGCACTGTCAGGAGCAGTTGGTCAGTTGACCTGAGAAATCGGCTGGGCATGAAGGGGTGCAGCAGCTAAGAGAGGTACAGTGGGGTAAAGCCATCTAAAGCTTAAAAAGCAAATAAAAGAATTTTAAAATGAATCCTAAAATGGACAGGCAGCCAGTGGAGTGAAGCTAAAATAGGTGAGATGTGCTCATACTTGCTTGTGCCAGTTAAAAGACATGCAGCAGCATTTTGTACAAGTTGAAGGCACGCAATGGAGGACCTGCTAACCCCCATATAAAGTGCATTACCGTCTCAAATTACTGTCTCTGAAGGACTGGTTTGATTTTTGCCAGCTGCCTTAACTGGAAAAAGCTACATTTCAGCTTTAATCTGGCTGTCAAATTTAGGCCCAAGTCAATTTTTACACCCAGATTGTTCACAATTGGCTTGTGATACTGTGTATATTTAAGTGAATAAACAACAGAAACAATGTTTGAAGAGCAGCAGCATGTCAGACCACCCTCTGGTCAAACAGAAACCAATTGACACTTCAATTTAGAGAGTAGCTCACAGGTGTTTCCCCACAGATTTCTTTGGTTTAAGATTTAAGTCTGTTTTACTTTCATAGTTTTTTTTTTGCTGATTTCCACTTTAATGTATGTTAATCCAACACTTTTATATTAACTTGATTCTTTTTGTTGAATCATAGATGGTCCTGCATGTCCCCTCAATTTCCTGCAGTCATTGATGAGAATCTGTTCCAAAATGTGCACCTGTCTGAAGGTTCTCAGTCATCCAGGTCATTCTGGACTTGCCCTTGTTTAATTGTAAACATCTCTTTACTCTGTGCGTCAGCCTGGCTACAGCACTGAAGAGCAACACGAGGTTATTCATTTTAGTTAAATGATTCATAGACAATTTTTACTCTATGGAGGGCTTTCTTTACTGTTTAACATGGAATTATTTGACGTGGATCACCGTTTTCTATTACTTGTGTGATGTGTTAAACTGATGAGGTCTCCAAGAGTTACAGTTCAGGGATCATTTATTAACCTCAAAAGAAACATGCAACATTCATGCCCCCACAGCATGGTCTCCCCCCCCCTGAGCCTCACCCAGCTTCTGTAGTCAGACACATTATTGAAAATACAAATGCCAATGCTGTAAAAAGAAAGCTATCACAGTGAACGACTTTTTCATATTTTTGGCTATTGTCATTTTCACTGGCCTTCTAACAGTCCACCACAGGACTGCTTACTTTGAGGCAATTTTGTGGTAACTTCATCTGAGTGACCATCTTCATTCACTCTTCAGCAGGGACACCCCATGAATTACATACATCTACACATCTTAAATCTCACAAGTTTACTATGACACCCAAAAGTATTCAAATAGATCTTGTGGCTGCACTCATTTCATTATGGGTGCGCAACTTACAAGCAAAGACCTCCAAAATGGGCCTAGGGCTAAAAGGGTTAAAGCATTTTGGTGACTTGTGTTCCTTTGCACCACATCCCAGCATTTCACTAAATGACTACATAAACCAGGTGAAGGCACTTCAGAAATAAGACCCCAAACTTAAAAAGCATTTCAAGGGAAGACATTTGAAACCATCAGAACAAACTGAGGAGCAGAGACTAAATTAGCGGGAGAGCATGGACAATACATTAATGACAGACTGATAGAAACACGTTTTCTTCATTATCTAAGTGAATAAACAACATAAACACAATGTTTGTGAAGAGCAGCAGCATGTCAGACCTTCCTCTGGTCAAACAGAAGCCAACTGACACACTTTCAATTTATAGAGCAGCTCACAGGTGCCACAAGACACAGGTGTTTCCAATCAACAATCAGCAGGTGCAGCACCTGATACACATCCAGTCTCTTCCATATCGCCCCTACAGAGGGTTTCTTTGTTCAAGATTTCAGCCTCTTTTACTCTTGGCTATTTTTAACATAAAACATAATTATATTTTGCTAATTTATGTTATCTCATGGGCTGGTTCCACTTTAATGCCTGTTAATCCAACACTTTCATATTAACTACTCATTATTTTTAAATAACTCCAACACTATTATCCATTTATTGTGATTTGGGATTGTATAATCTGAGTTTTTATTTAAAATAGCAAAACATGTGCACATTCCATGATCAGCAGGGAGAAGAAAATCTTATTTTTTACCTGCCCCTTATTTATTACATAGCCATAATAATCATTGTCTGTCACTCCTGAACAGTTATGTGAGAAAGATTAACAGCAACACAATCATTCATAAACTAAAGCGACATCATGATCATTTCTCCTTGCATTTGGTGCACGTTTTGTGGTGTGGTAGTGACACAGTTCACTTTTGATGTGTTGCTGTTACACAACACTTTGTGTTTTCACTTCACGGTTGAATACATTTACCACTTCAACTTCACTCAAGTAAAGTTTCTACTGAATCTAGTTCAAGTTTTAGAGAAAAGATATCCCTTTCCTTTAGAGAAATGCTAGTTTCTGTCTTTTTCTGTGTGTGTGTGAGTGTGTATGATGGGTTGCAGGTGTGCAGGTGCTGATGACTGATCTCTATGTGTGTGTGTGTGTGTGTGTGCGCGTTTCTCGGTGGATCCCAGGAGTTGACTGGTGCCAGTTTAAGAAATCCACTCACAACCAGACTACCAGCAGAAATCACATGCTTGCAAACAGATTATCCTCTAGTCCTGGATGTAATGACCTTGGATTTTCAAGCCACCCATTGCTGTGGGGTATTTAGCACTGAAGTCATTCTTAGAACCAAATGTGGAGATTTATTACAAGGTAATAGCCATTTTGGCAAGGTTAAAGTTAAGATTATGTGTCCAGGGATTAATCAAAAGCACTTTTCTGCAAATTAACAGGAGATTAACACCGCCCACACTCTATATTGAGCGGTTTAGTGGTTGTTGGGGTAACCGTGAAAGAAAATCTCAACTGTTGGTTGAGGTTGGTGGTGATTTACAGCAGTTCGCAACAGTAATGTTGCATTTAATCGGTTGCTTATTCTTCTCCACCTCTTCCATGCTTCCTTATTCCTTTGATCTAATCTAATTTTCAGTAGCCTATGAGTTACCTTGGAAAATGTGGAAGGGAATCCCTTGAAAGATCAAAGGCAGCAGAGTTGGTCTATTGGCTATAACGGGGAGGAATATACGATGGCTAATTAACTTTTACCAGATATGGAGAATGATATTCGACATTTTCTAACCAAGGCAACAGAGCAAGAAGACTGTGAAGCTCTGCAGTCAGCCTATGATTTAATCAAGAATTTGGCACCACACATTGTCCCAGAGCTGTATGTTCTGTGTGCAGAAGCAGCTCTAGAGCTGCATTGTTTGGAGATTAGCACACTATGTCTCGATAAATACTTTGAGGGAAATCCACAGGCAAATCAAATTTTATGTCGAGCCTACCTCTGCCAGGGCCGTCTGAAGTCTCCGCCAGCCTATGGGACTGTTAAAGCTTTTGAGGAGGCTATAAAATATTTCCTTCAAGCGATTGAAATTGCGAAGAATGAGCCAAGATGTCACTTCCTGGTGTTCAATGCCTCAGTGCTATATTTCCATATGGTTCACCCTCTCCTGCTGCCAGGGCGCTGCTTCCACCTGGTTCCCTCCCTTGGAAAGGTAGTGCAAGCTCTGGAACAGGTTGCAAACAAGGACCACAGTTGGAGGGCAGAACTTACATTGCACCTGATAACATGTCTTGTTGACTCAGGAAGAAAGAGGGAAGCTGCAGAGATCGCCAAAGATATAGAAGAATTTATCAAGGCACACACCCCGCATCTTTTTTCAAGACTCTTTAAGTTGCAAGTACAACACAGTCTGACAGACAGCTTTACCATCAATAGAACAATCAAGCAGGACACCGCCTCAGCAGTCATTTACAAAATACAGGAATTAAAGACACTGGAAAAAGAGAGTAACCTAACAAAACATGATTCTGCCAAACTTGAGGAAATTTTTTCTCTCTTGGTGGGTGGTACCAAAACATCCACTGTGCCAGTGATCCGTAATGCATTGCCCATCCAACCAGCTGACAGAGTTGCCTTCCTCCTGGAGTTGGCTTTGCTGTCCTTGCAAGCAAAGTATCAGAATGTAGCTGCCAACTGTTTGAAAGAGCTAAAGTTGGTAGAAGAAGTTAGCATTGTCCAATCCATATTAATGAAATGTGTCAAAGCTGAATTACACCTCCTGAAGAAAGAGGCAAATATAAATGACTATTCCAAAGCCAGCGTGGAGCACCGGCTGAAGGATATTGGCAAACTAGATCAGTTGTTGCAGAGTGCAGTGAGAGAGAGAGACCCTCAGGCTGTTCAGGCAGTGTGTGCTACACAGTGGAAGTTTTGCTTGCCCCTCTTGCAGTACACCCTTAGGAAATACATCAAAACACCCCTGCTCAGAGTGGCACAAGAATTGGAAGACATCCAAAGTATATTGTTGGAGATGCGATGTCAAATCCACTCAGAGCTAGCTAAGATCACAGAGGAGGAAGGGTGCCTTGAGGCCTCTTTGACTCACCTTCAGAAAGCCATTCTGTTGGATGATGGGACACGACATGAACAACTGTCATCAGCGTTACATCTCCTGCAGGTCAGAAGGACCCCTTTCCAAGCACTATCCCAAAATAAAGATAAAGCTGCTATGCTTCTGCAGCAGACAAGGGGCAAGCAACCTCATAACTCAGACATTCGTCCCACCCTGGTTGCTGTTGGTCTCCATTTGGGTCAGGATGATTTTCAGATGGTGCTGGATGGAGACAATATCTCCAAAATTCCTGTAGACATTCGTGGATCTGGACCAGTGGCTCAGCTCTCTGCTAGGGCTCAACAACACTCTGCATCTTTACAGAGACTGGACAGTCACCTAGCCAAACAAGCCAGAGGCGCTGACCGCAAAGAGAGGATGAAGTTGTGGGCAAGTCTGGCAAAGACCGCCAGGAAACATGAAGTTTGGGATGTGTGCCGAGGTGCTTGTCGATTCTGCTTATTTTATGATAAGAGATGGAAGATTTCCAAGGCTCAGGACAAAAGCTGTGAAGAATGTCTTAATGATTGTAATAACAGGTCTGTTACAGATTGCTTGCGCATTTTAGCTGAAACCTACTTCATTAGTGCTGAAGCCACTATCCAAAAGCTATTAACTGAAGGGGTGCAGCTGTACAGCCCTGCAGTCCTGCCACAAAAGCCAGGGGGTGCGTCTAAGAAGAACCCACACTGGGTAATATACTCAAACTGGGTCCAGGATCTGTCTGAACATGCCACCTCTAACTTCTTGCGGGCAGCAGAGCTGGGAATGGAAATCATGGAGCCATGGGTGGTTACAAATGCAGCCATTTACCTCTGGAACTACAGCAGCAACTTACTTGTGGCTGGAGAATATCAACATCTGCTTCCTTCCTTTCAGAGTCTATTGGAGATGCTTCAAAAGCTGGAGTCCCCGGGGAATTGTGCCCTGGTTGTTCTGTTATGTAACGCTGTAGCCCAGGGGTTGATGAAGTCTGTTCGTGGACCAGAGGGTGACGAGCCAAACTTGCCAGTTAATGAGGGCAAAAGCAGTTCAGTGAAAAGAATGAAGAATACTGCTGCTCTTCAGGATATCTATAGAGCATTGGAGCTGTGTGACTATGCCCTTCAATTACCCAATTGCAACATGCCAGGGGAGATGGTTTCTATCGCAGCAAAGAAGCAGTTGGTGGCTACATGGGTACAGATCAAGATGTTGTTGCAACAGCAGATAGACTTAAAAAACTATTTCAAAGATGAGCGTATGAATGAGGAAATATTGATGAGAGTCCTTGTTGCAGTGGAAATGCACCAATGCAATAGGACCCCAAGACAAATGGAGTTCTCTGCTCCTAGTCTCACCGCACTGGTAACCATGGCATCAGATTGCAGCTGGACGGATGCTGTAGTAGAGCTGCACGTATGGTGCCAGTTGGCCTCATTCTGTTACTCTGCCAAGGACCACAGCTTGGTGCTGTGCTGCACTGAGAGTGCACTGCAGCTAGAAGAAATGGCAGAAAAACAAATCAACACTTTGCCCTGTGTTTTGTATGACATGATTGCCGTAAATGAGATGCTCAGCAGTGCAGCTTGTTCAAGGGGATTAAGCTTAGTCCATGAGTCCAAAGGTGATCTACAGACTTACAGAGAGGCTATGAAGTTTATTTTATCCAGCGTCAGCTATGCAGAAAAGGCTAACAATCCAGATTTGTGTCTCACAGCTGCCAGACATTACTGGAACACTTGTTTACCCTTGATACAGACTCCTGAGGAAAGATGGAGACTCAAAGATGATCTGGAAAAGATACTTACTGCTCTGTTCCATACCACCAAACATGAAGAAAAAGAGATCAAAGAGAAAGAATCACTTATCCTGACGGGCCTGTATTTTGGAAGTTCAAAACAGGAAGTAAGAAATGAAGAGGGCCTAACCCTGAGAGCAGCCATTTATAGTTCGTTGCTTCAGATCTACATAGATGAATCTGACAGGACAAGTGCTCTGCAGCTGCTGGACAAGGCTATTAACAACATCCCCTCCACCAGACAAGCACTGTCTCTGCTCAAACATTGCATAAAAGTTAAAGCACAACTGGGAGAAAGTGTCCTGACGGACATGCAAAGGGTCCGGGATGACGAGCAATGCAGTTCACTTATGTGGCATCAGCTGGCACTGTGTGCTACCAATATGAGCCACAAGGTTACCTACTACCAGAAATCAATCTCATCTCTGTTCAGCATTGAGACCCAGTGGCAGAAGGTTGACCTCATCCTGGAGTTTGGACAGTGGCTGTATTTTCACAACTTTCCAGAAGCCAGTGCCCAACACCAAGTTCAATGGGCCATCGACATCCTGCTACACCTGGATCCTGAACCTGAACCGGATCCTGAACAAAATCCTGAACAAAATCCTGAACAAGAGTCTACACAGAGCAGTTTGAGTATACAGGACATTTCCTTGGTGGGAGCCCAGAGCTTGTTGTTCAGGCAAAATATGTCGAGTCTGGATGAAGTGCGTCACCTGGATGGCTTAGTAAGAGCACACACTCTGCTTGCTGTCATGGCTGGCAGGACTTCACCTGAGCACCAGCTTAACCTGGTCATAGCCTACACTTTTGTACTTCAAATATGGCAGGTTTCATTGGAGGCTGCTTCTATGCTGCTCCAGCCTCGCCCCCCCCCAACGGCACTCAAAAAGAAGAAAAAAAATGTAAAAGGGAAAACCCCACAACATAAAAAAGCTAAACCTGTTATTATGTCACCTCCTTCCTGCCCGGAGGACTGGGCAAAGTACATCTGTCCTGATGAAGTCAGAGACATTTTCAAAGGCAACAGTAACCCCCAGTGTATTAATACACATAGCATTACAAACCAAACTCAAAGCATATTTTATCTGAATGTGCTGGAAAAAGAGCTGAACTCAATCTCCCTTGATCACCTGACTTTGCCTGTACTGCATCTGGCTGAACTCATTGCCCATGACCTAACTGACAAGAGAAGCCTGTCTGATCTCTATCGACTCAAAATCCTCTGGACCTGTTATGAGCTGGGCTTGGAAACACATTCACAATATCAAATAATTCTCCAGGATTTGTGTGAAACCAAGGATGAAGAACAGATAACGTGTCACACAGCGATTGCTCGTTCAAATAATAGGAGAGACCCTCACAAACCTTGTAATCAGAAAGCTGAGAGGGATGACGATGCCTGGCCTGGACAACAAAATATGAATGTGTTTGCTCAGGATATCTGGCTGGACAAAGCTGAGGTTTGCCTCAGCATGGGGCTCTATCAACCAGCACGACAGCTCCTGGCAGAGGCTCACTTAGTGGCAAGAGAGCTTGGGAATCCGAAAGCACTGGCAAGAAGTTTACTCAGTCTGGCCACTCTGGCTTGTGAAGAACAGAAGCCTGCCCAAGCCCTGACACTTCTGGACAAAACTCAAGACCTCAGTGGTGATGAAGAGTTCTGGTACCAGTTTACACTCATCAAGGTAAAAGCTTTAGTAGGCCAGAGACACCAAGATGCACAAACAAAAATTGATCATGTCATAAAGCAGGGCTGTGGGGCTCTAAAGCTGGTCATGGAGCAGCAGATAAATAGAGCCCCAGAGATCACATTCTTGATCACTTCATTAGAGATGAGAGGTGCCAAGGAATGTATAAGTACCCTTGACAGTGAACCTGGAATGACACTCTGCTACAAGAATGTCCAGAGGGTTATGGCTGCCTGCAGTACACTAAGAGAGTGTGTCAGTAGTTTCACAAAACTCAACCATAGACAACAGGCAGCAGAGGCAAGTGCAGAGAGCGCACATGGTATGAGACTTTTAGCCAACCGTGCAATCACAAAAGAGGAGAAGCAGCGTTTCCTGCTTGCTGGCCTCTCCCAATTGCAGCAGGCTGTTGTACTGCAGGAGCATGTGGTGCTGAATGCTCGGAGCCTGCTCCCCCAACAAAAGACTTGTGAATTTTCACTGACGGCTATGTGGAGGCTGATGCACCTGCGACTAGCTCTGGCAGATTTTTCTCTGGCCATGCTGGAGGAGCAGTGTGCTGAAGAGACACACCAAGCTCTGTCCCGTCAGAGGAAAACCTCAACTGAGATTATACTGGAGGAGTTTCTAAGCAGCACACTTGAGCCAAACCCAATAGAGCAGGAATGGATGAATGTTAGCAGTACTTTGGGGCAGGTGGCTCTATGCCAGCTCGGTGCCGTCAGTTCTTGCTCTTTGAACAACATGGAGACCCAAGCTCGCTGCCTTAGTCTCATGGGGAAGTACTTGAGACTGCAGGCTATGCAGATGGACCCTATTTATGTGAGCGATCTCTGGGACAAACGCAAGCAGCGTGAGGCCTTATCTGACCATGAAACCACTTCTGTACAGTCTGAGAATTCAGAGAATGGGAAAGGCAAAGACTCAAATCCAAAAGACCCAAAGACAACTGTCAAAAGTACTGAGCTGAAGCAGAGAAGGCATAAAACCAAGCAGCTATTGGCACAAGCTACTAAGGCCCTCAGTGAAGCCGTCAGCTTGTTTCTCCAACACAACCCGTCATCCTCCATGCTGGCTGATGCTTCTATCAACATATTGGGTTGTCTTGGCCAAATGGAACCTGCAATGGCAGGTCAGTATCTTGCCCTCTTTCAGAGCTGCTGCACTGTGTCACTGACAAATGAAGTCCTGCGTTCTGCATGTGTTGACACCAACGTGTCCCAACTCTCAGCACTATACAGTCTACACAAGAACCTGCTCCACTATCAAGGGAAGAGGCCCAGCAGCATGCTGAAGGGGTTGGAGGACTCCCTTAACCACCTCTCCAAGGCCTTCAGCCAGCTGACCATTAATCCCAACCACTTCAATATCCTTAAAGAGCTCCCATCCAACCTGAAAATCCTGCTGCTTCAGCACTCTGAAGATGGATCAGAACTTTATGGAGCCTTCTATGAGATGAGCAAAACTTCAGAAAATAAAGCAAAGACTAATGGTGTTCCAGATACTCTGACATGCTCTAATTTGGCCAAGGTTCCAGTCTGTCCACAGGATCTGCTGACACTGAGGGAGCAGATTCAAACATTTGGTCAGGATACTAGATGTTCCCTCATTAAGGAAGTCTGTTTGCACTGTACAAAGGGCAACCTGGAGGCCTTTGAGAAGCATCAGAAATCTGCTACAGATAAAAGGTTAACACCTCATTTCTGCAAAATTGTACAGGATATGGAAGACTATTTGAAACCGCTGCTTGCGCAGTTTAACTTCTCTTGCTTAAGACCCCAAGTGGAAATAGAACCACCTATTGAAACGACAAAATCCAAAGATAAGAAAAAGAAGCAAAACTTGCCTAAACCAATCCCAGACCCAGGTGAATATGTGGTGTTGCTAGCAGACAGGAAGTTGCTGGATTTGCCACTGGAATCCTTACCTTTTCTGCTGGAGGAAGGCGTGATCTCTGTGTCACGAGACCTTTCCCTCCAGCTTCTTCACAGTAGATTGAACAAAGTGAAACCAGAGAGTGATCAATGTGACAATGAAAAAAAGAGCAAAAGTGGCAAGAAAAGTAAGTTGAAGAAAAAAGAAAAACAAAACCAAAGTAGCAAAGCGATACCGGACTTACCCTCAAACACCTTCTCAGTTGACTTTCGAAATGTAAAATATATTGCTGATTCTTACAATGGCGGCAACTTTGAGACTAGTTTGACTACGAAGATGATGGAGATTATGGACACCTACAGTAAGGTTTCCAAACTTCAGAAGGACGACTTCATGGGCAGTCTGTCTGAGTTGGAGCGCCTACTATGCAGATGCAGTGCCTTTATTTACCTTGGGAGGGAGCACTTCATGGCTAACATCTCACCTGGAAAACTAGCAGCCCTCCAACTGTCAAAGTGCCGCATGGCTCTCCTCTTTGAGCAAGTTCACAACGATGCCAGCAGTCTCCAGCAGTCAGTCCATGACACGCACACTAGCGCTGGACAGTTTCCCCAGTTAAAAACCCAGGAGACTGCTCTGCTATTGAGTTTGTGTGGTGTTGGTGGTATTGTTGTTAATCAGTGGCAGAGTAGCTTTCAACAGACAGCAAACAATATGGTAACTTTACTAGAAAACCTGGTGAGAGTCAGACAAACCTGTGGTCAGACCATCCATGCCTTGAGAAGGAATGGTTCAAAGATGATGCATAAGGCTACAGGGTCACATGATCCAGTACGCCTCACTGATTCAAAGAAAGTTGATGCTCCCAACAAAATCCCTCTCAAACCATCGTCCTTCAACTGTGTACTTTATGGACTCCCTTACTTAACTTTTACATAATATACCATTTCATTCTTGTATTTCACACTTCGAGATGATGACAGGAGTCGTGGGCAAGCTTTGAAAATATCATTGTATGCAAATATTGTAACATTTTACTGTGCAATACTATAATGTACAGCAGATGTATGGTCCAATAACTCCATGTCATAAATCACATTTTTTCTTTATATTATTGCAAATTATGTCTTGAGATGTACCTTTTGGAGATGAACTGATTTATTTTTTGTTTCATTTCATAAGTGCAACATTTTCTTGTACAACCTGACATACTAAACCATTGAAAGCCATTTTAGATGTTGTGTGGGTGAAGACATTTCTTGAAACAATGACGTGCTTAACCCTTCTATTAACAATGTGGCATGCATACTACTCATCTCACAGACGATCTGTCCAGGGTCTGACCCTGCCTTTTGCCCTATGTCAGCTGAGGTTGGCACAGCACCCCACACAACCCTCATGTGGCGGATAAATAAATACAAATACAGGCAAACATTGTAAAAGTACAGTAAAGTTGTTGCTTTGTGGATAAGTCCAGAGTATAAATCTACCTCAACTCTCGGTTAACTAAGAACGACGCTCACACTATATGTATAATTACTTTACTACTATATTTCTCTACGTGTAGCTGTTTAACTGTCCAGATCCTAAATCGTCTCCATCATTTTCAGAAAGATTAGTTTTCTCTGGTAACGACCAATACAAAGCCCCGAGGGTGAGGAAGAGCAGGAGCAGCAAAGAAGTTAAACAGGCTATAAGAAGCAGCAGTGGAGGGAGAAAGACGTGGGGAGGATCATCATCAGCTGCAGTGCTGCCGAGTAACCTCCCTCCTGGAAGCAGAGACAGGTCGAATATGTCCTGCAGCTTTTCATAACCTCTTGTATTGTGAGAGGTCACTGTAAGATAGAAGTATAGTCTCACGATGGACCGCTGGTCTGAGAAGATCTCACACATGTAGGTGCCCTGATGCTGTGGGCTGGCTGAAGGGATATAATAAAGCTTGTCCACCCCAACAGTCACTACTTCAAACTGATTCATCTGCCGCGTTTCCACCTCTTCTGCGAACCTCCACATTATCTTGATGTTGTCTGGCAAGCGAAATTGCACGTCGCACCACATTCGACTCCTGTTATTCTCCGTGACGTTGATTCTTCGAACTGGACAGTCGAGAGGGAGCTCACAGGAGACGTACCTGCAGGTATCACAGTTGTACACGGCACCTGCACTCTGGAAACCACATGGAGGGACACATCCAGAGGCTCGAGGCAGTCTGGACGCAGCTGCGATGAAATTGTCTGCTGCTGTCTGAAGCCTCCCCTCATACATCGCCGGGACTACATTTTCCATTAGGCCAAATTCAGCTTCCAAGGGCCGAATTTCTGCATGCAAAATATCATTCAGCTGCTTATCATATCCACGACCTACTCTGCCAGCCGCAATCACACTGTTGTTATTGTTGAATATACGGTTCAACATCCTCATGCAGGTATCTATAACCATGTGTGACCTGGTGTGTTCAAAACACAGACGAACACTGTCTCTTGCCTCAAAAAAGCACTGATAGCAGCTCTGAGAGGAGCTGAACAGCAAGCTAGCGCACACAAGCCACAGAGCAGATTTTACAATGCAGGAATTCATCTGGAGCTGCATTGAGGAGGAACTTGTGTGGAACTGCGATAAAAATTTAGGCTCTTTTCCGTTCATCAGTGTTTTGCTGTGACAACACTGGGTGTCAAATGACTTTTACATTTGATTTTACACTAGTAGTGCAAATTTGTGCCAACCAGACATCCTCTTCTTCCAGTAAGTTCCAGTCAGCTGTAGACTAAGGTCTCTCCACTAAGATATGAAAGCAAAAGCAGAAATGTTGCTCTCCCTTCATGTCACAACATGAAAGTACTGAACAAAAAACAACTTCCATACACAACTGACCAACTTTGATCTGTGTTTTTGGTCTTTTATGTATTTCTGTAAGATTATTGCTGCAGATTGAGGAAAATACAAACACCAGTCGGTCGGGTTCACAACCCATGCTAACTTAAATAATATGGACTCGTCTGTGATCTCTCCGGGGGAAGCAGAGGGAATCGTTCAAAGTCTGGAAACCTACAAGGTGGTTCAGACAGCATGAGCTACTTGAGAAGCTTCACATGCAGGCAGTACTAAATGCCTCCGCCATGCATGATGAGGTTATCAAGGAGCTCCTGGTGTTGTATAGAAAGATTCCTCTTCTGGTCCGTGAGATGATCCTCATTGAAGTGTGGAAGCACAAAGTGTTTCCAATCTTATGTCAACTGCAGGACTTCAAACCCAGGAGCACATTTCATCTTTACATGGTGATCCACCATTAGGCAACGATTATAAACCTACTTGAGACGATAATGTTTCATAAGGATTTGTGTGAGGCTGCTGATGACTCCGTTCTCGCCTTGGTGGATTACTGCCACCGCAAACTCAGCTCATGGCCAACACTTCCAGACAGGGAAACCACATTTATCCTCTGTAGAGGAGTTACAAATTCACAGCAATACAGTGGAGTTTGAGATCTCCCTGAAGGCAGTGTCTGTGCTGTGCTAAATCACGTGTACTGGTTCAACTGATCGTCTGCTGCCCATGGAGCCGCTGCAGAGATTAAGTACATTAACAGCAAATGGCAGAAGAGTCCCGTTGAGGACCATTTCAAGATGACAAAGCTGGATGGACAGGTCTGGATTTCCCTTTACAATCTGCTATTAAGAGAAGATTGCCAAAGGAAATATGACTTGAACAGTTTCAGCAAGAACCAGCTTCTAAAGCTCCGGGGTTTCTTTACGGAGGTGCTGGTTGATCAGCTGCCAAACCTGGTGGAACTGCATCGTTTCCTGGCTCATCTCTCAGTTACTGGCCCCGCTCCTCCGAAAAAGGGGCTCATTTTGGAGCAGATTCCAGAAATGTGGAACCACATTGTGAGTGAGAATTCTGGGAAGTGGAAAGCGATTGCAAAAGAAACACTCAACCCATCTGACAATGACCTGAGACTACATGCACAGAGGCTGAACCAAACGTACAACTGTGATTCAATGGAGGTATTGCTCCCTGAGAAACCCAAGTGTGGGTCCTGTGGGAAAGAGGCTTCAAAGAGATGCTCTAGATGTCAGGGAGAGTGTCAGGTAAAGATCTGGCCTGAACACAGGGAACAGTGTCGGATCATGGCGGACGTCAGAGTGAGAGGACCCAGACACACCTGAACATCAATCACTAAGGGAGAGACTTCTCGAAAGGACTGCTAGTAGATGCAATATGGGACTCCTGAACAGACCTGCAAGGAGACACAACCACATTTAAATTCTTTAATATCATAACCAATGTTAGTTACAGCTGAAAAGGTTAAGGCCCCATGACAGAAATGTTGCTTTCTTTTTGATTTGTAATAAAATACTCAAATGTGTCAGGGTGTATTTGCACCAGCAGCAAATGCAATTCCTTTGATAATAGCAATAATAAAAAAAATATTAGTTTCTTATATTTATGTTGTAGTTGCCAATTTTAAATGGATCAATGCTGGATCATGTCCAGGCCAGTAGGAGGAGAAAGAGGAGCGTTTGTAGCCCAACCAACGCCTTTGCCCACAAACTAATTTCAACCTGTCAAACAACATTGAGTTGTCTAACGACTTTATGTAGGCCTATAGTGCGGTGAATAATGACGACCTTTATGAGAGGATGACTCCATTGTCTTTGGCCCACTTCCTCAAAGTTCGGATGATGTATTCAACCTGTGGGTTGCCAGAGTTTTGCAGCAGGTGGACCACCTCCTTTAGTGTCTCCTTAGGCTCCTTATTTGCCAGGATGAGCTGGAAGACGCCAACACAAGCCCCTCTTTTTCCCTCATAGTAGTTAGATTCTGGTTGTAGCTTCTCAAGTGCATCAAATGCCTTGGCTGCATAGTAGAACTGGCCCATCGTGTAGCAGTCACTGGCGATGAGCTTCAGGAAACTAAAGGAATAAGAGGAGGTGCGCATCTTCAGGTAAAGCTCCCAGGCAAGCTGGCCCTTCTGGTTCATGATGTAGCATCGTGCCAGCCAGCTGAGGTAAATGTAGTCATTCTTGATCTTGTCACTTTGAACAAGCTGAAAAATGACCTCAGCTTCTTTGTAGTAGCCAAGGGCTGCTTTAGCCTGTGCATAGTTAAAGTTAAAGGTATCATCATAATAAAGGTACCTCTTGATTGAGTTAAGATAGACGAGCACATCTTCAAATTGTCTCAAGAGGAAAAAGCAGGATGCTAAGCACTGTCTGCCAGGAACAGTGTCACATTCGGTGACCAAGCCTCCGACCAGCTGAAAGAACTGCTGTGCGATTTTCAAGTGATCCCTTGATCCAATTTCTCGTCCCCATGTGACATTCACCACTCCCTTCAAAGTGTACTCCTGAGGTGTGGTGGGGACCAAATCTTTGATGAGGTTGTAAGCTTCTTGGGAATTATCTTGTCTGAGATGGTAGATGACCAGGTTGAGTCTGGCCTCGGGGATCACATTGATCAATGGTGGCAACATCTGCAATGCCCCCGCCCCACCACAAAACACCACCAGGTTGTGTTGGATAAGCTCCTTAGCAAACTGAAAGGAGCAGGAGGATGAATTGATCAGGTTCTTCAACTCAGCCTCTGCTGCCCTACTTTTGTCAAGCCTGAAGTGGTTGCAGGCCTTGAGGTTAATAGCAATGGTGGAGTCAGGGATGCTCTGCAAGTACATATTTAAGACTTCCAGGGACCTTTCATAGTAGCCCAGCCTGTAGTAGCACAAAGCCACGTACATGTTCAGGGCTGGGAAATCTCCATTCTGCAGTGCAAGCTGTCTATAGATATCTATAGCTTCATTGTAGTGGGAATGCATGTAGTTAATGGATGCCAGGCTTAGATTGTCCTCTATAGTATCCTTCAGGTTCTTGTGAAATTCCATCAGGTTTTTCTCAGCGTTAAACTTGTGAGCCAAGTGGAGGAGGAGCCTGTTTTGGAGGGGGGACACTGGAGCCTTACACGCAGCTTCCTCCGCCTCTTTATAGAGCCCAAGAAAAAAGAGGGAACAGGCTAAATAGGCCCACACCTCGGCAGGACATTCAGGGTCTCTGGTCAGAGACTGGTATTCCTCCATAGCTCTTTTGAAATCACCTAAGTGGAAGGCACAGTAGCCAATCCAGAGGTCGGCATGCTTCACATTCTCTCCAATACTTCTCTGAAACTCCAACAGTGTCAGGGCCCCAAGGAAGTCCCTCTGTTGCAAGTAATCCTCCAAGTGGGGCACTTTTGTTTGGTTTTTCTTCTGGATGCTTCTCACCGTTTCCCCTCCAAAAAGTGGTTTCACACCAAAGTGGATCATATTCAGTCTTGAAAAGATGACTGATCTATTACATGACTTAATAATGCATAACGAGTGACACAAAAACAACCTTAAATGAATAAGCAGGTTGTTTCATTGTTAGAAGACTAGATATTAAGGACATGAAAGGAAATTAACCAGTCTGCTACAAGTTAAAGTTGCTTGCCACTGTCCTTTGATGTTCGTTTGAAGGATGTCCCCAACAACCCAAGACATACAGCGTGCTAACTGCAAGTTGTACAATGTATAATGATGACCCAGGATGTGAGCTTTGGCATCTTCTGTGCATCCCTGGTGGTTCTGCTGATGGTCCTGATAGCTGTGATACTTCTTTGCTGGATGTTTCGACACAAACAAAACACAAACATCACAGAGCTTCAAGTCTCAGGAGGACAACCCACCTGTGTGCTGAAAATCAAAACAAAGCCAGACCATGCCAATAAGCTGCTGGAACAACTGTTGGACCGAGTCTTTGTCCCGATGGATCCCAGACCTGAACCTGTTGGAGAACCTGTAGCAGAACCTGTAGCAGAACCTGAAGCAGAACCTGGGGAGGAACAGGAATTAGATTTAGGAAATGTTACTTGTACACCCTCTCCCACTGCTGATCAGGGTGAAACCAACTTCTGCACCCCAGTAGTAGAAAAATCTTGGTTTGCTCCTCTGTTCTCTCTGGGTGCCACCTGCAGTGAGGACAAATCAGGAGACACAAATAAATTAACAGCACCTGGACTAAGTTGTGAAAGGCAGAGCCCAACCTGATCAAATTCCTCACTCAGATGATCCATGATTCCCAGCCCATAAAAGATCCATTTCTGGTGTGAGGCAGATGTACCGGTCTGTCTACTTTGCTCCAAGTGGGAAAGCTTAAGTTGCTGCACCAAAGCACTTGAAGAGGGGAGGTACACATGAAGGCATGACCAGGTCGTGAACACAGCAGTAGAATCCACCGATACAGGAATCAAGCAGGCGAAGAGACCATTGATTTTGACAGAGCAGGTGAGACCCTCAACAAGATCAAAGGCAGGAAAACTGGTCTCTTCAAGTATTAGCTGCTGATGCTGGACCTCGAGGAACAGCTCAAATTCCTGAAAGTACAACCGCAGACGACGAGTTAACAGAAACATGGCAACTCTCCTCTCCTTACACCACGTACCTCTTTACAAAACATACTTATCTATAGTATATATTAACTAAAGTGTGAGGAATGTTGCCATTTAAGGTAAGCTAGGCTTACCACAAGCAAGCCAAAGCATCAACATTCCATCTGGTGATCGCATAACTGTCAAAAAGATCACATGACAGACTTCAAACTTGGCAGGTGACCTACCCATCGGCAAATTTGTCCTCTGCAGGAACTTACCAAAGCAGGAAAAACAGGAAGTGACCAGCTAGACAAACAATGGAGGAGATCCAGTTGCAGAGTGGTGTTTTTCTGTCGGCCAATCAGTTGACTGTCATGGGTGGAACTGGTCTCGCTCCATTCTGACAGTGCCATTTTACTCTGGTACCACAAGGGAAGAGGGCCAAAGAACGGAACAGTTGAGGTGGGTTATTTTGGTTTCATTCTTAATGACAGCACTGTAAGAAACTGAACCGTTCCACCCGGTGGAAACGTGGCTTTGACTCAATGAGTACGGTCTTGGTGTTACTAGCTTAGGTCTGGTTAAAAAAAGAACTGTATCGGAGTGGCAGTGGTGGCAGTTGATTGCCTTTAGCTCTTCTCCAGCACCTTGGCTAGCTTTGTTAGGGATTGGTCCTCCTTGGTACCACAACCCGTCAACATCCAAGCGACAAATGTTAGCTCAAATACTTGATTATGACACTATTTTAATAAGTTCTGAGACGACACATGTGACACGACAGGACAAAACCTTAAATGACATAATTGCATCTTTAATAACTGGCTTGGATTGTCTTTAGCAAGTACGGCGTATAGAATGAATACAAACAAACAGCAGTGATGCAAATAGCTTTACTGAAACAAACTCATATGCTTTACAAAATGCTTGAATGATAATCTGGAATTCGAGTAATTTTGTCTTCGGGAGGATGAGTGTCGGACGGCTCGTCTCCTGCGTAGACGGGTAACATTTTAAAATAGACTACATGACATTTACACGCCACAGGCTTCTGTGAAGATACACACAGAACATGTTTTACAAAACGACTCCATAAAATAGAATAGAAAATCCCTCCCTGCACATGTACAACTCTGTTCATAGTTTATCAATCAACGAAATGTATAACCCACTCGACCGATGAAAGCAGGGTGTCGGACCTGCCTGTAACGTCACACCACAACCAGACTAAGGCCTGGTTCACTCCGGATGTGTGTGTGTGTCACTGCTGCGCTCCGTCATTTAATTTTTAAACCTTTAAAGCAGAACTTTGCAAGTCTCTACGGAGCTCCCCCTACAGTTTCGGAGTACATATTTGTATGACGCCACCGTAAACATCCATCTACCTCTTTATCCTCACTGTCCCGGGCCATGTGAGTTTGGTTTCAACCGAGCCGACGAACACATGGATCTGCCATGATGAACGTCTAAAATAACTCCTTGATCTACCTGGCCAAGGGGGCTTGTGTATGTGTTTACAATACAGTAGGGGGCAGTGGAGACAGCCCCCCAATCTCCCCTAAACAAGACATTTAACCATCACAATGACTCTGAAGCCGTTAAATTAGGGCAAAAAATCCTGCGTAGTTCTGCTTTAACAGTTGTTTCACTTCAGGGTCTAGGCTGAATCTGAATAGATATAAATATAAATGATTTGAGCAGCTCTATGTGAATTAAGTGAAAGCTGCAAGAAAACCCTATGTGGGTTAAAGTTATGGGCAGATTCTCTCCGTCCGTTGAGTAAACAAAATCTGCAATGACACACACGTGTAACTTCTCAAGCAAAGGACAACATGTCAAGGCTACATCTTCCTACTAACAAAAGTAATGGGGGGGGGGCTTTTGTAAGACATTTGTTTTATAAATGTACAATTAACATTCCAGAACAGATCTGTCACTAATTATCAATGGCAACACAACTATTCATACGTCCTCTAAAACTGGACTTAAATTTTACAAAAAAAAAAGTGCAATGCACAACTTTCAGTGGAGTGAAAAAAAAAAAAAACTAGTTTCACAAAGCGAGTCAAAAACCTGACTGAAATCTTTTTTTAAAGTCATCTCTATATCGTAGAAAAAATAGAACATACATCATCATCATCATCATCATCAAGCTCCACCTCTGCAGTATCACTGCAGAGCCAAGTCTTTCTTAAAGCACCTTTTTTTAAAATAAATAGTCTGGTTAACGTGCGTCAACGTGTGAACGCTATATATTCTGTTCTGCTCGACTAAATGTAAGAGGAATGCAGTCAATAGTTGGATATAAAGAGGGGAACACTGTGGGGGTTAAGTGGCTTTCTTCTCACTTAAAGAAATACTTCATCACCACGTTTGTATCCACGGACGTATAGAGGTTGTACAGAGATTCCTTTTAAGAACAAATGCAGCGACGGAATATTAAAAACTTGTCGGTAAAAAAATGTTTTCCAACCCTGAATTACTTGTACACTGTAAACTGGTTGTAAAATGTTGTCAATAAAAAAATGTTAAAAAGGTATGGGAAGGTTTGGGAACCCCTGGTCAAGCTGCTGTCACTGAAATCTGTCAGATCATTACAGGGTGGCCAAATTTAATGGATCACTAAATCTTTTTTTTAAAATTACTAACTACTTAGCTCTCTGCATTTCCAGCTCCTAAAATGTGAATGTTTTCTGGTTTCCTTGCTCCATAAAATCAAATCAACATTTTCTGACATTTGTTTTTAACCCAACGAGTGCTCGATCAATCGGAAAGAATTGGGATGTGTTTTTCCAACAATATCACAATCATTTTTAAAATAATCGCGAATCATAATTATATTTGATTTAATTTTGATTTTAAGACAGAGAAAGTGATGATTTCCTTAGCACGCATGTTAATCCTCCTCAGAAAACCTCCACAACTCGGCACTAGAACTGCAGCTAACAGTTATTTTCATAATCGATTCATCGTATGTAAAAATATGAACAATATTGAACGGAGTCCTATTTGGAGATCAGTTGAGTGGGAAACCCCAAACTTTCTCATGCCACTGTACATAATCCAGAATAATCTCAACTCTGTGGCCAATTCTGAGCTTCAAACTACAGCTCAGACAAAAGTTATATATACATATTTAAAAATGAGATGATTCTGCCTCACTGCTGTTTTTAGGATTATGAATCAACGCCATGTTTGACTGCTCGTTACTACTCAAGATGCATTTTATAGCAGCAGCTCTTGATCAGGTTGATATTTAAATGTTCATATGCTGCTTCTGGAAACATGGAACCACTTCAGACTCTTTTGTTTCCTGAATATGAAGTTATAAAAATACAAAAATGTATTAAACAAATATCCAGGAAACTCGTAAATAAAACTATCAGTAACGTCATTGTTTCACGAAAATGGCTGCTGTCTTTTGTTTTCATCAAGACTCTCCAGTACAAACTTTCTGCCACTGGTACAAACCTATTTAGGTGAAGTATTCCTTTAATGAAAAAGATCATATCAGTGCAATTATTTTATTAGTATTGTTGTCGAATAATTTGTCAAATTATTCCAACAGTTGTTTTGTTCCATGATGTTTTATTAAAATGTTCAGCGAGTAAATGAGTTACTATCATATGACTAGTTCTGTTTTTTTTGGTCTTTAACTATGTAACTTATACGGAAATGCTTTTCTCCCACTGTAATGATAATAATGTGGATCATAATAATGTTGAGAACAATAAGAAAAAAACGAAATATGGCTCTGGGTACAGGGCCATATCTCGGCAAAAAAAAGAGAAGTTTCGTAGAGAGGTTTCCGATACCAATACCAGAAGTGAAAATGCCCAACTGCACCAATAAACACCATGTCTTTAAAGTATATTACTTTAGCCTCAATAACATAAATGCAACACAACCAGAAATAACTTACCAACTGCTCTAAAGCTGCGTTCTCATCGTAGCTGGAGCTCAGATTTTCAACTCCTTCTTGTACCGTTAATATAACTTGTGTTGTATTTGTTTCACAGTAAATCAGTCGTGGTCCCAGTTCACCTCGCCTCACCGCGGCAC
Organism: Solea senegalensis; assembly: GCF_019176455.1. Lineage (NCBI taxonomy): Eukaryota > Metazoa > Chordata > Actinopteri > Pleuronectiformes > Soleidae > Solea > Solea senegalensis. The sequence continues at coordinate 21,000,569 of NC_058034.1, forward strand.
GGCACGGCACGGCACAGGTTGGTTTTCCACTACAAAAATAGCACCTACTCAACATGGGCGGAGTCATAGCTGCACGGCTGCGTCAAACTGCGCTGACTTCGTTTCACTAGTGATTGCAAAGCAGCTGTTTTCAGTGTAACTGAATCATTAGAATCAGTTCATTAAAACTATTTGTTCAGTACTTCCTCCAACACCGGAGCACAGACTACGTCTGACACAGTCACTGGACTGAATACAGCCACAGGGTTTGTGATCAGCAGTGCTGTCCCTAAATACACCACACTCCTCTGTTAAATATTGAGATTTTAGTCATTTTCCTGGTAAATGTTGAAGATTGACCCTTGTATCACCTCAGCTCGCTTGGAACCACCAGGTACCAGGTACTATACTAGTGGAAACGCAACTTAACCACGCCGTGCCGTGCCAGTGGAAACACGCCATTAGTGCTGCTTCATTTTTATCCATGGACGTATTGCTACGCTGACTGTGTGAGCCAATTACTGTGGAGCGAACGGGATTTATCACTCATGTAGTCTCTCAGTTACTGTTATACTGTAATAAAACTCTTTTAAATGTCATCACTCACTCAAAACACTCAACTATGGTCACTGACTAAAAACACGGTCATGGTGCTGGTTTTCAATAAGCCAGCACGACTGACTATTTATGGAAGGGTAACGGCCAAAGACGCAGAGATGTGTCTGCAGAGTGTATTTAACCAAAGTATAGAATCGAACGGAGGCTGTACAAAGATGTCAGCTGCAATTTAAACACCTTCTTCACTGTAGGCCATGTTGAATTCCTCAGGGATAACTACTAAGAGGCAAAGTCAAACTTTCCCCTTAGCAACAAGTTAAGGAGCTGGTTAATATTTTAGCAGACATTGTAAGTGACTAGCTAACGTGTGTAAACAATAATTAACTATATGCACACTTATTCTCTTTATGGTATGTCTTGTTTATGTGTAAATTGAGGTCATATGATAACAATGACAGCTGTTCACTTACAGATATTCAGTGATATCGGATCAGGACTGTATCGGTTCAGTTATTGGTATCGGAGAAGTTAAACTGTAGCGGAAACATCTCCGTCGTTACATGAGTTAGTCGTTAAGAGATTCTGCTTCACATCATTAGTTTAAGACATCATTTAAGATACACCGCCATCTTGAGGCAGCATTGAGCCACTGACCAACAAAAAAACCTGGTCTGAAGTCGGTGGAGAAGTTAAAATATACATTTTTTTTTTTAAACAACAAATATATATGTATGTATACACATACATACCTACACATACATACACATATATATTTATGTGTATGTATGTATATATTAAAAAGCTGTATTTAATGAAGCTAGCATTCTTCACACATGAAATGTGACGGGTATCGCAGGTGAAAACGTTTGTGAGTTGAGATCAATTGACAGGAAATTAGTTATTACAGCATTTCCAGAATGAATAGACAGAATTGAAAAATTTAGTACCTCTAACCTTATCTTGAAGTACTTAAAAGAATAAATGGTACATTCTTCTACTAATGACAAATATGAAAGCAACAGCTCTTCTTTCAGAGAACGAGGGAAACCAAGTGAAATGCCACCATTTTGTTTTTGTGTAAACAACTAATATGGAAAATTTTAAGAAAGTTTCCGTCTTAGTCAAACCTATAAAAACAGGCCAGGCTCAGTATTTTCGGTCTACTGGTCGATGGTGATCTTAGTCAGTTAACATAGTACACACACTTCTGTCAGCTGGGTTTGTCATCATCGTAAATTGAGTTACTACACATTACCACGAATAACTTCACAATGAACCTTTAAGAAACTGTCACCTTCATAAATGTGTGGACATAAATGAATTAAACGTTTCTCCTTTGATAACCAGTCAGATTTCTTGTCATAGGCACTGATGGCAGCAGGAAACAAATGACACAAGAACAATATTCTGCTATAAACTCGCGGCTTTAGGCTCCAGTACACTCAAATGCCTCGTCTCTTTTGCTCTTATTTATGGGTGTTTTACTGGTAAATGTGACCAAGTTGAATGCCAATGTTAACATTGCTGAGTGGAGTCCTATTAAAACAAAAAAAAAACTACACAGCTGCTTTTAATAACAAACAAAATACAACAGAATTCTCTTTGATGTATAGAAAATAATGAGAAGTAAAAAGTAGAACAGTCTAAATCGGGGCTTGAAGGAAGTCACGTGGAGCTACACTCTCTCAGTGGCTAACTGCTACGTTAAGGTACAGTGAGCACAGTTCCGTGTGTCAGTGCTGCTGGTGTGTGTGTGTGTGTGTGTGTGTGAGCGTTACTCCATGATGGCTCTGTAAATCACAGGCTCTATGTAGTCGCCCCTGTAACGTGAGTTGATGACTCGCTGTCTCTTTGACGCCTTGATGATCTCCTTCTCTTCAAAGATGCCATCAAATCTCATGTCTGATGCTTTGGACTGCAGGGACAGACACAGACACAGAGACACTTTACTGTCTTTCACTGGTTTTAAACAGTTTTATAAGATTACGGTGAAATATACAGTGGTCAACATATGTATTAGACCACAGCTGCCCGAAATTAACAGCTTTAGTAATGTAAAAATAATCAAAATCATTTTTTCTGTTTCTGTAATGGTTAATACACCAGTATGTAGAAGCTATTTCACCAAAAAAGGTATTTTAAATGCTTAGATATAATTATTATTGTCATACATGAAGTATACATCTTGTGCTTGATTAATTTCTGATTTCTCAGAGAAGAAGCCCAGTGAGCCGACTCAAATTTGGGGATAAACATGTGAATTAAGTCATCTTAAGTTTGTTTCAAACTAGTTGAAAGATTTCAAAATAGTACATTTCTGTGTTTTTGTTATCTTTCATTAACAAAGCAGAAGTCAGTTTATTCTCATGCTACCTTACCTCTGGGGTAATATTGTAGCTACAGTCAGTGTTAAGTGGGGTTTTTGCTTTGTACTCACCAGTCTGGATTTGACTCTCTTGGGCAGTTCCTCGTCCAGAGTGTAGACGTCGTCTCTCTTGGCCGTTAGCTGTGACCCATCCTCAAACTCCACCTGAGTTTCCACACAAAGCAAAGATCAGTCAGGACACAAACAGAGTCTAAACACATCATTTCTAAAGATTTGGTTATCGTATGTCATGATTATTTGAATACACAACTATAAATAAAACACTGCAATTATTCACATATTTTCTGTGATTACTACAATAGTACAATACAATGTTTTTATCCAAGAGCTGTGAACATAACAAAACTGCATAAGCATACAACTCTTTTAAAACAAGTGTAATACACAATTTATCAATACATTTTATAATTTAACTGATTATCCACTGTTTTTTTCCATCTATACTGTATGTGTCTATAGTTTTTAATATTTGCCTCAATCTGATTTGTTGAGCATTTTAAAATGTCAAATATATGAGATTATAAATAAATCATGTGGTCCTGGAAAGACAAGACAGACACCAGCTCCCCCTTGTGGACAGCATGTAGGACTATCCTGTAGATGGTTAACAGTTACTAACATATAAACATGTGTTTCAAGTTTGTTTATGCAACAAATCAATTACAAAAATGTTTTAAGCCTTATAAAACAAAATTTCTGACCCAAACAAACTCCGGCTGTGTTTGCTGTTCATGTGAGTTCAGTGAGTGTCACATGACCTCTGCAGAGATGGGACAACATTATAAATGGACTAACTCAGTTTCAGTGGATGCAAGAGGACTGAAAAAAAGCCACAGTTAGGAAGGTAATGCAGCTGTTTTGGAGTGTGAAACATGGCAAGACCAAACATCCTCTGCTGAACACTGATGGATCTGAATACTTTCCATAACTGCAGGCATCTTTCCCTTCAGTAAAGACATGTCACACAAAACACACAACCAAGGACAAACAAGTTCTTACCAGGTACATTTGGATGACATGAGATGCCACGAATTTGGCCCCGTACACCAGGCCGTCCGTCCATCGCACCTGAACCACTTCACCCTGGGGTGGAGGTCCAAGCTGAGCACAGTCTCTGCTCTAACAGGTCACACACACAGAGAAGCATTTCTCAGCTAAAATACACTGTATCAAGTTATCTCATCAAAGTGTAAATCTATAAACGTTACTGTTTCAACTTCAAAATGTTCACTTCCATGTTTAAAGATAATCGTTTCATGATATAATACGTATCAAAGGTGATGACCTTTACATTGCAACTTTAAGAATGAACCTGAAACTGAGGTTTTTTAATGCTGAGATACCTTTTTTTTTTTCACTGAGCAAAATAAATAAACAGAAATAATTAGTAGTAGGAGAGAGCCCCAGCGTAGAAGTCAAGGAGGTAGCAGCATATTCAGCCTCCTGTTTCAGACCTTAGTGATATCGAAGGATCTTCGCCTGTTGTGCTGATATCTGATAATGTTTTTTTTTTTATAAAGCTGGTATTTGTGCAGAGGATACAGGGAATGGCATACATTGAAACGACTGTTCTGAGGATTATACAAAATAATATCACTATTACACAGGAAAAAAAAAAAATTTTAGTCTTATTATGTGTATGCGAAAGTGTACTACACAGGGACACAAGGACATGTAGACTAGCAGAGCTGGGGATTGAGCCCCTGACCTTCTAGTAGGAAGAAAATCTTCTCTACCACTAACCTTCAGATGCCTGAATTCAGAAAACTAAAACCACAAACCCATGGGCTATAAAGTCTGGTGATGAAGTCGCTTTTGGGGGAAACAATAGTTGTAAGGCTAGAAATCTTGTTCCTTGTCTTCATATTTCCACACGGATTGTGTTCTTAGAGATGAGTCAAATGTTTGCAGCTAATGTTTGTAGCTAACAAGGTCTCACATCACCTCACCATATATGAGGAAGTCCAAGCTACAACTGCAACTTGAGACAATGTTCCCAATTACAAGTTAAATGATCGTTCTGTTTAATTAGTTGCACGACAAGACCGAGATAAACTGGAGACACTTACCACAATGTCTTCAGGAAAGAGATTGTCGCTGAACGAGCCATCATCGAAGTTGACTTCGTAGAACGTCTCTTTAGACAGCTGCACCACGTCACACTGGTAGTAGCGGCCATTCTTGTGCTTGCATATCACCCTCTGTCCCACGGTCAGCTCGTGCATGGCTGCTTTGTTGCGCTGGAGGAGAAGAAGACGCAGCAAACCGCTCAGACAAACACTTCCACTCACAACATAGCAGAGGAGAAGATGGATCATCAAATCCTCCTGTGCTTCTGCTCCTTACCTCGATCTGAGCCGGGCCTTTGTGTCGACAGCAGGTGACGTGGACCACGAAGGGCCATTCATCTGGCTGCATGAGCACCCCAGCAGCCTGTGCACAGGTGGGGTGGTAGGCAGTGGGACAGCGGCCGTGAGAGCACTGCACGCAGCAGCCAGACGCCTTCTTCATCCGCTTCTTACAGTAGTAACATTTCTGTCAGAGAGAAACCCAGAGCTCGGGAAACTGTCGCTGGTTTCAAAATCATTCAACAAGTACAATTATATTAAATCTTGTTCGTAATAATAATAAAAAGCACTCAATAAAATAATGAGTGCTGGTCTGACAACTCAGACAGAAACGGAACAGTGTTTTTGAAGAGAAAATATGACAGTTCAATAATAATAATAATAATAATAATAATAACGCCTTGGGATCCCTCAGACGGAGCTGGTCAATGCGGCTCAGGAAAGGGAAGTTTGGGGTCCCTTGCTGAAACTGCTGCCCCCGCGACCCGGCCCCGGATAAGTGGAGGATGATGATGATGATGAATAATAATAATGACTAGGACTTGACGAGGTTAATCTGTTTATTTTCTTCGGTCAATAAAATGTTAAAAACCTTTAAATGTTGTCTTATTTTGTCCACAAACCACATTTATTATTCAATTTGTATTACATTTTTTGTCATATGGAGCTAAGAGACCAGAATATATTTACATTTACAAAACTGGAAAATCCCAAGAGCTTGTTTTTAATCAAGTGAATGAAATGAAAAATGCTGTGCCAATCTCAGCTGACATTCAAAGTCAAAATAAATAAAACATTAATAATATACTAACTTTCAAACTGTCAGGTCAAAACGTTTACATTAAAAACAAAATAACGGGTCGACAACAAATCTATCGATCACACCAAGCATCTAATGACAGCGATGTCAGCGGATCATTTCATCAGGTGGAGGTAACGCTGCTCTGCGCCGCGCACTGTCATACCTTAATACACAAACCACATTTTTGAATTCTAAATGACTAACTTTGTGCCTCAAATGATCTTAAAACTGCGTTCGGGGACACACAAGATACTTTCTGGTGCGCACGAGATACTTTCTCGTGCACACCAGAAACATTTAAATTTTTTTTTTCATTCATTGATTACTAGGTTAATAGAGTTTTAAGTATTGCGACAATCAATTCATCAGCTTGAGTGTTTTTAATAATACAATACTCTTCAGTTTTCAGCTTCTTAAATAGGAATGTTCTCAGTTTTCTTTGCTCCATATAACAAATAAAATCACTGAACTAATTAACTTCAGTTGTAATTAGTAATTAAAACAATTAACAATATGTGGACCAAACAATTAATCTAGAAAAAACAACAGAATAATCCATTGTGAAAATAACTGTTTATCTATAAATATGTATACCTGCTCTTTGTGATATAAATCAGGTAAAATAACAACAATAATAATAACAACAATAATAATAATACTAATACTAGACTCACCAGTTTAAATCTCTGCAGTGGGATTCCACTTAAATCCACAGGACTTCTTTCAGTGACGTTCACGAAACGTGCTTCCAGCACAGCAAGTGCACACAACACATGTACCCACCTGTGAAACACACACACACACACCTGTGAAGAGCTGACTGACACACACACACACAGCTTCAACAGGTGCTTCACTACTGTGGAGTAAATATTATCCATTCTAATGCTCAAAGGACTGAACTTCAAAGTTCAGTGTCCGATATTTTGCAGATGAGAGGAAACACTTACTTGCTGTTGTTGGCCCTTTGCAAAGCTCCACCTCTCAGTGAACACAAGCAACAGTTCTGCAAATAAAAATAGTAATAACACATCATCAATCAACTGTCCTGACAAACAAGGAAAAGCTAAATCTCTCCCAGTACAAGAACAAAAAACACTAAAAAGTCAGTTTAATGCTGCTCTTAATATAATGAAAACCATCTGCTTTGGAGCGGAAGTAGTGTAACCCTCCTCTCGCCTTACGTCAGTTGGGATTGGCTCCTGCGACCCTCACGTGAAGAATAAAGTGGTAAATGATGAGCGAATGAAGCTACCAGCAATAAACTGGACTGGACTTGTTTTTGTTGTACCCTAATGGTCTTTTGATTAACTTTAGTTTAACTTACAGTTACAAAAGTCACCATGTAGATTGGGATCTAGAAGTATTTGTATCAATATTCTGCTTTGACAAGTACCATTATGCAAGTACTTCTCACTGACCTCAGTCATGGCGTTGGCCTTGCAGCGAGCACATTTCCACTCCTTGCTCACACTGGCTGGATCCACTCCATAACAGCCTGGAACGAACACACAGACACAGGCAGTGAGGTGGGTTTGCAAATATGTGACACATACAGACACACTTGTGGATCAGTTGGGGTGTTTGTGTACTGACTGGTGTGGACCCGGATGCTGCACTGGGAGCAGCTGATGAGGAGGCTAGTGCCGTCTTCCTCCAGGTGAGGTGTGACGTACTGCTCCTCGCTCTCCGCGTCGTCTTCTGTGGTGGTGGTGAAGCACATCTCTGGGATCAGAGGTTTGGTTCTCATCCGTCCACCGGGAGCCATGACTGGACTGTTTGAAGTGTTGGCGCGTTCAGTCTGAGCACAGACACAGCACATGGAGACACACAGCTTATACGACTGAAACACGTCAGATCATATTGGGATTATGGACTTTTCTGAAAGTTGACACGTTCTCTGGACAAATGGCAACTCCTCCACAAGGCAGGTATGTTAGTGGTGCACGCAAACCTTTGCTTAATCTGATCACATGACATAATCACTGGTCAGACTGGTAAATAACGGGATGTCCCGACAAGAAGTTGCAATGCATCATATTTGGAGCTGTTCGTTCTTAAATTTGCATTCGTGGCGAGAAAAATGAAGCTCTCAACGAAGAGAACACCATAGCTACAGTGAAACATGAAGGAGATTTGGTTAAGTGATGATGCTGTGTTGCTACGTTCTGCTTTGCCGCCTTGAATCTGTGCAGGGCACAATAAATTCTCAGACTATCTAGGCATCCTGGGGTGAAAAACAACAAAAAACACCCAAGAATGTCTCAGATAAAAACTGAACTATTCTGAAATGATCCTCTGACAGTCCTGATCTTAATCCTTTTGAACTTCCATGATAATATCTGAATAACATTAAGTAAAGAAACCATAATTTCTCCCCACGTCATTGAGTCAAAACCTGATCTGAAGAATAAACGATGATGGGAGGCCGACTACTTTTAGTCAGTTTTAAGTTATTCCAGAGACGGCTGTGGGGTCTGCAAGTATATAACGATTAAAGGGACTGTCGAGACATGTTTACCTGCTGGTACGTGTGGAACAACAAGCAGATGGAGCAGTATGGCGGTTTGGAGCCCATGCGCTGATTGTACTCTCTCTCTTTCTTCAGGTTTGGAGGTCTGCTCTGCCACAGGTGAGTCAGGGGCTTTGCCCAGTTCTCCCCTTCTAGGCCACCCTCCTCTACTGGAGGAGTCACTTCTGGTGCTTCTGCACAACAACAACAACAATTAAAACTCAACAACTACAGAGGTCGTATTGTTTGACACCTGAGTTGCATTTCTGTGTAATCATGAACGACACTGAACATGAACATACCGTCATCACTCATGCCGTCCTTAATGAGTGGATGGTGGCCTGGCAGCTGTCCGAGATCAGTCTCTGACTGCACCTCTCCATCTTCACTGGCCTCTTCTGCCACCTGCTGGAGAACAACGCCCACTGTTAGTGTCAGCATCGATATATTAACACCATGTGATAAACTCTTAAGACAGTCAGAGAGGATACATGGAAATTCCAAAATGTACTGTATTGTATCACGAGCCATGAATGGCATAATATTGAACTGTGATTTCTGTGTGTAACAGTCTGCTCACTGCTTTGCTGTCTTGCACCGCCTCACTGTCGTCATCGTCCTCCTCCGTCTTTTTGTCCTCCTTGAGTGGGACATCTCCCTCTCCGTAGTCTCCTTTGGCGTAGCTGTGGACATGCAGGACATCTGCGGGGCTCAGCGTCCTCTGAAACTGTTTCTGTGCCGGGCTGCAGGCGTTGTCCAGCGGAGGCTCAACTCTGCCGGCGGCGACCTCCTCCCCCGAGCTCAGAGCCACCGTTTGGCTCTCGACAGGCTCAGGAGGACAGACGTCAGCAGCTGGTTCACTGCTCTTCTCTTTTTTTGATGGGCTTCGTCGATTTGAGCCTTTTTTAGCACTGGCTTTAGACTGAGATTTCGTTAGCTGCTTGGTGTCCTTCTCCTTCTTAGGCTCTGACTTGATGTTTACGGCGTCTGGGGGTAAAAAGAGAGAAATTGTTCAATTTCTGCAAAATACTGAGGCTGATAATACTTGTAGGTGAATGATTATAAAGCCACTGTTGATTCACACAGTTGCAGTCCATTGTGTGTAAGACACTCAGCCCTGTTTGGACAGCTTTTCACCCAATTTGGTGGGATTATTCAAGAATTTGATAAATAAATTAAATATTGGAACATTTTGCAAGATATATCCACAAATGTAGACACAATCTAAAGCTATATATTGCTCCCATCACACAAGTTATTCCCCATAATATGATAAAAGACATGACTGGTCTGAAATTGAGACTGTGTTTAGTTCTTTTTTTAGGTATTTCTGCATCCTAGCACAATAAATAAAAGCTTTTATAGATTAAAGACAATCACAATCACAAAATTAACTCACACAATGTAGTCTAATTAAGTCTGCTTAAGTATAGCCTGCAATGACGGTGACTGTCAGTGCCTCATTTGACTAAAGAAACACTTAAAGTCCTTTGCTTTATTGTAGGGTTACTTGTGCTATGTTTACCCATGTTTGTTCTTATTCTAAATATAAAACAAAATGTCAACACTAAAAGAACTGAAAGAAATGAAGACAGTTCAGTACCTTTTTCTGGCTTGACAGGGACTTTAGCTGGAGACTCTTTGCGGGACAGCTTCGCTCTCTTTGACTCCACCTCCTCAGTCTCCTTCACCGTCACCTCAGGTTTGACATCTTCAGCTACTTCAAGCTGACGCTTTGTCCCAGTTCGAGTCCTTGTCCCAGTCTGAGTCTTTGGGCTGATGAATGAGAGACACACGTCAAGACAAGCAACAACCTTTAAGTTAAGTAAAGGTGTTCACTGGGTTTATGTGCCAATGTTTAACAAGGAGTCTTCAGTGTTCACCACATCATTGCCACAAGGAATCGAGTGGGCATTTTTCTGAGAAAACTGGTTGGGCTGGTTTCATTGGTGCAAAATGTAATATATAATATTATGAACAATTAAATTGTACTCTAAAGCAACACAATGTAGGATCTCAACCTTCAACCTTCTGTCAAAGCCTGAGCAGGTCTGCATCACCTGCACTGACACAATGTTAACTTCTGGTTTCGGGTCCATGCCACAAAGAGAACAACATTCTTTTAGTGTGGTCTCAAATTCTCATCAATAACAGTAAAGACATTTAAAAATGAGGAGTAAATCCAGACCTTTTGTCCTCCTTGACAGGATCAGCGATATCTTCCTTGACGGGATCAGTGACGTCCTCCTGGATGGGATCAGTGATGTCTTCCTTGACGGGATCAGTGATGTCCTCCTGGATGGGATCAGTGATGTCCTCCTGGATGGGATCAGTGATGTCCTCCTGGATGGGATCAGTGATGTCTTCCTTGACGGGATCAGTGATGTCTTCCTTGACGGGAATTGTGCTGTCCTCGTCAGTGATGTCCTCCTGGATGGGATCAGTGATGTCCTCCTGGATGGGATCAGTGATGTCCTCCTGGATGGGATCAGTGATGTCTTCCTTGACGGGATCAGTGATGTCTTCCTTGACGGGAATTGTGCTGTCCTCGTGGACCAGACCAGAATTGTCCTCATTGACCAGATCTGTGCTGTCCTCTTTGACCGTATCTGTGCTGTCCTCGTGGACTGGACCAGAGTTGTCCTCTTTGACCGGATCTGTGCTGTCCTCCTGGACCAGACTAGTGCTGTCCTCAGACACAGCTTCAGAGGCCTGTGTTTGCTCATCTTTCAGAAACTCTGCAGCCTCTGGTGTGGGTTTGCAGTGATCGATGGGTGCGGTGTCTTTCCCTGCTTTCCATAACTTGTAGCGCTCGGGCTGAAACTTGCGTACGAACACGTCCATGGAGATCTTCACAGAGTCCTGACGGCACGAACACTGAAAGGAAAATGAAAAAAGGAAGATTCAGTCACACTGTTGTACTGGGACAAGTTCAAAAAGTGCTTTGAGAAAAAGCTATATTTCTTTAATATGGTTGGCAGTATTCTCGTGAGTAATTCTGATATTCTGGTTTATATTTGAATCTTTGAATATAGCCAAAGTTCACCACTAGTACATTCAATATACAAGTTTTTTGCATGGGATTAATCACTAAATTAACATTCCCAGATCATTATATTTTACCAGTGTTGCCTGTTTGCCGTAATCAATCCATCGCTTGGTGGCAAAGTTGGTGGACTCGGCACAGTTGTAGCCGTGGTTGAAACCAGCGTGATAAGCAAACGGGAAGGTCACAACAAACTGTCCCGCGTCCTGATTGACCTGAATAAAAACACAACACACAGCATTATGAGAGCTGAATTCCGCTTTTGTTTAAGTAAACAAAAAAAAATGGAGGCTCACCTTCTCATATGGTATGCCGTATTTCTTCAGAATTGAGGGTGAAATTAAAGTCATCTTGTGGCGCAGGAAGGCTTCACAGCTCTGATTGTTTCCTGGAAAGAAACCTGAAAATACAGAAAACCATGAACATCATCATTACAGCGGATGCTCTGTTCTGGTGATCATATCTTTTTAGACCATTTGGTGGAACATGTACACATTCCCTAAAAAATTCCCTAAAACTTCTAATAGACCTGTGGCACCCATTTATTAAAATTAGAGAATCAGCAGGGTGAATAATTGGAATTGGAGTTGTGCAAGAACCTACAAATACATACAGTACACATACATATTACATACCCTTGGCAAGTCGTTCCAGTCTTTTCCCTTGCTCTGGTGGAACCACATACCTGAGGAGAAAAAAAGTACAAACACGTCACGACTCATGATGGCAATAAAGCGAACGTTGTCTCTTCTTTAATCAGTATTGTTATACTTTAAATGAGACCTCTGCTTGTTCTCTGCGAGGGCTTTTAATTTGTTCTAAACCAGTGGTTCTCAAACCTTTTTGTACCACCTGAGAAAATATTGAGCTCTCTCTGTAACACCATTATCACCAATGTTAAAATGCAGTGCTGTACATTGACGTTTATTTGTTTCATTTTGAACATATGAAATACTTTTAATAAATGCTAATATATTATTATTTTCACAATTTAAATATTTAAAAAAAAGAAAATAGATATACTACAGCAGTAGTATATATATATACACACATATGTATTTACATATTATATTTAAATACAGATACATTGACTGTGCGACTTTAATATAAATCTAAAATTAAAGTTAAAGTTAAAATAAATAAAACATTAATAATATACAAACTTTCAAACTGTGCTGTCAGGTCAAAACATTTACATTAAAAACAAAATAACACATCAACAACAAATCTATGGATCACACCAAGCATCTAATGTCTCAGTCAGCGGATCATTCCATCAGGACAGGCCGAGGTAACGCTGCTCTGCACTGGGCACTGTGAGCACCGAGCGTCCGCAGAGGCGGAGCTGATCAACTCCGACAACGTCAATAGACAAACCACATGTTTGAATTCTAAATGACTAATTTCTCGCCTCAAATGATCTTAAAACTGTGTTCCGGGACAGAGAAAAATATTTATTTCAGGTTTATATTTGTATTATCTGCTGCTATGTTCCGTCGAAGCTACAAGGCTACGAAGCTGTTCTCTGTTTAAGTAATATCACTTGATCAAGCCTATTCTAACATTCCACACTACAAAATAAGTAATTAAAGTATGTATGATTCGTGCTGATATCGTATCGGATCGACATCGGCTAATACTCAAGGCTGCAATATCGGTATTGTAGTGGAAGTGAAAAAGTTGTATCAGGACATCCCTAGTCACCACCCGATGCATACTTGTTAAAACGAGAACCGTACTCACTGCTCGCGTACTTGAGAATTGGAACAGAACTTGGACTGAGGCTGATGACGTTTCACAAGAACGGGAGTATGCAAGTACGCACAGGTGCGGACAAGTATGGATACTGAGAAAAGGCCTGGGTCTGGCTTCCTCCACCCTTTACTCAAATTTCATGACGTCATATCTGTTTGGGACAGCGACCCACATTTTATGATGGCCAACTATTGTAACCCAAATCACAAATCACTGAATGTGTTACTGTGTGATTTTGACTATAAAGCATTTTGGAGACTCTTTAAAAAAAAGTTGAACTATACCAGGATTTGGGCTCTCCAAAGTGTAGGTAGTTGATGCTGTACAGATCCATGTCCTCTGTGTGCCATGCAAAGGCACTTTTCCACATCCCAAAGTACAGATATGGCGTGTTGACTCCTTTGATCTTGATGCCACTCTCACTCTCCACGGTGTCCAGAATGGTGTTGAGACAACCTATGTTCCATTCAGTCACATCCTGTGGAGGAGAGACAGTATGGTAAGGCTATATATAATACATAATACCTTGATGCTTTGATTTTAAAAAGCTGCCCCTGAGTTTTCAAACTAAAATGGAGCCAACAGCATTTTAAAACTCGTCCTTGTAGCAGATGTGTGATGTGTTTTTAAAGTGAAAACAGAGGAGTGTGGATGTGGCACAGCAGCACTGATGGAAAAATGCAAGCTATTTTGATCAAGGACACAAGAAATTATGGAAAATGTTGAACGTGTCTCCATAAAATTGAATGTTTTTTTTTAACCACTCACAGGATCGTACAGCGTTCCACTAACATCAGCCCCATACAGGGGTGGATTGAAGGTCAGGTTCTTCCAGAACTTCCTCTCCAGCTCATCAAAATCCACATATCTGGGAATGCAGAACCTAGAAGGAGAAACGCTGTGAGCTTCTAAGAGAAAGAAAAATCTGGTGTCTCGACTTCACAGGTAACATTTGAACAATGTGAACTGACTTGTCCAAGTTTGAGGTTTTACGGAACTCGTGGACGGTCATCGGTTTCTTCTGGATGTTGTACTGCGTGAACAGCCCTGACTGACCCGTCACTACCTGCTGAATGGGAGCAGGAATCACCAGGTCATCGATGTCATCATACGTTCGCCTGGGTTTCCAGCCTTTAGGTGGAATAACCTGCAGGAGAAGGAGGTGACAGAAACAAAATCACATCCTGTGACCTATCAGATTAATTGAGGTACATTAATATGGAAATTTTGAACAATAAAACCAAAGAAAAGCTGCTCATTGCTTCGATGAATTATTATGACTGAAAGTCAGTCAACAGTCTTTGACAAAAAGGTAAAGTGGATGTTTTTAATTACAAAGTGAATCAAAAATTGGAATTAGTGCCATTAAATTTTGCAGCGTGCAAACTTTACTCTCTGCTCTTCTTCAGTATTGACTGTATATTGTCCTTTTCTTTCTATTAAGTAAGACCATTGAGCACCACCTCATTATTGCTCCACAATGACTTCATGTGATTCTTCCCCTTACACATTTTTCTTTCACTGTAGACCTAGTGTTAATTTCTTAGCAGTGAGGCTGTGACAGATGGAATTATGTGCAATTCTGGGTTGTTAATTAAATTTGCCCTTGATAAGCAAAAGCCTGGAAATGAATTAAAGAGGAAAAACAATGAGTTGCTTCATTGTTATGATTATATCTGTTAAATGGGAAAAAACTGTCAATCTGAGATTGTGTGAGCTATGAAAAAACCGCCATAAACTGTTTTGGCCTGCTGTTCACACTTCCTAAGCAAGAAGCAATACTGTGTTTTAAAAGTGTCATCTACTTGTATTTTAAACTTGATGAATGCAAATATTAAATCCAAAATTTTTCACCCATTTCTTCCTTTTCTTCACAGAATGATTTGTTAACTGACAAATCTTAACTTCCGTTCAGCTGTGGATTATTCCAACTCCCAACTGTTGTGATTGATTTCATGGAAACAATCCATCGATACAGTAAATTATAATAATTTGATGAATCCACAGACGCTACTCACTTTAGCCATTCCAGCTTTGTGAGCTCCTTGTGACTCCATGTAGGCAATGTAACGGCTGAAGTCCTTGAACTCCTCTTTCGAGGGTGTGAACGTCATCACCTTGGACGCGTCAGTTTGGGCTTGCGCGTCTGTGGTCATCTTGTCCTAAGAGTTTGACGTCAACTCTGTTGGAAAACACAAAGACGTGATTATGGACATTTTAGTTACACGGACAGTTAAAGGTATAACTTTAAAAGCAACATCTTTTCACCCCTGTACCTCCCTCTCTGTGTCTGTGCCCGCTACGGCTGTAGCTCAACTAAGCTAAGCAACTGTATGTCCACCTCTATTCCATTAGGGAGAGAAACACCCCCTTTTAGCTTGATAGTATTAGGCGGGAGTCTTCCTTCTAGAGGTGTGAATCTTACAGAATCTCAATCTTCAATTAAATTCCAATTCCATTAAAATCTATTCCATTTCAATTCTTGACGAGATTTAAGAGATTTGTTGACACCCCAACATAAAAATATCAAACCGTTTTCAATGATAGAGCTTACAATTGATAAACTATTCAGTCCAAAAGATGTACCAGCCTGAATTTTGCCATTTTTGCTTTTGTTAATTAATGTTGTCTTATTTTTCTGTGTACTGATTTTTCCATATATAAATATGCAGAAAGTGCATATACATATGTTGTGATAATCAACATATGGCAAGACAATCTTTTAGCTGTACATCATGATATCTGTCTCACTGAAGAAAGCAAAACGTTAAAATTGCAGGATTTCTTGATTTATTCAAAACATAAAGAACAAAATGCATAAAGTCTTTGTATTGAACGTGGATGGGGCATCTCTTAACAAAGCTTTCTTCACCACCCAAGTTTCCCTTATTCATTTGGGCAGCACCACCACAAGGAGACAATTGGCAGGGATTGTTTACTTTACGGCACCTTAATTTGTTAATTAAAATATCAAGATTTACCCTATTGTATCACAAAAGATCACCAAATTGATATTTTGACCCACCCCTACTACTTACACATAAATAGTAATGGAAAGAAGCCAAAACAAACTGAACAAAATAAGATAACAGACTTAAAAGTCTATAATGTATATTCTATTTTACCTATTTATCGTCTTCTTATTGTTAATATGCTTTTCTATATTGTACTTTCACATGTACAAATGTATGCTTATTATTTATTACCTTTACTGTATTTGCTGCGGTGACAATGTGACAAACCCTAATCAAATCTTATCTTATCTTATAAACAATGAAACTGAGAAGATAAATAAAAACAGTCCAGGAGTTGTCAAAAATAACTTAGTTTCATACATATAAAACATCACTACTATTGTTATGGTTTATCAAGGCGACTTCGCACTGTGTTCGTAATGTGGTATTGTACTTTGCTCGTAGCTTGGAAAAATAGCTAACATTTCATGAGAAATCTTGGGGGCGGGACATGAGGCAGGTTTGTTTCCGCTCCACACTCTGTGATTGGCCGAGCATCACGTCTGTCTGACACTGTGGACCAATGACAGCGCCGCTTCACGGGGAAAAAAAAATCCGCTTGTCCGCTAGCTTACAATGCTATCTACGAGATCGATAGCTTGTACTTGCCTCTTTGGAAAACTAAAAGTGTTGTTCAACAAAAACCAAACCACTGTCACATTCAGGAGTTCACGGAAGTACACGGCATTTCTACACTCAACGTGTGCGGCCTCGCCACAGCGGACGCCGGTTTATTGGGAGCAGGAGCGACCGCTGAGTGTGTAGCGGAGTGCGGGGATGTGACAGCTGCCTCTGCTCACGGCTAGCGCGACTAGCAAACGCCGAGGGAGAGCGTCACTTCGAACGCGCGTGCACACGCAAAGTTGCTCCTTCGCTCCGACAAAACCGAGCAGCGACAAAAGTCACAAACACTCACTCACGCGCGCTGAAGTGTCGACGACTTGTTTTCACTCGCGGGTCACAGGTAGAAGAGTAGAAACACCGACATCATCAGTTCGAGTGGGGAAGACAGTCCTCCATTATTCCAGTGACGCATGCCCAGTGTGTGTTTGTTTACATGGAACTCGGAGGGGCGGGGCTTATGTGCTCCCACCAGCCAATCACGGCGCCCCGTTTAGCAGCCCATGCTTCTGCTGTGTTGTAGTTTCAGAGAAGCAGTGGCAGGATTTTCCTGAGGCTGGGGAGGAGTGGACGGTCTGAAACCAGGGCGGGTTCGAGCTTTGTGGGGGCCTTGTGCAATATGCTGTTAGAGGGGTCCCTAGTTTCTCCACGATGGAGAGATTCCCAGTGGTGTTCCTGGCTCCGTCCACCCTGGTAAGGAATTATATCTGTGTCAACAGTGATTTAATCATTAAAAAATATTGTATTTGATTTGTTTGAAAATACACTTTTTGGAATTACACTTGCAACAGCTCAATGGACCGGACATAGACACGGGTTTGGAGTCACTGTCCGTCTGGAACTCTTTCCTAATATCTGAAAGATAATCATTAGACATCAACATTAGACACTTGTAATAATTAATCATTTTTGTGCTTTTGAGGGTTTTCTCAACACATAGCTGAGCACTTCAAAAACACACACAAATATATACATATATGTACATATACATATATATATAAATATACATATATATATATATTCTCCTATACTCCTAATCCTAATGACATTATACTGACGCTTATGGCAAGCCGTTTAAACATAACATTTTTGGTATCCAGAATAGCATTAAGTTAGAGATAGCTGCAATAACATTCTGACTAGTAGAAATTGTATTTAGAGATATCTAAATCTTTATTTCTCCTAGTCAAAATTTAATTTCAGATATCTTTGAATCCTTAAGTATAAGTGGCCGTTTTAACATATAATAGCTAGACTGGATATGTATTACAGATATCTGTAATTGACTTCTTCCAAGTCATAAAGAACATATAAGTTATCCACAATGACATTCTTCCTAGGACAAATCACGTCACTTTTGCTATTCACGTGTATGTGCAGAAGTTTACAAGCACTGATAGTGGTAGTTGTTTCAGCGGACTTGTGTTCATGTTACTTTCTTCTCATTTATTTGAGTTTAAATTACCTGCCCAGTGTTAGACTCACCTCTTGCTGAATCCTGGTGGACCTCGGATCATGTTCCAACGCTGGTTCTTGGCACCAGTGGCATATCTGGGGTGCGCACGTCCACTTACCGTTGAGTGAAAGACTCCACCACTTTTGTTACAAACCCAGTCAAGTTTATTAACATCAAGATTTTCAAGACATTTTTTCTGCTTTTTATTAACAAATAGAAAACAGATCATGTATACAACAGATAGGACCACAACAGCACAAACTCCCACTCTATCCAAAACCTCCTCATCTCATCTCATCCGGCGCAAAAAAAAACCTCCGTCTGTCCCTCTGCAACACAGTGACGAAGTAGCAGAGCCGTACTATTATCATACATCAGATCCAGTAACGTCGTTGTGTGCATCATGTCTCGGTGAAGCCATGTGTGCAAACAGAAAGTCATGAAAGGGAATTAACACTGAAACTCACTCCTCTGTGTGGTGTTTGGTGCAGTACGTTGTGAACTGTACCAACACAACATCTGGAAATATTGTGAAAAGTACGAGTACGCAAGAAGTGTGCACACATCACACCAATCCTCAAGTCTCTGCATTGGCTAACTGTGAGTTTCAGAATCAATTTTAAGCTCCTTTTTATTGTTTTTTAAAGCTCTTCCAGTAATTAATGGTCTTTATCTGACTTGCTTTAACCCTTTAAGTCTTTTAGAACCCTCAGGTCTTATGATTTTATCGTGTAAAAGCACTTTGTGCTACAATTTATATTTGTATGAAAAGTGATCTATAAGTGTAAGTCTAATTGATTGATAAAAAAAAAAAAAAAGACAATAACAATGAACCATATTCATCTGAGACTGTGTGATTTAATAGTGACACTTAAATCCCCAATTCAGCATCAAGACATCGAGCAGGAAGAACATTAGTGGGGAGTGTATATTACCGTGTTTTAAAGCTTAGGTCTGTAATTTGTCTCTGATCCAATTCACGCCCCGAGAGCCAGTAATAGATCAGGTTTTCTGGAAAATGGTAGCAGTACTGCAATAAACACTAAAACAGTCATTGTTTCACTCAGACCTCATGGAAAGACTATCTGACCTGTCCACCTGTACACACACACCCCGCCCACACTCTCATGTCACATGACCAGTCTTCATTAAAAAAGGCAGAGAAGCTGAGGCGGGAGCCATAAGTTGGCAAACAACGGCAGAGAAAGTACAGCCGAACGGAACCGTTTCACTCCAGATGACTTCCAGTGTTTTGGGGTGGGGCTTCAACATAAGGGGGTGGGGCATATCATTGTATTCTTATATTTTTATGTGTAGTGTATAGCCTGCCACTGCAAGCTTCTCCACACTCACTTATCAAAAACTTTAAGCTTAATATTAGCATTGTAAACAGAAATGGACAAAGGTTACGTCGCTATGAACGCATTTTTTGTCAAATTTCATAATTTTTTCAAAAGTAAAGACAAGAAATGTTTTCATAAACACGTGATACCCCCCAAAAATGACTCTCCACGCTGCAGTAAAGTAACGACAACATGGAGCGCGCTCATGCAGCTCGTTCCAAACTCCAAACGCTAGAAGTAGAAGATGACGACAGCGAATGTTTGACACGAGGTGGAGCTTATGACATCATCTTTTTCCAAACGTTGTGTATTAGTTGTAAACAAGTGTGGCGTTTTGAGATTTGTTTTTTTCAATCCGGGGTCTGTTTTAAAAACAACAACTAAAAACTAGCAGTTAAGAGCTCCTAAATGCTGGTTCTGTTGGTTCTGGTTTGATAAGGAAACCTTTCCAAATCCTCCTAAACTCACTCTCATGTGTACGAGCCCTTAAACACACATAACGGGACCAAATGTGAACGGAAATGCTACTGAAACAACATTGAACACATGTTGATGTCTCTGTCTGCAGGTGTGGGCGGAGCCAACAGGTATATCACATCTCCATAAGTCTTTTGCTTACAGTCTACCAGCCATTTAATCCACTGCTCTCTTCTACTACATCAGTTGGTGATAAAATAATCTCCATCTGATTATGGGTCCATTCTGTGTGTGTGTTTAAGTCTTTTCACTGGATTATTATGACGAAATAAAATGATGAAATTATGCATAAATGAGGGTCATTTTCTGTTTTGAGTCTTGGTTGAATTCTAGAAAATAACTTGGGGCCGTGTAGTGGCTAGCAATGTCGCCTCACAGCAAGAAGGTCACCAGTTCGAATCCCAAGCATGTTCTTTGTGTGTTTGCACGTGGCTTTTTTTATCCAGATTCTCCGGTTTCCTTCCATCGTCCACGTGTCAGCTGGGATTGGCTCCAGCAGCCCCCGAGACCCTCACACGGGGGATAAATTGGTACAAAATGAGTGAGAACTTGTCGTTTTCTTCTCTGTTTTCATGCAGTGACTTGGATTTTAAGTCGTCACACATATTTCACACATATTTGACTTGAATCCAACAGCATATTTTGTTTGTTCAGATCTGTGGTGGCCGTTTCCAGGTGACCAGTCTTTGTCGATGTATTTAGCTCTGCGTATATTTTATCTGCGATGTCACCGTCACCACTCTGCTGGATGTGAAGACAGGGAGTCAAAGCCACGATGTTCCCCCCGCTGACCAGGTCCAGTGCAGCGATGATAACGTCAGACTATCATATATATATACTGTATATCTATGGTAGAAAATAAAAATGATTAGCAGCTGTGAGTATAAGCTCTGCGGTATTAATAAATCGGAGCATGTTGAAAATACATGTTCTTAGTGCTAATAAAAATAATTAAAAGATAAGCAAATTCAAAAAAAACAAAAAAAAAAACAAAAAGACCCATTAAGACATATAGTAACCAGTGTAAGTGATTACAAAATCATTTCTAAATATCCATAACAGCATAGTAATGATGAATATAAATGACAATAGCAGAAAAGAAAAAGATTGTTTTTGCTATTGGGAGGAGGCAGAAATGGGGGGGGAGGTGACAGGAGAATGAGGCGCGAGTCTTTCAGGGTGGTTGTTTTTTCTTCTTTTTTTTTAGTTTGGGAGGTTTTGGTGTTGGTTTTGTGGCAGAATTATGGTACAGTCCAGCTGGGGGTGGGGGGGTTTCCAGTTCCTGCTCTCCCCCACCATCTTCCTTGTAACCTCCTCATCAGACTGCAGGGGCCGATTGGAGCTGAGTGGATTATTATGGCTCAGAGGAGACACCAAATTCTTCTGAGGGTTATCTGTCTGGGCAGGGTTATGTTGCATAGTGATCGAAGCTTCCCAGGTACTCCAGAGAAGCCCGGTAACACAGTTGGTACTGGTCCTGTAGAGACAGACACAGGGTGTTAGTCAGCGACACTTTTCCATTATACAGTTTTAGCACGGCACGGATCAACTCTTTTTTTAGTCCCTGCTCCGGTGAGGTTCTAAGCGAGCTGAGGCGATACTAAAATGTGACGTCAACAGACTGCCGGTCACTGACTGGTCATGAGCGTCCGACACAAGAATCAAAGCCAACGATGCTGAACTGTAGATCAGTTAAAAAAAATCCTGAAAACACGCGTTAATCTCCAACATATAGCAAAGGAAATAAAATCTAAAATAGTGGAAAAGCTCCATTACAGTGAGTAGAACTAGGGTGCCGTCCCACCTGTCCCACATCTATCTATAAATGCTAATAATAAACGTCTGTTAATCACATAACTGTCCACGACTTAGCAGGTGACTCACTAAAGCGCAGCAGTGTGTGCAGCGCTGAAACCTGAACTCTCCAAACTCACGAGATTATACTGTAGCTGTTTTAAGATAAAAAAAAAACTCCAGAAAATGTCCCAAATGTTGGATCCAGACATTTGAAAGAGTACAGCTGGAGACTGTCGAGGACAAATAATGTTCACAGTCACAAGACGCTCGTCCACCTGCCCAAGTTGTGGGAAATGTTTTGAAGTAGCTTTTGTGTTCTCACATAACAGCCTCTCCTGGACCACTTCAGGAAAACATGTCTGAACACCAACTGAAGTCCCATTCTCTCATGTCTCCTCCCACCGTACCTCTGTCTGCACCATGGCCGGCCGCTGAGTTCGGAGCGTCTTGACCGTCTGGAAGAGGTCGACCACGCCTTCATACCTCATCCTCTCCAGGACGATGCTCAGGGTGATGAACACACCGGTCCGTCCAACACCAGCACTGATGAAAAACACGTTATTGTCAAAGCAGCATGTTCATCACACGGCAGCACTTTATACAAAGATAAGATAAGGGAAGATATTTAAATAGCAGTGCACCACATACAGGTGCAAATGTCTTTTAAAGCGAACGACAAGCGAAACTCTGATTGGTTTGATTTGAGGCTTAGATTATATGCTGTGTAACTCAGAAGAAAAGTGCAGTTGGACACGGTTCAGACCATGTGCTATAAGATCGTTTCAGTCAGCAGCTGCTTTGGACTGAACAACAACGCATTTGTCCATCCTGTCAAACTCCGTCCTGACATTTCTGATGTTTTAAAAACAGCTGTGAGGACTGTGGGAATGAGGAGACAGTTCCTCACGCTTTGCTGAGTGATGACATTAAAACATTGTTTATGTTTACAATTGTGAATAAAAGTGTTGACTCCACTGTCTGTGTGTGGTTTCATTCACTCACCTGCAGTGGACAGTGATCGGTCCGTCTTGTCCAAACTGCTCCTTGGTTTTATGGACCTGGCCGATGAAGTCGATAAATCCCTCTCCAGTTTTTGGCACTCCCTGCTCTGGCCAGTCTGTGAACTGAAACTGCCTGATGGTCCTCGACTGACCGTCCTGACAATCACAAAGGGAAATGGACACAGAAATCGTCAGGACGCTGTGGGTAACGAGGTGTTCATGTGCCGTTATCACATTATATATCAAATTAATAATAAATTAATAAAATTAAAAACTTACTTTCAAACATCATGTGTCTAATAGGCGTAGACACTAGATTTTATTTATTTTTAAAGTTCTCACTGGTCTCTTAACATTCTATATTAACTCTTTAGTATCTTTTAGTGCAAGTCTCCATCATACACATTCAAAGGACTGGCTCACACTGCAGGTTCCCTCTGTTGACACTGAATTTGGAAAATCCTGTTTTTCTCACTGTGCACCTGCAACCTGGAACACTCTCCAAAAACCATCTGAAACTTACCACACTTTTACCATTAGGACAATTTAAATCCATAATTGCATCTTATTTGACTTCCAACTGCTCTTGTTTTTAGCTAGACCCCTCTGTTTTCATTATTTTTGTCACTTTACTTTTTTGATATTTCGGATTTTTCAAATGTATCGTGTTTTGTCTCGGCTATATTGTAAATGAAGTTGCTCCTCAATATATTTCCGAGTTTAAATAAAGGCAATAAACAAATGAATGAATAAATAAATAAATAAATAAATCTCCTTCTTGTGTTCCTCATTCAAAGTATCGTCACAGTGTGGTGTGTGAGCTCAGATCTCAGGAAAAGTTGAGCCCATTTCTTTCATGCACATCATGTGAAATTAGCCAATTTATATAATAATAATAATAATATATTTTTAACAGATTCATCAATTATTCATAGATGACTGAATTAATCGTCAAGGATTTTGATAATAGACCAATCCATTTGAGGTTCTTTTCAATATTAAAATCACTTTCTAGTCCCCATCAGCATTTTCCCGCTCATGTAATGGTTTGTTATCGGTGTTTTGTAACATTTGCTGTTCTCAGTGGTGCAACACTGCATTCTTCTCCTTTTTTCCTCTTCTTCCTCTTCTACTTTCGTCTTCTCCCGTGCACCTCGTTCACGAGCCAGAGGTTTAACACAAAGGGCACGAGGCCAAAGCTTCCAGACACTTTACAGGTAAACGTGGAGCACAGGGAGCACAAAATAATGTAGTGCGAGGAGACAAGTTGTGCATCATCGGCAGATGTTGTGGATCCAGTTTCACGCCTCTGAACTCTGTGCCCCGCGTGAGGAACATGCAACCCAAACCCTCCCATTTAAAGAAAAAAAAAAAATCCCAAAATACAGAGACAAAAAAAGACCTTTATGTGCAATGAATGAGTCATTCAGCCAGCGCAAACATTCTTTGTTATAAAAATAGTGTTTCTAAGTGTGTATGCACTGAAGCAAACACAGGGCAACGGCGTCGCTCAACGACAGCACAGCGAACTCACCCTGGCGTCTGTGACTTTGAACTCTCTCAGGATGTACTGAGGCATGTTGTACTCGGCCATCGGGTCCACAACAAAGTACTGGTAACGTGCGGAGCGCTCTGCGGGCCAGTACTGATGGCACTTTTCCTGAAGGAAAAACAGATTTTCAGCGAGGCACTTTGGTAAATCTGAGCTAAGGATTTAAAACATAGAATTCATGAAATAAAGCAAAAGTGGTTCAACAACTCGTGCGTGCCGTGATGTAAAATCACAGATTTCCTCTATGAGCTTTGCTGAGTGGTTTACAAAATGCTTTCTAAAGTTGAGGCAAAAGCTGCAAACATGTTCTTAAAACATCATCTTCATGCATCCTGAACTGTCCTTATAACATGCTGGTTGTTATTCAGTGTGCTACAGTTTCACAGTTAACTATGTGACCCGTGGTGCAGTTGCGATGCCTCACCCGTCCCATCTCGCGCAGCTTGGTGAGCATGACGACGATGGTGGAGTTGTGCTCCCACAACATTCTCCAGAAGTCCTCTGTGGTCTCAGATAACGGGCCCTGGGTGGCCATGTATGCTCTCTGCTGCCTGCAAGTTCAAACAGAGACACAGTCTGTGTTTACTCCTCTGGGTTCTGGCAGAACTGCGCTCTATGTCATTTCCATTTCTTTCTTTCTTTCTTTCTATACTCAGCCCAGTCAGTGTGCGTGGACATGCACGGCTGGAAGACCCAGCTATGGAGTCCAAGGGCTGAAATGAGGTGGAAGTTCACATTTCTCTTTCTTATCCAACACAGCGTCAAAGTTGGCACCTGCCAAGTTTGAACACTGTCAAGCCACTTGTTGGATAGTTGTGCGTTGAACAGTCAGTCAGTCAGACAGACGGTCCTTGCATTTATAGAAACAGAAATCATCTGTTACGTTTAGGCCTGGCATCCACACGTCCCCATTTTTGGAGCTCAGAGGCTTTGGAAAGACCGCTCGGCTCGCTTTGTTTTGAAAAGCGCCTGGACAACGACTAATTGAGATGTTTGGAAATGATGCAACGCTTGGTCACGGTTGCTTCAGGGCTGGACCTGATTGGTCACAACTCCACAGTCAGAGTTGGTTCAATAAAATAAATAAATGAATGTGGAACATCTTACTCAGCCACTTCAGACATATTCACTCTGGTAATGGTTTTAAAAACGTCTCCAAAAAATGTTTTAGTTAAACAGGGTGACAGGAGGACTGTCTGTAAGTGTTTTATTTGGATTTTATTGGAGTCTGAAACACTTTCCTTACTCCATAAGTATTTCTCTATTTATGCACTTCATCCTGTCTGATGTGCTTTGTGTTGTTGAGCACTTAATGTGTAATTTAATGTGTGAAAGGTGCAATATAAATAAAAGTATTATTGTTTTTATTATCAATAAAACTCGGCGAATAAAAACACACTGATTAGACAAGACGCTGATTAAAGCTTGTACCAGTGAAGCAAGAGTGGACTAAAAAAAGCCAATGGATGGTGTTTGACCAGAGGGAGGCAGTAGATACACCGATGTTTTTATCCCATTATGTATAATTTCAATACAAATAACATATAACAGCTAGAATAAGAGCTCGATTAGGGCATCACAGGGTACCGCACAATACGATACAAATAATATCTCGATACGACGATTCTATGATAGTTTGCGAAACAGGTCACATCCACCCAAGCTTCCCTCTCTCATTTGGGCAGCGCCATCATGAGGAGACATGAAGTAGTGACACCCGGTGAGTGAAACTGGCAGGGACTGTTTACTTTAGAGCTCCTTAAGTTACGAATTAAAATACCTATTATTTGACTAGTGTATCAATTATTGTATTACACGAGGGAAGAAGACAATATATCACCACATTGATATTTTGACCCACACCTACTACCCATATATACTGGATTACAGCTGAAAAAAAAGTGGTTAAGGGGTTTTCGTTGCACTTTGTCAATGTCTTGTCAGGTTGTATATGAAATACAATTGTATATAATATCTACACCAAGTCACCTGAAATGCACCGTGGGGTTTTCTGTCTCATTCCTGCCAAAGCGGACAGAAAGTACATTCAGCTGAGCTGAATTTCACCCTTCACCACATCCCTTTAACAGCGTATTAGTATTACAGTAGTTCAGTGACATCCCATAATTGTTGAATGGAGCTCTCAGGTGTTAAATATTTCATTTTATACTCCCCTCACAATGGATTTTTGCAGAGTCAGGTGTTGCACTGTTTTTGTGTGTGTGTGTGTGTGTGTTTTTTAACAGAACTGTTTAAGGGCAGATGCTGTCACAGCTGCTCCACCCAGCTCTGGGTCACACACAGCAGGCTACCACTTGGTGGCACTGTTGAGCCATGCAGCAGAGGCGCTCCAGTGTTTTCTGTTACCTGATTCCATCAGAGCTCAGGGATGTGTGTGTGTGTGTGTGTGTGTGTGTACCAGTGATGACTGGAGGCACTGCTGTGTGTGTGTGTGTCGCTGTCCTGCTCTGAGGATTTCCTCTCTGCACCAGCGTCTGGGGCCAGAGCTTGAATATTTCAAAACACAACAACCATAAAAACTTAGGAAGCAAAGCTGCTGGGTTGTTGGACCTGCAGAGCTACAGAACGGAGGATCCTGAATTTCTTTGTGACTGTTGCTGTGTAAACTGCTTACTCTCTGCACCAAAGTCCACAGAGAAAATGCACAAAGGGCCACACTGATTTTTCTGATGTGTTATCTTGTTATCTTTTGTGTTTTAATTCCTTTGTTTGACAGCAGTGGACCAGCAACTCTTAGTTTCCAGGCAGAAAACTCTGTCTAAAAGCTAAATATAGCTAAGGAAACATTCTTAAGATACAGTATCATTGACTTAAGTAGTTGAAGACTTCATTAGATGAGCCTGTTGTTCATTGGTTGAACTCAGCACTGACGAGCATCTGTTTCTCAGGCAGGTTCCTGGTGACACTAACAGTCTGGTGGTAAACACAGCAAAGACAGCTCTAAATATTTATCATTACCTCATAAAACCACACTTAAAGTGCAATTAAAGCCCTAAACCACCTTTTTTCCGTGTTGTTTGAATGTGATTTGCTGATGATTCCTTGTCTCTTTCACTGAGCTCTCAGCCAACTTCTTGGCATTTAAAAAAATCAGTCATTCATTGGCGAAGTTATCTTCATAAGAGAAGGTTAAGTTAGCCTTTAAACTGCTGTCAGCGGCGTCATCTTTTGGCTAACCTCCGTGAGAATTCCTTGTGTCACATCATGAACACATCTTGTGAGGGAAGGAGGACGGCACGTTTACTAGTTCTGGCTCGTGATTGAATAAAGTGCTGTGGGATAATGGAATCGTTTACGGACACTGAGCACGTTAGGATATAGAGCTATTTAACAAAAGATTTCAATTAAAGGAAGGTCAGATGTTAGGCGTTTAATATGCACAACTGCATCATTACTGACCACTGTGCAATCAAACAAACAAATAGTTTGCCTGCTAATGAGCACTCCACAACATTAAATAGTTTTGACCTGCTAATGTGGCTATAATATTGTATACCATATTGAAACTTAGACTGAGGGAGATTAGACTAGATTATTTGGTTTTGGGCAACTATTGAATCTCCAAAAAGGGGAACCAATCCAAGTCTAGCAGCTTTTGTCTACATCCAACATGACAGCCACCAAAGAACAGCTGCACAGTTTGACCGAGCTAAGACCATAGTCCGACTACGATGGACAATCGGTCGAGTCCGAGTAAACATAAAGAGAAACTCCATTTATGTACGTCTGATCTCTCTATAAACTAGTGTGTATCATTAATCATTTTCTTGTTGACCTTTATGTCACAGAACCGTGTTTTGTACCCACTGTACATGGCTCTTGTGGTTGCAGAGTTGTCCCACCGCACTTCATACGTCGTCTCCTTCTACTTCCGGGGTCAAAGAGCGGGGAGGACATTTTGGTGTATGCGCAGAACGCCAAGTGCAACTCCAGTCCGACTAAGCGTGTACATGCTTGATTTTAAGTCAGACTAAGGTGTTTACAAGACATTAAGAAAACCCAATTCATGTCTTAGTCTAAGACTAAAATCAGGCTTTTTAACATCCAGGTAAACACAAGAGATCAAAACTAATAAAAGGCCTCCATGAAAACGTTCATGAAACAACTTCGTTTTCTTATGTAACACAGGATCATTAGCGCCATTCCAGGTGCACTCACACTCGGCCATGATGCTTTACATATTCCAAAGAAACTGTTAAGACAAAGAAACGTTGCCCAAACCAAAGACGAATAACACAAGAGTGCGACTCAGTAACAGGAAAAATCATTTCCAATTTACATAAAACCCATCAACAACGGCACAGTTGCATATTTTGAATAGGCTGCTCTACCGGGAGTCATAAGAGAGTGCTGTAACAGATAATAATTGGTTTAAGCAGGGAGTCCATTCCATTTAATCCGCTTCTAACATAGAGCTAATGATACACTGCTACTGCTGCTGTTGCTGCTGCAGCACTCTCTATCTCACACCACCAAGAACTGAATGACTGCTGCTGATACTCAGAGAGGTCACTGGACACCTGCACTAATCTCCCTGATCACGTCTATGCCTCCAGACCTTAATCTGTGCTAATCCACACTGTGCACTTTAAAAGGCTGAGCTCAGAACGCCGTGTCTCACCTTCTCTTAATTACTGCTACAGGAATTAGAGAGGAATTACAGGACACTCCTGCCTCCTTCGCTTTTCTCCCTTAGGTGGCGCCATGCCCGAGGGACTTCATTAAGCGCCGACAGCCGAGTACGTGATACAACCAAACCCACACTACAAGTAAAAAGAGGAAGTCCTGATTCATTAGTCCCTGTTTTACTCTGTGTATAGTGCACTGGAAAGTATATTATTCCAATTAGTGCTCAGGTTTTTCTGCAAAGACGGTGCTGTGCTTCTGGAACTCAACAATATCAGAGCTGACGGCTGACGTGAGGCTGTGTTTGCAAATCAGCCGCGCGCACACACACACACACACACACACACGCGCGCGCGCGCGCACAGATGAACTCTACTTAGTTACAGACAATGGTTTTCTTTAGTTTAATGAGCTGAGAATCCAGTCTACAGGCAAAAAACCCGTAAAGGTATCGGAGGCATGATCTTTTCCTGGCGTTAATGATCAGTAATTCTTTAACAAATGTTGAGCATTATGGAAATTGTGCCTTCAAATCTGCAGCTTGTCTTGACACTGATCTTTAGAAATCAGGGTAGCTTATGGATGATATGTGATGATGATTAAATTTTGCAGATTTTCTTTTATTCCCACCTCTGTCAACAAATACAAGAACATACACACACACACACTGTAAAGTTTAGTTTGACAGTCCCACATCGGCAGATTAATGCTCATCTTTGCTGCTGGTCTTGCCCCCAAAGGCCAGCAGGTGGCCGGTGCTTGGGCATCCACGTTCCCCGGTAAGAAGCAAGCAGAACTGGAAGGAGAACTACTGATAATTGGAACAGATTCGGAGGAATTATGCCGTTAAACAGTGTCCATCCTCCAGGTCTGGGAGGCTCCAACTCTTCCTTCTCTGCAGGTAAGATTGCGCATTTAGTTGAGCTAGCATCGCCACCCCAGAACACAGCGAAACCCACGCCACGCCACTGTTTCTCAGCTGTGGAGAACGAGGGCAACACCTGCAGCTCAGGAAACCTCAGTTGGCGACTTCATGTCACTTTGGGGTGACGATGCTAGGCTAAATGTGCTAGTTTAGCCGCGGAGGAAGAAGAGTAGGAACCTGCCAGACCGGCTTTCCTCACGTTTCTCCCTTCTCCTCACTGGTGGAGAAAGGTGAAAGGTGTGGATAAGGGTTGATTAACTGCTCCAGAGTTCACTCTGAAGCCATCCAAGCCTCTTTCAAGCTGACCAGAGGTCTTGGTCTATCTTCACACCAACCCAAATAGAACCATACTGAGGGGTAAACACGCCAGAGTTTGGGTCAACAGAACCTTTAGTCTGAAAGAGCGGACTGACTTCTCACCTGTATCCGTCAATGAAGCTGGCATTGATGTAGTCGGAGCCCTCCACTCCTCGGATTGGCTGCAGGCAGACGCGGGTGGACTCGAAAGGCATGATGTTCACCAGGCGATTCTTGAATTTGTTACACGGCAAGTTGGCACTGATGAATCTTGAGGTATGTGCTTTGGAGTTGGCCAGTTTCTGCAGAGACACACACACACACACACACACGCGCGTCAGACAACCTGATCCTCCGGCATCTGCTGTCTGCGCCGAGTGCTAAGAAGAAAGAAGCTACACCAGGAAACTGATTCACTGAACATGATCAGCCTTTGTTCTCTGACTTTTGATGTCGTGCGTGTTAAAATTCATGTTGAATACAAGTAAAAACAAGCCGCCTAATATATACTGTGAGCTGAAGTTGACAAGCTGCTGCCATATGCATGTCATACCAAGGAGAAGGAAACTTCTGAAGAGCCAGCTGAGTGGTGAGGAGGGCGGGAGGGAGGGTCTTTGTTGACAGACTCTAGTGATTCCTTGGCACTACAAGGGCAAGTGTCAATATGAGAGAACTTTTCAATGGGCTAATTATTCTCTGTTCAGATTTACAGCCGTCCTGCTTGCTCGAGCAAGAAGCATAATTTAGATTGGGCAACTCCTTCTCCTCCTTCTCCTCCTTCTCCCTCCAGATGTGGTTGGTTAAATCTCTGCGGTGCAGCTAAGTGCAGAGCGATGAGTGTGGTGGTTGGTGGAGCGCTGCAGCTCACCCTGTGTTAAACCATCTAACACAGCAGGGCCATATCTTTATTCTGTCAGACTTCCAGTGAGTCTCAGTCCGTCCTCGCTCATCCAACATCCTCAGCTTCTCCTGCAGTCTGACGTCTGCAGCTCAGAGGTTAAGCTCTCGCTGAATACACTTCTTTTACAAAGGCTGAAGATGAAAATCTCTCCTCTTTCCAAACCTCCACTGCATCATGTAGAACTGTATTCTTCATATACAGTCACTCATTTTTTTATACACTTAATAAATGTCTCCATATATATATATGTTGTCTATTGATTATCTTACTATACATTTGATGATTTCATCGTTATAGTCACTAAATGTTATATACAGTCACCGATCATCCTTATATATGGTCAGTAAATGTCCTTATATACAGTCAATAAATGTCTTTATACAGTCAATAAATATTTATATACAGTCAATAAATGTCCTTATATACAGTCACCGATCATCCTTATATACGGTCAGTAAATGTCCTTATACAGTCAATAAATATTTATATACAGTCAATAAATGTCTTTATATACAGTCAATAAATGTCTTTATACGTCAATAAATGTCCTTATATACAGTCAATAAATGTCCTATATACAGTCAATAAATGTCTTTATACAGTCAATAAATATTTATATACAGTCAATAAATGTCTTTATATACAGTCAATAAATGTCTTTATACAGTCAATAAATGTCCTTAAATACAGTCAATAAATGTCCTCATATGCAGTCAATAAATGTCTTTATATACAGTCAATAAATGTCTTTATACAGTCAATAAATGTCCTTAAATACAGTCAATAAATGTCCTTATATGCAGTCAATAAATGTCTTTATATACAGTCAATAAATGTCTTTATATACAGTCAATAAATGTCCTTATAAACAGTCAATAAATGTCTTTATATACAGTCAATAAATGTCCTCATATACAGTCAATAAATGTCCTTATATACCGTCAATAAATGTCTTTATACTTCAATAAATATTTATATACAGTCCCCAATCATCCTTTTATACAGTCAATAAATGTCCTTATATACAGTCAATAAATTTCTTTTCATACAGTCAATAAATGTCCTCATATAAAGTCAATAAATGTCCTTATATATGGTTAATAAATGTGTTTATATAAAGTCAATAAATGTCCTTATATAAATTCAATAAATGTCCTCATATATATTTAATAAATGTCCTTATATACAGTAAATATATGTCTTTATATACGGTCAATGTCCTCATATACAGTCAACACTTTAGAAAACATACCTCATAATAACTGGATATTAATTGAGACCTCTGATATAGTCATTTCATATATACCACATATGTATTGCACACACATAAATATACGTATACACATATATATATATATATACACATGTGTGTTGATGTCTCATTCCCTCTCTGAAGCTGTCGCAGGTGCAGTGAGACACGCATCATAACTTCACTGCAGATATTTTCTCTTGTTAAATACAGTCGTCGTTAAAAACACAAGCTCCTTTTACGCGGCATTAATTTCAGTGATGGCGCGTCTTTAATGTTATGAGCGCCACCTGTCTCACAGTTCAAATATCCTTTCAAATGGATGTGTCCTGGTGGTAATAAGGTTCAGGGAATCAGGTGAGGAACAACAGAATTACAACAAGGACGATGTTTTGACAGGAGCAGGGTGTTAATCGACACGTCCAAACTAAAACTAAAACAATAAGCTTGCAGATCAACACGTG
The DNA here is from genome assembly GCF_019176455.1 of Solea senegalensis. Classification (NCBI taxonomy): domain Eukaryota; kingdom Metazoa; phylum Chordata; class Actinopteri; order Pleuronectiformes; family Soleidae; genus Solea; species Solea senegalensis. The sequence goes on from NC_058034.1 coordinate 21,033,699, forward strand.
AACAATGTTCCTCTGTGACAAACTATTTAGATAAGCTGTCACTTAAAAGGTGGTAAATTAAAGCGATTTAAATCGCTTTTTCAATCAAATCAATTGCAAGACAATTATTATAGTGTAAGCTACACAAAATCCAAATTAAATAGATGATGTTATCTTTCTTCTCTTGTTTTAAATTGTTTGTTTGGGCATGTAAGAGCTGATAATGTCTACTTTTTATTACATTTTGCTCAGAAAATAATTATTTTAAGTTATATTGTTTGTGCAGTGCAGTTCATTGCAGTATGACATTGTTAATTAAAACCTTTGCACAGCCGCTGAATTGTAATTGTTGACACTTCATTAAAACTGTGATGTGATATTAATGTGTGGTTGTGAGATTGTGGTATGATATTGCTCATTTCAGCCTGAAATTAAAGTAAATACTAATGAAAGTGTTTTTAGTGAAAATGACACACAATCACCATGTTTACATTGAATCACCTAATTAGGAGGAAAAATAACTATGAGAAACTAGAAAACTAGTTATTTATTTTGTTTTTATTACATTATTTTTGTCACATAACGCTTCATCTGTTACATTATCAGCTCTTACGAGGCATATGCTCCGTTAAAAATGTTTTTTTATTGAGAATCTTAAAGTGATCATTCAGGTTTTTAAACAGTGTGTTTGGAGAAGTCCAGTTTTTTGAGACACAAAAATAAATTTTAGCCTCCTGACAAAATCTGTATCGAATCAAGTCGAGAGTCAGAGTCCAGGCATTTATTTACCTTCAAGGGAGTAGTTTGAATAATTCAAAATATATTAATTATGGCAGTTTTCAAATGTAATCACTGTGGAAAACAGCAGACACGCTCCCTGTTTGGTCGGTGCACAAACTGCGTCACTAAACTGTTTTGTTATTAATGAAATCCCAAACAGACCCTGACAAAAAAAGACGGGAATGTGTTTTGTGTGTAAAAAACTTTGGCAAAGTTGAACTTCGTCATTGGCCGACGTAATGATGTTATTTCTGTGAAATTAGATTTTCGTGACCTGTTTTCCCAGTGGGAAACTAATAAAAACGCCATTAATTCAAATTAGATGGATCATGACAGACAGAGACATTTTGGAACCGCTGGGTTTTCAACTATTGCGGCTTCTCCTGAGAGCTTTTCATTTCCATTTGTAAAGTCAACACACAAGTCCCTGTAAAGTAAAATACACAGATTCTCCTCTTCACACATTATTCATGTTAGAAAACAAAGGCTGAGAACATGTGAGTACAGTTATAACTGTGGAGCAAAGACTGAAAACAAACTCTGTCTTCTGTTCCGGATTTTTAAAGTGTGTCTTAAAATCCTCCTCAGACACGGCAACGATACAAAACTCCTCAGTGAGCTTTATCAGTGTAACTGCACCTGCTCCGACACGACTGCTTCTGGTTTGTGAGCGAGCTGAGACTTCTTTGTCCTGAAAGCGTCTTTACTTTGATGCAAAAACACGTAGAAAAGCTCTGACACTTTTCCTAAATATTCCCTAAAAGATGAGGAAATGAAGTGGTGAAGAAGATCTGACTACAGTCTTAAGTGGATGTTTTAGTGGAGTCAATGCACAGATGCAAGTAGATGCGAATTTCATGTGGGCTGCCTCAATAGTTGTGTCACTCGCTGTGTTAAACGCTGCTTCAAGCACTGCGTCAAACGCTGCGTCACTCGTGTAAAGCGGTGCGTCACTCGTGTAAAGCGGTGCGTCACTCGTGTAAAGCGGTGCGTCACTCGTGTAAAGCGGTGCGTCACTCGTGTCAAACGCTGCATCAATCTCTGCGCCAGTCGCAGAGTTAAATGCTGCGTCAAGTGTCTTGTCACACACTGCGTCAAGCGTCGCGTCAAACACTGCGTCAATCGCTGCGTCACTCGTGTCAAACGCTGCATCAATCTCTGCGCCACTCGCCGCGTTAAATGCTGCGTCAAGTGTCTTGTCAAACACTGCGTCAAGCGTCGCGTCACTTGCCGCGTTAACCGTTGCGTCAATCGCTGCGTCGCTTGCTGTGTCACTTGCTGCTGCGTTGCTTGCTGTGTCACTCTCTGTGTCACTTGCTGCGTCAATCGCTGCGTCACTTGTTGTGTTAAACGCTGCTTCAAGCACTGCGTCAAATGCTGAGTCACTTGTGTCAACCGCTGCGTCAACCGCTGCGCCACTCGCCGCGTCAAGCGTTGCGTCAAGCGTTGCGTCAAGCGTTGCGTCAAGCGTTGCGTCAAACGCTGCGTCACTCGTTGTGTCAAACGCTGTGTCACTCGTTGTGTCAAACGCTGTGTCACTCGTTGTGTCAAACGCTGCGTCACTCGCTGTGTCAAGCGCTGCGTCACTTGCTGTGTCACTCCCTGCGTTAAGCGCTGCGCCACTCGCCGCATTAAACGCTGCGTTAAGCGCTGCGTCAATCGTTGCATCACTCGCTGGGTCACTCGCTGCGTCAAACGCTCCAACACTTGAGTCGAAAATGTTCAACTTTGGCGAAGAATTGCCGTTGTCGTGATGACAAATCAGTTACGTGACGTACTTGCCGTACTAACCCAAGACTCAAAATTCTGCTCATTTCTGTGTGTGGACACCCGGTGCTCTACGACACGAGTTGCTATAATGCAGCGGGACAAAAACAAAAAAGAGAGAGAGTGTGGTAAATGGGCGGCGAAGAAGTCGATGGCGCAGGCGGTTGCACAAAAATGCAGTGGTCCCGTGGCTCGGATGACACAAAACTTTGCATTTAGTGTGAACGCAGCATTAAATCAAGTCAACTTTACTTATATAACCTAGCATCACAAACACAAGTTGCCTTGAAGGACTTTACAGTCCGTACAGCAAGCATCACCCTTGACTAAGTCAGAAGTGGACTTTAAAGAGGAGGCAACTACCTTGAACTCCAGTTCAATGGTGGTGACGGTGTCTCCTGGAGGGATCTGGGTGAGCTTCTGGATGTGGGCGTACAGGTTGCGGGCGGGGACCTCCGTGTTGCCGCACACCGCGGCTTCGAGCAGGGCCTCGTGGATGAATATGTACTGCTCCTCCGTCTGCACCATGTAGTTCCTCTGAGCGCGCATACACGTCACGTGGCCGTAAATGTCCACCGACTTCTCGTGCTTCATCCTCTCCAGCATGGCCTCGATCACGATGAGGCAGCCCGTCCGGCCCACGCCGGCACTGACGGAGCACAGAGGGAAAACGCGGCCATTAACATACTGATCATCTAAGTTAGAAGACCTAGTTAGTCTCTACATTAAGTACATTTACATTTAAGTACATATTTCATTAAATGGATTTCGAGCTGTCTTGTGGTAATTTATTTTTTAAATTGATTTCCATAATTTAAATTTAATATTTACATAACAGTACATGACTATTGTTTTCATTGTATTATATCTGGACAAATTGAGCCTTTGCCACCTGTTTGGCAGAGTAATCATAGTGATTACTAATTTAGTATAATTAATTACTTTATGTTAGCAATCAGGTTTTAAAAGTGACACAGATTTCCCTAGTGTGTGTGTGTGTGTGGTGTGATTTAGAAAGACAGAAAAACAGAGTCAGGAGAAGAAGACTGAATCCGAAACACTGGAAAGACGGGATGAATTGGATGTCTTCAGATCTTCACTGGTTTATTTCTGATTTGGGGACTCAGGACTGACATTAACACCAGGTCTCTGTTTCATCATAAGGTTTTAAGGTCTACCTGCAGTGGACCACCATGGGTCCAGCGTCTGGAGGGTTACAGGCCTTGACTCGGCGGAGGAAGGCCAGCGTTGGGGTTGGATACTCAGGCACTCCGTGGTCCGGCCAAGCCATGAACTGGAACTGTCGCACCTCTCTCTTCTCACTGGAGCCATTCTGCTCTCACACACACACACACACACACACACGCGCGCGCGTAAAGAGAAGAACGTGTTACGTTCAAGACACTGACAAATGAGTTCACACAGTGCTGATTAAGCCTATCAACAGCAGAACACTGACATTTCCAGGCTGCTCATAGGGAGTGATTTCTTTTTACACCACGGCTCACAGAGGCGAGGCAGAAGCACAATGTGACAGTATAGAAAGTGAAAACACCAAAGAGTGCCGACGAAATGTTCCAGAAGTGGATTCTGCAGCGAAAAAATAACCCTCAGATGTTTAAATGGGATAAATGCTTACGTGTCAAAAATAGAAAGAAAAATACACTTCTTCTTTTCTGGGAAACTGTTCTCAAAAACAAAACTCATCTTCTTGGCACATGAGTTAAAAATAATTAGGTTATATGGGTAGCCCACAGGAAAGGGAACTTGGCTTGTAACAGGAGGGTTGCCCGTTCGAGTCCCCACCAGGTCAAAGGGCTGCAGTAACCCCTGAGCAAGGTACCCAACCTCCATTGCTCCCTGGGCGCCGCTCAGTGGCTGCCCACTGCTCCTAATTCTAGAAAAGTTTCTCGTAGAGGACGAGTTACATGCAGAGGAGGAATTTCCCTACAGGGATTAATAAAAGTACACAAACATAAAGGAGTTCCACTGGTAGGATGTCCCACACGTGTACAAACCCAGCGCTCCAAGAAGACAAGGACACAACACAAACAAGGGCAATTTCCTGGTGAGAAATGACCGCCACTAAAATGGAATGCAGGATCAGCATGTGTGCATGCAGGGAATGCTGGATTTATGTGGACCCTCGTTAAAGTAGAAACCACAGGCTTATACATAAATATAGATGCGGATATAGATATATAGAAGAAATGTGTAGCAGTTTTCTGCAGACGTGGAATGCAGTAAGAGTGACTCAGCCATAAGACGACAAACTAACATGACCTTGCTAAACTCAGTCGTCTGCTGCCACACTGAAACACATCCACACATCAAACACTGCGTTCAAAGTTCTCACCTTATAGAGGGCGAAGGTGCGTACATTGTACGTCGCCAGCTCCACTGTGTCCAGCATGGTCACCTGAATCATCCCGTAGGTCTCTGTGCCTCGACTCGGCCAATACTGGTCACACTTTACCTGAACACAAACACAAGAACACAACATTTTCATTTTCTAAACGACTCCTGAATTTGGCGATGAGCCGATTATCTTAGATCTTTCCTCCAAAGTTTCACGCTGGTGAAATTTCTGTCTCCAAACATTGTGTACCTTTAAATATTCACTCTCTCCAGCTCTGGTGTTTGGCGTCTGCTTCAGGAAGTATCTTTACGAATCTTTAGCAGTTGAATGATCCAAACTAACAGCTCTCTGTGTTTGTTTACAATCTCAACAATCCATTGTCTTGTATTGTCTGTTTTGTTGTTTTTTTTTTAGGTCTATAGTTTCTATATTTTATTTATCTCTGATATACAGCACTTTGTTTCAGCTGCTGTTGTTTTTAAAGTGCTTCATAAATAAAGTTGGATTGGATTGGATCTCTAGACCTGTGGACACAGCTATACAGTATATATATATACTGTATATATATAGATAGATATAGATAGAGATTTTCTATGGAATTAACTAACTAATGAACTGAAAATGTGTGCCTTAATATATGAGTTTAAAATTGAATATAATCATGGGCCACAAAGTAGAGTAAAGACATGTTTTTCTTCTTTCTTTCTTGTCTTGTCTTAAATATCCATCATCTATCCATCATCTACCGCTTTATCCTCCACCAGAGGGTTGCTGCAAGGCAAGAGTGCTAACCACTACACCTACCGTGTGGCCCTATTGTGTAAATATGAATAATAAATTTGTTTTAGGTCAGTTCCCAGTTTGTCATCATGAATCACATTCTTTCATTCATTCATTCATTCATTTATATCACCCAAAATGTGACATAAGACTTGATTAAAGTTGAACAAAAGCGCTCGGGGGGCACAAGGTTCCTCAGTGTTCCACAGTGTCAATACGCTCCCTGACCATGTGAGGTTACCTATAGTTTAAAATGTATTAAATAAACAATATCCTAAATCCAGATTGAAAACTTCCTTCCTTGGACCAGGACCTATGTCCTCAGAAAACCCTATCGAACTGGATCCTTCACTTTTTGAACTATGCCACAAAAATAGAATTACAACATTGAGAACTTGATAAAAATAAACTGAAGTGAATCAATTTGCCGACAGATATGTTATGTCATGCAAAATGGACAGTTTGGCAGAATCAGTGTGTGTCCAGTTAGTGTTGGCTGACGGCAAAGCAGGACAAGAACAAACGCTTGGACACCAGTGCTGACTCGAGGGGACAGTTGGCCGCCGGTCGCAGGAGCCGCACACAACAGATGGCGCGATCGCGCATCAGAGACCCGGTGGCACGGGTATCAGTGGGGGTTGGGTGGGGGGCTGGTTTAGGAGGCTTGTGGCGGAGGACGGCACCACACGGCCATTTACTTCAGGAGCTCCGTATAGAGGAGAACCAAGTTGTGTCGGGCTCTGTATGATGCTGTGAAACCACACCAGATGTTTTCAATAGAGTGGATATAACAACTTGTGTCGTAGAGCTCCAAGTGTCCACACACGAAAATAAAGCACAGCACTGTGTAAAGCGGTAGAAAATGGATGGATGGAAGTCCTAATAAAGTTGTTTTTTTTTAAATATGACAACAATATGAAAGTGTAGTTTGAGGAACCTGGTAAGTATTTTTTAATTTTATTCTGTTATGGAGTGTAAGCAAAGGCCCTCTATGAAACTCTGCACCATTCGACCACCATTGAACGTTTTAAATCTAATGGTAAAACCTGAGAATATAAACGGAGAGCTCCTCTGCTCAGGAAACTATGGTGGTCTTCACATAACAGAAAGAATGACATAATTAACAGGCACATCAAGTTGTCTCTCAACTCATGAGGTTCCCATAGATACAGATGAGTTAAAGTGGGATTAATTGCATTAGTGGGTGGTTTGTCTGTTCAGGCTGCTGTAGGAACACGGCGATGCGAGATACTGTACTTGGTTAAATTATGACCCTGGCCAGAAGTACATTTTAAAGGCTTATTCTTAGGCTATAAAAACAAATGATTTTTTTATTATAAAGCAATTATACACAAAGACACTACTTGTACTTCTGGGTAATTTATTCCATTTTGGCCAATAAACTCTGCTAAATGTTACCCACAGGACCTTTAATAGTTGCTGGGACTTAAAAAAAACTGCACACAGCAAATGGAATCATCCATCAAATATGATAAAAGCACATAAAAAGATCAGTAACTTTTCCTAAACATTGGACTTAAAATGTTTTTAATTCCTCAGGGAATTGTGCACGCACAAGGTGTCATTCACTGATACACACTTCCTGGTTCAGCTGTTTTAATGCAGATAATTAGCTTCTGGGACAAAAATGTTGTGATAAACTGTGTCACATTCTGTCATCAGTTCTAATCAGAATGATGTCCGTGGTCTGTTTTGTGTTTATAATGTCTCTGGTGTATCTCAGCCTACAGGCCTTGCACAGTTGGGAACGGCCAATTATTAACCACAGGGTTTCTACCATAATTGCATTGAATGTTTGGGAACTGAGAGCAGCTCTGAACCAGTTCAGCAGCAGCAGCAGCAGCAGACATTGTCCTGGTCACAGGTCAGAGTCATCTAATAATTTGTGCTCCTCAAGTTGAACCACAGACAGATGTTAGCGACCCTGGCTGAGGGCTGATGGTCTCTGTCACAAATTATAATGGCACGCTACAGTTGTGCCCTTTGGTTGTGGAGTAATTATTAATGTGAAGCGGGGTTGACATCATTACTCACATAAACAGCACCTCCTGCCCTGCCACCTCTCATCTGCCCTGTGACTGGCAGTGAACGCCTCATACCTCATGTCCACCAGAAGGGTGATGCTGTTCTGGAGCCAAGCTCCTCTGTGCCACCTGTGCTGCATGTCAGGCTCAGTCAATATTCTCTCACGCTGTGTGTGTGTGTGTGTGTTTGTGTTTACGATGTTGATCCTGTAACACACTCAAGAATCCCAGTGTACCTGTACCACTCAGTATGTATGTGTACGTGGGAAATAAAGGTCTTGAAGTTGAGTCTTTAAGCGAGAGTTTCTCTACATTTCTCTCCACCAAACGACCCTCGACAAGATAATAAAAAACACACTTAGCAGATAACAGTTCCAGGCTATAAACGGTTTGATTACAGAGTAATCAATGAACAATCTCAGACTACATAATGAAAACTCATTCACTATTTGTTGCAATCCTTTTGTAAAAAAGCATTTCATGGTAACCTTAAAGCAGGGGTGTCAAACATACGGCCCGGGGGCCAGAACCGGCCCGCCAGAGGGTCCAATCCGGCCCACAGGATGAATTTGTCACATTTTCAATTCCAGATACCTGTGACTAAATGTTTATGCCTTTATAGATGATGCTTAATAGTAAATTTAGGCATGATATTGTTGAAATTGCACTTATATTTCTCAAGAAATTTCATGTTTTGTAAAAATATCCCTCATTAAATGTAAAACAAAAAACAAAAATGAGTTTGACACCCCTGCCTTAAAGGATGAAGCAACAAGCCCCACCCCCACTGCAATTACCTACAAATCTGTATTTTATGATTATGATATGTAAATCAATTTGAGCCAAACCATACCATCTCTCTCTTCATTAGCATTTTTACTCAAAATATGAAGGCTCACCCGTGACTTCTCCTCGAGGCGCGTCATCATCACGATGGTGCAGGTTCTCTGTTCCCACACCATCCTCCAGAAGTCAGTCAGCGTCTCCGGCAGCGGCCCCTGTGTGGCGATGTAAGCGTTCTGCTTCCTGTAGCCATCAATGTAGTTGCCGTTGATATAGTCGCTGCCTGGAACTCCTGACAAGGAGAGTTGTAGATGTTAAAAGTGGACCAGACCACAGAAAAGTGAGTCTTAGTCGTCTCCTTGTTCCGTAATACCCAAGTTAAATCAGCATAAACTCCAGGGTCAAATGACTGCAGGCTTTTATGGACTCCGATCCTTGATGAACCCACCAGTTTGCCAATACTATGATGCACATCCATATTCTACCTGTTATCATAGCAGTTAACTTTGTTAATGTTTGTGGTGAATCTTACTTTAAAGAGCATGGGACAGCGCTCATCTAGCTTTGACTTGCGTAACTGTTGAAAGGTTCGATTGACAGGCTTCAAGCAGGTGACTTACTACAGGCACCAGTGTGTGCACTCTATACTCATTTGGAGAAGAAATGCAAAAGATATCATGAGAAAGGCAACAGATATATCACGAAAAGAAACGCCCCTTCAGAAAACATGGTACTAGCTACAGAAGTAAACATTAAAAGATCAAAACCAATTCCCTCAAATTTAAGGACTGAATGTGCTGACAAAGTCCATTTTCTTTGTTGAGACTGAGATCTTGGAATTTTCATTTACCAGACTTCACGTCGTCATTTGCTCTCTCGTTTAACTTTACTTGCAACGGCAGAGAGAGAGAGAGAGAGCGTGAGAGACAGTGGACAGCGTGTTTGTCCTGCGTTGGCCTAGTCTACGTACAACAAGCAACGCAGGGCATGAAATAGTAGGTGGCGTCGTAACAAACAAGCGAGACATTTACATAAATATCTCTAAAATATGACTTAACTTCTTTCTTGCACAAAACCCAAGCACTTTCAATGATTTATGTTTATCTAGGAGGTTTTCAAAAACTTTCAAGGGCCTTGAAGTGTTTTTTTCAAATTCACAAACTTTCAAGGACTCACGGGAACCCAGCCAGGTTCCTGCTGATATCAGTGTGAAAGAGGCTTCAGTCTCTCACCGTCCACAGGAGTGAGGATGACCCTCGAGTGGTCGTAGGCGATGACATTTGCATAGCGGTTCTTTGGCTTGTTGACCTCCAGGTTGGAGTGCTCCCACGTGAACTGCTGTCCTGGATCGACAGACTGAAACACGAGAGAGAGAGAGAGAGAGAAGGGGACAAAGAAAGAGGGGAAAATAAGGTGGGAGGCAGAGAGAGCCGGTAACTATTTATTACAAGACAACCCATATTCCTTTCTGTTGTTTACAACAAATATATGTGAGACAGAAAGTCATTTGTCATCTCTCCTGCAGCCTGTGGCTTTATAATATGAAAAGCCTGGGATGATGCGTAAGTACCACAGATCCCCACTGGACTGTTTGGACACTAAATCCCCTCCAGTGTTCCACCTGACAGCTCAGGGCCTCATATTACTATGGAACAGATGCAGCGATGAAGGCGAAGCAGCGCAGTAAGGGTTTTTGGGATAATGTTTCCCCAAAGCATGCATTAAGTTGAGTGATAGGACACCTCCAGCATTTTATTAAAAGTGAGCAGATGAGGACTCATAGATTTCATTTCTGATGTAGAGCTGGCAGTGAAGCAGGGGGGGCATAAAGTAATGATAACACAGTTTAGTTTTGGGAAGCAGAGACCATGACCGGAGAGGGCAAAACATGTCGGTGCGACATTTTGTGTTTGCTTTCTCCACATGATGACAGTCTTTAGCTATGTTTTTAATCTTTCTTTGTTTTCTATGTTTTTAATCTTTTTTTAACTGTTGTAATTCTGCCTTTTGGTGCTTTTTCACTATCCAGTTCCAGAACGAATTGGCATGGCACAGCTCGACTTTACTCAAACTGTTTGGTATCGTTTTCCATGACTCCTCAATGTGGGCGGAGTCATCATAGCACGGCTGCGTGAAACTGCCGCGACGTGGTTTTTCTACGCGACACAAACACACCAACTAGTGACTTGTAAAGCAGTTGTTTGGGTGTAACTGAATCATTAGAATCAGTGGATTAAAAAGAGTTGTTCACAGACTCACTCAATGACACAGTCACTGAACTGAAATACCATTGAACGTGGTTGTGATTGGGCTCACGATCACCAGCACCGCTGCTGTCGCTAAATACACCAGACTCCTCTGTTAAATATTGACATTTCAGACATTTCCTTTGCTAAATGTTGGAGATTAACGCATGTTTTCAGAATTTCTACTGAAAAAAATACCAGGAACTATCACTAATGAAAAAGCAGAAAAAACACAACATGTACTAGTAGAGTTGTGCTGGAACTGTGTAGTTGAAAAGCACCATTTGTGTGGTCTTTACGAACAGAAACAATGCAACATTATTTGTATGCCACGTCAATCCAATCCAATCAATGTACATCAGAGATAAATAAAACTAAAAAAATGTAAAAATGTGTGACCTAATAGACCTAAGAAGAAACAATAAAACATACAATAAAACGATAAAAAGGATGAAAACCAACGTCTCGTCCTGGGTCGACAGCCAAAGAGTAAACATGGGTTTTAAGATGTGTTTTTTTTTTAAAGTAGACAGTGAAGGGGCGTGTCTACTGTGGAAGATTGTTCCAATTGAAAACAGCCATCAACTTTTCTCGGGTAAATCTTTGTGTTTGACTCATACTTGTTTGCAGTCGCCTCGTTTTTGCTCTTGCCTCAGTTGGTCTTGACATGAAACAAATCACTTCCTGTCTGCAGTTTGCTGGGCGAAACGAGATCTGCGTGTGTGAACTCATTCGACAACGGTTTGAATGTAAGATGATTTTAAGAGATTTTAAGAGATTTTGGCCTTTCGAGGACAAAACCAGATTGAGCCACTTCATTAAATGGAGCAGTTGGTTGAACGGAGAGTCCCTCGTTGTACACTACATAGTTACAGTGGCTACCTGCCCACATTTTTAATGATGACTCTATCTAGATTTTTTTTTGTGAGCGTCTCCCATCTGGTATAAGATTTCAATTCCCAAGGAGCAAAACAAACTGCCACAGGAACAACTTCATTCTTTAAAATGAGCCCAAGTTACTCTTGATATATCTCTTAATTGCATTTTTATTTCATTTAATTGTTCTGGTGTTTTGCCCAATCATTTTAAAGGTTTTATGTCATCCCTTTTACGGTTTTGACATTTCAGCTGGGTCTTTGGATAAGTCAGGTGCAGGAATCATACTTTTATTCATGCTTTATATTAGCTATAAAGGACTATCTTATCTTATGGTATGTCTGAATAAATCACCCTCGGAGGATGAACCCCACAGGACTGTCCATCCTGTCAGACTTTCAGTTTTTCTGTGTGTAAATGAGAGAACATAACGACGCCTAAAGCCTCAAAGAGTTGCATTCATGTGTGCGGACCAACAAACTGACGTTTTTGAAGCCTCAAGACTTGCAGTTTGTCCCGTGGCGTCTTGGTTTTGTGAAATCTCAAGAGACCACATTTGGATGATCTTACCAAATATGTGAAGCCATGCGGTGCTTTTTTCCTCTGTTTAACTCTAAATAGGGACATACTTTTCAAAATGGACATCGTATTGTACCAAATAAGACTTGAGACTATTCATTTAGCCCCCTGATGGTCATCTAAGAGAATACAGGTTTCAGGCAGTTCTGCGTTGGCTTTACAGTTCAAACTGAAGAAATCAGTAAAAAAACAGATTGTGAAGTGTGCTTCGGTCAAATCTATTGTCTCTGCATTTGTTCTGATCTGTTTGGTGGCCGCTTTCTATCGTTTGCTAGCTGTAGATGCAAGAGTGAGTTAAGCTGAATTATGACATGCTAAAGGGTTAGATGCCACGTTAATATTAATGCTTTTCATGCTCCTGCTGCTAATCGTACATCATCTAGAAGACACACACACCTGTGAACACACACACAGGCAAAAAGGAAGCAGAGACAAGGCCTTTAATATCCTGCAGCTCCACCCCAATCACAGTCTACGACTGATAATAATGACAATGGTGAACCAGGTTGAATGCACATCTTATTTAACAGCCTTTTAGCTCAGGCTCTTTGTCTACCCTTCACTGACAGACCATGGAGCCCGGTGACGAGACATGTCCATCATTTATTCAGCCTGTCAGATTTATCACAGTCACAGAGCTGCTGCCTCCACTGACAATAAGAACAACACAACAAGCAGCCAGGTGTGAAGTTAACAACACTAACTCATCCAACGGACTTAATTACTCTATCATGGATAATGTATTCTAAAAACAAATGTCCTGCAGTGATGATGAAACAAACACAAATACAAATCTACTGAATATATCGCTTTTAAGTAATAGTATGAGGAACACCTAGAGCCAACATACCACACTTAACAAAAGACTCACTGAATAAAATCTACACCTGCTTAAGTCCTCAATATCATAAGAACATGCTATCTTGCTGTTACACAGCCTTTTCTGAGTGGAAACTGATGTGTGCTCCAAAGTCCATGGAGAAAATCAGCGTTTTTAGCTCATGGGGACACATGAGCTGCTGGTCTATGCTGCCACATTTTGTAAGTTTGTGTTTCAAACTATTCAAAGAAAACACTTAAACTTACTGATGGAGGACATACAGTTGGTCAACAACTCCTGTGTGCTGCAAAGCAGAATGACCTGAGAGTTCGATGCTTTGCAAAGCAACACAAACAGTTTCCACCTCAGAAAAGACTTTCTAATGATGAGATAAAGCAGTGAATATATTCTTGCGGTATCAGAGATAAAGCTAAAACTATGTTAAATGTCAGATATAAGCAAGGTTAAAGGGCAGTTCGTCATTCTTCTATGGTACAAAATGTGTGTATTAGTGCACCGGCCCAGTGATCCTATCATTAAGAGCCAATGTTAATATGAGCAGCAGTGTCGACAGTGTTCCCTGCCAAGGCACATACAGTTAGGGCTCGGGGTAAAAGCCAAATACAAGTTGTACTTGTGCCTCTACATGTTTAAGATGGACGTAATTATTAAAATGTAATGACGTGCATTGGCGTGGGGGCCGCGCGCACGTTAAATAAAGTGGTCTCCAGCCGTCTCCAAACAGAGCAGCTCATTCATCAGATGTAACAAGCTGTGAGATCCTCTGGCAGGTCTCATTTAAAACACAACCATTATCAGCTCTTCATTTCAAGCCCTGCTGCTCTCACTATGGACTAATGGCTGAAAGCTCCATGCAACAGGACGCAAGAGCACAGAATGTGTGTGTGTGTGTGTGTGCGAGAGTCGACCGGGTGCTAATATAAATGCAAGCCTGCAGATCAAAGTTTATTGAGTTCTTCAAGTTCTTTAAAGGGATAGTCTGGGTGAATTGATGTGGAAAGTTTTGCTTCAGGAATGGGATTCTTCAGTGGGGTGCGAAACCCAAAAGATGTCAACGATTCAAAGAGACATATCAATTAAATTGGGTCCCAAGGACACGCTGGAGGGATTTTATATATATCTAGGCTGGCCTGGGAACACCTTGGGATCCCCCCCCTGGAGGTGCTGCCAGGACTGGTTGCTGCCCCCGCGACCCGGATCATATTCTTCTCCTAAATATACCAGTCACAGTCACATGTACTCTACATACCGTCACATAATGAAACTTCTCGAGCATTTTATGACCATTTGTAGCTCGAAAGGTCACAAAACAAAGAGACTGGTTCCAAAATAATTGGCCCCACCTCTCAGCTGTGTACCAATTCCACCCGTGCTTGTATTAACAAATTAAACTGTACACTGCAGATGGTCTGATGAAAGCATGACTGTTTTTAATATGCAATGATGTGTCATCCTTTTCTCATCACTGTCTCTGAGAACCAGCCTGAAGCCCAGACACTGAAAACATGTCTACCAGCAGGAACCCAGGAAAAAACAGAGTGACAACCCGGGGAGCTGCAGGCTCTTAATGACCATCGTTAACAACCTGCAGCTCTCCAACAACTGGAGTTGACTCTAAATGGCAGTTATTATCACAACTTAGTGCAGACCAGTGACTGTCATTAGGACACACTGGAGTTACAGTCAGCACTGCACTCATTTCACACAGGTTAAGTTTCCCTGCTTTAACCACAAACTTCCAGAACTGAAGAAGCTTCCTGGTAGAGAGGTGGAACATTTAGAAGAAATCTGCAAGTCCAGTTTCTGATGATTCAATTACTTTTAGATTTAGCACAAGAATCTCAGCTCATTAAGAACAAAACTAGGCATGTCTGTGCACATCTCAGTGATGCTGTCTACATCCATGTATACGTGTGTACCACCAGTGGTATGCAAGCTTCCTCTGGTGGTACTTGGATCACCTTATCTCTTGTGCCCATCTTAATATGATTTCACTATATCAGTGTGTGATGTACATGTGAGGAAGCGGAGGCTGATGAGAGAGCAAATTGTCTAATAAATCTGCCTCCTGTGAAAAGTCTGTAGCTGACTTTACTTCAGGAATTCAATATTTTCTCAAGTGGTATAAAAAGTTTGCAAAACTACTAGTCACATTTATATGCTATATTCCCTACTCCAAAAGGCCAAGGATTTCTATTTAAACACTTAAAAATGCACAGTTATACTTACATGGTTGATTTGACAGAACTTGCACTCAAACTGTTTTTTTTTTGGCAAATAAAAGGTGAGAGTGTCAAATAATTGTCATTAGAAAACTAATAAAACATAATAAACGTCATTATTCCATGCTTCTTTGAGTGTGCGTATCTTATGTGATGTGGTTTAAGTGCGCTGGGATCAACATGGTCGACCATAGCACTTTACTAGCATTACAGTTGCTAACACATTATTTATAAACACAGAACCAAGGTGAAATGAAACAGAAGCGAACAAGTGACACAAGAGTGTTTTCAACAGCCTGACCCTGAATTTAGAGCCACTTTATATGACAATGAGTCAGCAAAAAAACACTGCTGCAACTACAAGATTTTAGCCTGATGCTAACATTACTCCATGCTGTTAAGTTTCAGACAAATAAGCAGATATTCCTGAAATATTTTTGGCTTATGTGTATTACATATGTATTTTTTGAGATGTTAACTAATCAAATAAGTAGCTAACTACCTAGCACACACAAAAATAAATCGTAGTTCTCTCCTGCAAGCAAGTTAGTTTACAAGTTAAGTAGCTAGCATTAGCATTCTAGCCCTTTTTTATTGAGAAAAATGGGGCACGGCACATTAATAACATTATCTCCCACTGTGTGAGGGTAATATGTATTTTCAGGTTTTGCCAGGAACTTAAAAAGGTCACCACTTCATATTAAAATAATATGAAACATTACCATTTTAATAAGAAATGAATTATGGTCCAAGGAAACTGGGCTAATTACTTAACTTGTAAGTTGTACTGCATCTAATAATTGCATGTGTTTCTTGTTCTTTGTGTTATTATGTATAATCTTATTCTTAACACCATATTTATAATGTTATTGTTTATAATCTTATTCTAAGTAATATGAATGCACCCATTGAGTTTGTCCACCCCCGTCAAGGCAAAAACAACAACAATAAGGCCTCAAAAAGTTCACTACATTTCTCTGCACTGGGTCAGAAAAAAACTAGAAATAAACAGGGAAAGGTAGAAAAGCTGATTCAGTTGCTGTTTCATAATTTATATGCCCTCTTTCCTTCTGTTGTACATAAACAGGGCACCCATCTGTCCTGGTTTATCCGCTTGGAAATTCACCACTTTAAATGCAAATTACCTTCCCTTGTAGGACATCAACAAGCCATAATCCCTCACTGGCTTTTTAAAGTAGGTAAAGGCAGTGGAATATTATTCTTGGATAGAAGGCACAGAATGCATACTTAGCAGTATCCCCCCTTCCCCCCCAGTGTTGAACTTAGACTCTGTTACAGTAAACCAGCTCCATACATGAGTATAAACAAGTGGTGTGGAAAATATACTCAGCTATTTGGGTGAGAAATAGATTGTTGATTTACCAGCTGTGTCAGTTGTAAAGTATACTGTATATATGTTTAAAGAAAAGCCCTGCTATGACTGTAGTTTCCAACATTAAATGGATCAAACCAAGTGGATCTAGGGGTAGAGTCAGACGGGCTGACATCTGTGCCATACTGAAGATACTTCCAGAATTAAGTCGTAATATTACAATTTCTTTTCACTTGTTCAGTGATTACGCCTCATCCACATGATGTGACGGCTAATTCCTTCAATTTTACAATTCATTACAATGCCATACAGCATCGACGTTGTACTCACCGGAGCTCCACCCCTGGATCCAAAATCTTAATTATCAATCTAATTGTTTCTTGAGAAACTATAAAACTTCAAAGATATAAAACCATTCGTAGCAGCCCTGCAGTGGAACACTATAAGCCATTTTCTCTTCCACAAAAGAGAGAAACTCTGTGTGAGTCTTTCCTCGGGAATAGACTCGGTTTTCTCTCAGAATCTTTTCAATGTTCTGATACTGAAGCCAATGTGATGCTGGTGCGACAAAGGATGAAGTATTTCCTTATTTGTGAAGCTCAAACCAAAGCATAACCTCACAAAATGCTTCCTCATCTTGTAGCAGGTGGCAGCTGAGATTATGCTTGAAAATAAAATTATGAGATTCTTTTCTCTTAATATTGCAACTTTTTTCCTGTAAAATTGCGATATTTTTCCTCGCAATATTACAACTTAATTCTCGTAATATTGCGACTTTATTCCCATAATATTGCAACTTTTTTTCTCGTAATATTACAACTTAACACTAGTAGTATTGCACTTTTTTTTTAATAATATTGGGACCTTTTTCCATGTAATATTAGAATTTTATTATCAAAAACTTCAATATTGTTTCTTCAGTGTGGCTCTAAAACTCCGTCATACACAAGCTACTCAGTAATAAAGCTTAGATTTACCCTGAGCTTGAACTCTACAGTACCACATCGTAATTCGAGTCAAATATGTGGATAATGTGTGAGTGAGATCAGCTAATATCAGTAAATCTGACGTAGGTAATCTCTTACTGCATTTATGAAAAGTTGTCTTTTTTCTCTCTCTTTCTCTTGTCAAAGCACAAACTTGAATTCTATCCAATAATGACTTTTGTCTTACGATGTTACCTCGTATTCCTGCGAGAAGCGCAGGCCGTCGTTGGCTCTGAGTCTCTCGATGTGGTCAGCCAGGTCACAGATGGCGATGGGAGGATGTTCCCTCATCCCTGCAGCGAGAGGCGGAGCAGTGAGTACAGACCATCATCACGTGTATACACACACACACACACACACACACACGTGGATGTATGCTGAAATGTCACAGCTAATTGGCCACAGTGGTACGAGGTGAGCTGCGTGTGAGCACACAGCATTAACGGACATGCTGATTGGTTTAATCTGGATTTCCTTAGATTATAACAGGTGAAGTGCGAAGAATCATACAGGTGGATTGGTGCGTATGGACAACTGATTTAGTGATTTAACTGTTTCAGTTTTTAAACTCTTGGTTCTGGTGATGAGAGCTGGCTGACATGGAGCAGTCAGAGGAAGACGAGGTGACGGCTGACGTGAAAAGGAGGAAGAAGGTGAGGTGGGAATGGAAGGACACTTGAGTGAAACACAGGAGGAGGAGGAATGAAAACTAACTTGCAGTGTTCGGGCAACTGAGGACACTGGAACCTGTGGGGAGAGACCAGGCAAAACAAAGAGCACAGGGGTCAGTTATAGGAAAGTACAAGGGAGAAGGACAGAACAGAAAAGAAAAGAGGACAGGGATCGCTGGGACACAAGCTGTCTGTTTGTGTATCCTCTGCATTCTCCGCTGCACCTGTTCACTGATTTACCCTCAGGCTCTTAAGGCACACATGGGCAACATGTGGCCCCGGGGTCAGATCTGGACCGCAAACCAGTTTTATCCGGCCCACGAAATCCGGGCCCCGCGGGCCTTTGCTTTTTCAGATCATATGACAGATCAAGGTTGTGATGACACAATCAGAGCTAAGATGCTGGCCCAGAATGTCACGTTTAAATATACATGCCAGACTTTTATTTTGAAATCGGCACAGGGAAGGAAATGCATCAGTGAGGTTACGACGCGGCTAAACAAAACCTTTTGTTTTGTTTGTTTTTTCCAATATTTTTATAGCATTTTTCACTTTAAATGCACATAACTGCACACAAACATGGATTTTATGATTATCATTTCTTTTAAAAACAAGATATTCACAGAATATGACGCCTAATAAACTGCATGCCTTTTCCTCTGATGCCATTAATGACATGTTTTGGTTGATGTTAACTATGAGGATTGTGTGCTAATCTGCACCTCAACAAATGAATTCTACGCTTTCGTACAGATGATGACACCTGAATAAATATAGAAACTTTAGAGTAATAGTATAAGCAAGTTACAGACTCAAAGTTCATCTCCTGACATTGATTAAACCTTTATAACTCCTCCCTGATATTAGGGCTGCAACAGTTATTCAATTAATCAATTAAAAATTGATTAGCAAATGAATCGCCCACTATTTTGTTAATCCGTTTGAATGTATTTACAAAGAATTGAAACAGGTTTTGATTTTTCAGCTTCTTAGATATGAATATTTTCTGGTTTCTTTGCTCCATAGAAAAAAAGAAATCATTCGAACATCATTATTTCCAGGTTTGGGTAACACTGATCAACATTTTCTGAGATTTTACGGACCAAACAAGTACTCAATTAATGGAGACATTAATCAATGATGAAAATATTGTTAGTTGCAGCACGACCTGATCCATATTTAGTCTCTTTTTATTTATTTTCCTTTATTCATTCTTTTAAAATGTCTCAGGTGCGGCTCTACACCTCACAAACCTGTCTTAGCTTTCTGTTCTTGTTCCTGTGCCACACACTCAATGACACACAGAAAATTAAATAACAAGAAGAAGAAGAAGAGGAAAAATAATAGGACAAGTTTTCATGGTCGCTTTTGGGGCGACAGATCCAATTGTGCTTACCAATGAAATTTCTGAGTCATAGATAAAAATGAGCTTTTCTCTTAACAACACCATCAAACACACTGATAAACTTGTGTGAGATGAACCTGGTGTGTGACTGTCGGCCTCAGCGTGTGATAATTAGCCACAGAGGACTCTGCTCTATAATCTGTATAATCTGCATGTGCAGCGGCTTCTGTGGAGAGAGACCACGACGATCCTTGTTCACTAAATCTTTGTTGTTTCTGTTCACTGCAGGCGAAAGAGCCGTATCATTTAGTAAACATGTCTTCCTGAGACACAGTGGCTGGCACTGTTGCCTCACAGCAAGGAGGGGGTCACCAATTCAAATCCCATGTGTGAGTGTGTCTGTGTGAGTGTGTCAGACGTCTATTCTCATACAAAGTTTGACGTTTAGTTGAGACAAACAGCTGCTGGATGTCCTCCTTTGTTGTCTGTTGTGTTGCGTTCGGTGTCGTCCGTTGTTGGCGCACCCCACACCCCCGCCTACCAAGTAAAAGTACGGTTCTGCGGGCTTTACCACTCCAAACCATACCGTACTTAACCATACCATGATGAAAACACGCCACAAATCAAGTCTTAAGTCTGTGAAGGTCATGATAGTAATCCATCTTCTCTGTCCCTATGTCGGTCGAGTGGAAGCTTCGAATAACGACCGATGCGTGTCTCTCTGTTACTGAACATTTAATGCTCAATGCTGCAGTTTGTACAACGGAGCGATGCAGGAAAAATAACTAGCATGTGGCTTACTGCACTTCAAAATAAAAGCACCTGCAGTTCCATGTATGATATGAACGTCAAATCTGTGTTAATAGCAACAGATTCTTTCACATTCACACATGCAGGGTTAAAACAGCTAACTTAAATCATATTATTGAATTATGTTAAACTTAAGTTCAAGGCAACAGGTCTGGGATTTGGTCATGTGGAGGATAAAGAGGTAGAAAATGAGTGAGTGAATGCTTCCCGAGTAACATATTGGAGTTGTGTGAGGTTGGTGGGCTTCTTCAGTGAACAGCGCGTGTAATCGACATTCATTTATATTTAAAAAGATACACACTGCGGCTTTAATTGCGGCAGAATAAATAAGCATCAAAAGGTAAAAAAAGAAGAAAAAAAGCCACCGACAGTAAAGCGCTGCAGACATTTCACAGCTTCGACTTCAGAGCGTAATGAAATATGCTATCATCCGCCAGTGTGCGGTGTGTTTGTTGTGAATAAACTTTCTGAGGCCACCCAGTGAGCTGTCACTGACAGCAGAACAAAGGTTGGCAACTAAATGAGTTGATGAATCTGTGTTGATATAAACAACATCTGCCAAAGTCCCTCCCACCGCGACCAGGGGTAAATGCCACCCCTGTGACTGCGAGAGGAAAATGGATGAAAAACAATGAAAATATCTCCCACTGAAAGACAGGTGGGAGACAGAGATGAGAGGAGTAAGAAAATACTCTGATGGGAGAAAAACAAGGAGCAGGTTAGACAGTTCAGAACATCTCAAGTATTTATGAGGGGAGCGAAGGAGCCAAACTGGTGATGTTATTTTCAGAGCCACAAAGTTCTGGACAGACGGACGAATGAAGGTCAGACTGACTCCTGTTTCTGCCCAACAGTAAAAAAAAAACACCACCACAGTCACGACCTGCAATTAGCGACAAATGCAATCAAAGCCAAACGAGGACTTTACTCCAAAAACTGTGCATACAATTAACAGTTTTCAACAGTTACAGACAAATGTTCTGCACATGAATTATTCATTATATTATTAATATAAAATTAAAACAGGCTTAAGACCCGTCTATGTCTGAAACCTTTGATTTTCTTCCACCCTTCAGTCCGCTTACGGGTGAATTTGATTCTATTTTACATCATCTCGTGATTTTATCAACCAGAATGTTTTGTTTCATTTCATTATTTTAGCTTAGCTAACCAGTCATGACGTCATCCATTAAAACACCAAAACTCCCACTCTGAAGCTTCCACAATCACAATTTGGACGGCGCCGACCGGGCTCCTGTTGGACGACACCGGCTGTACCATTTTCCTCTAAATAAGAAAATAATTCACCCTCTATTGAAGAAGAACTGAAACTAGTTATCAATACCACAAACTCAAATTCCTTCAAACGGACTTTTTGCAACCAGTGGTGTCGCCCCCTGTTGGCCATTCATGATAATACTGCATCTCTCTCCCTCTAACGCTTGACTCTTCATTTATTATGTGTTTCTTTAGCTTATACTCTAACACACGCACAAAATGATTGTTTCAATGTATTTCAGATAAATCTGGTTTTAGTTTTAAACAGCAACAACACTTTCCTCTCATGACGCACACCTGTATAGAAGTTGGTAGTTGATGGGTCGTCACCATCTCTATAAAGATGGAATAAGATTTGTGTCAATATTCTGAAACAACACTTTTTAAAAAGCAAAAGAAATATCAATGTAATCATTCAAAAATAGTATATTTTATTGTTTGAAAATAATTTTTTGCATCGTGGTTTTTTGTTTGAGGGCGGGCCTTAGGAAGCTGCCTGCTGATTGGCTGGAGTCTGGAACTCGTTCCCCGTTGACATGTGTCTTAGGTTTACGTTAGATATTTAAAGCTATTTTGTCAGATATTGACGGGGAACGATGTTCCAGACGGACAGCGACTGACACTCCAAAACTCCAGCCAATCAGCAGACAGCTTCCTAAGGCCCGCCCACAAACAACAAAACCACGTCGCAAAGAACAAGTGTGTTTTCAAACAATAAAATACACTATTTTTGAATGATTAAATTGATATGTTTTTGCTTCTTAAAATATTGACACAAATCTAATTCCATACATAAAAATGTTTCATTTTCAACGTTAGGACCAAAAAAAAAAAAAACATGTTTTCTTCTCAGATAAAAAAAAAGTCAAATTCAGACTCTCCTCCTCACTTTTTTGTCAACAACTTCATCAGATCCATCAATTATTAAAAAGAACGCACGAACGTCGCACGACTCATTAAGTTTTGCCGAGCGACAATTATCAAAAGTGTGGAGTGATGGAGGATACGTCGGGCGTTAATGAGCCTCAGCTGCCGTTATCACACAGAGGGAAGCGGCCCGAGGCAAAGACAAAAGACCACTTTTTTTTCTAATGACCCAGAGATTTGATGATGATGATGGTGCTAGATGTTTCTGTGTGTGTGTGTGTCCATACCTTGTGTCTGGTAGTTGAGTCTTCTCATCTCCACAGGGTCTGAGGAGTGGGCGAGCAGTGAGTCCTTGACCCCCGCCATGTGCTCGTCTTTGGCCGGACACGTTCTTTTCCTGCCATAAGCGAAAGATGTGGCGTTGTCAGAGGAAACAATGAGATAGAAGACTGTCCTTAAAGTCAGGGTTCCTTCAGTGTCTCGTGGTAAAGGGACCATTAATAATAAAGCATACGCTTTGAATGAATGAATGAATGAATGAAATCATTTCCTAACCTGCCTAATTAATCAAATAACCCAGAATATCAGCAAGAATACCACAAAACCAACAGTAAAATGTTGAAAGGCAACAATTAATCACTGAATATACAGTATATTTTCCTCATGTTACGCCGCACGACAAACATTTTTACTGCTGTACTTACTTAAAATATGAGACTTAACCGTAAACAATCACAAATTGGTGTTTAATATGTGAAAGAAACAAACCAGTGTCATCGGCAAAGAAAGTAACCAAAAATGTGAGAAATGTGAGGAAATTAAAGATTGGAGACATTTAGAGTGTCAGACCGTGTGGGCTGTGAAGGTACTGCAGATGGGCCGTAACAGGTCATACCATTTTTATAATAAATGTATTATTAAGCCTCCAATAACCAATACATATGTTCAGCATCTCGAACTATATTATAAATAAAGTAGATACTGCATACATGCAGGGGCCTGACTCAAATTTAAAAAGTGTTATTTTCTGCCCGTTTATGTAATTTGTAAACATTTTGGGGAATTTTTAAATGGGCCGCAGCATTCCGAAGTTTGAGGATAGTGCTAGTGACAACATTATTACTGTTTATCTTCATGAACTGACTCTAATATTCACTCTATATTGTGATTTTTTTCGAAGTAAAGGTACCAACACAAGTTGGTATTTTTCAGTCAGGCTGGAAGATTTTGAATAAATATAATTGTGTAATTGTGCAGTCCCAATTGTCCGTGGCAGAATTTTTTTTTGTTCGCACATACTTTCCAATAACTCCATATGATGAAGCATCATTTCTACTCTTTGCTTCCTGTGATCACAGTGTTTATTTTCTGTCTTTATGAGTTAGTCGTTGGTTTATTAGTAGTTCTTTATTCTCCATCCTCGTTAAACATCTCCCACCATCAGCTCCACCAGAGGGAGCTTTCACCCACAGCTGCTCAGGAAATCCAGTCGGAGACGTAATCATCACATTTCACTCGTACAATCTGGTGGTGAGTTTGTTTCCGTTGTGTGAAACTTTTCTATCGTGACGGCAGCCGGTTGCTATGGCAACACAGGACACCTTTCTTTTTTCTTTTTTTTTAAATCATTAGACAGTTGTCCAGGTTTGAATGTTTTAGTGATGAAGAGAGTGAATATATATATGAGGCATGACAGGTGGATGAGAAAGGTCACGACAGTGTGATCGTTCTGCCTGTGGACTGGAGTTTTCCTGTGTGTGTGTGTGTGTGTGTGTTCCAGGTGAAGCTGCAGGTGTGCGTGTGTGTGTGTGTGTGTGTGAGGCGCTGAGATGTGAAGGAACCACTGAGGGAGGGTCATTCTGAGGGGAAGCTCCACACGCAAACACCTCGACAGCACAAAACACACTCGAAACAAACAAATGGACTCCAAGGCACACACATGCTCAGCGGAGCTGTCAGCTGAACCTGACACGTGAAAGAGCATAAAGCTCCAAGACAGCTCAGAGAAGCTGGCATGACTGCGGGGAAATGTAACAGAAACAATGAGCACCTGTCACTTCTCATCACCGCGGTGAGAAAACCCAACAACAGCACGGCGGGATGTGCAGAGACAGGAGTGAGGGTGGAGGGTGAAGGTGGTGGTGTAGGAACAGACCGAGACACTAACCTTTCTTGTTTGCTGCATCCACAGAAAGCCGGTCGGCAGTGAGAGGAACAGAGCAGAGAGAGACGAGAGGTTAACAAGCAAGTTGTCGGCAGCAGCAGGACCACAACCGTTCACAGCGTTCTGCTGCCGCCTGAGCTTTGGAACTGATCCACAGTCGGATGATCACCTTCAATTATTCCATGGTGGCTTTACCGTTCCACAACGTACCATACTGTACCAAACCATGATGGAAACACAGCCCTCTGTGACCCTTCACATGAGGGTCACAGAGGGCTGGAATCAATCCCAGCTAACAACGGACGAAAGGCCCGTTTCACCCTGGAACAGGTCACCAGTCCATCGCAGGGAAAACTCAGGAAGGTTCACTTCCCTGCGGCTGATTTAAAGTGTCTAAGTACACACGGAGAGAACATGCAAACTCCACACAGAAAAGGCCTCGGTCGAAGCTTCTTCCTGTGCGGCAACAATGCTAACAACTGTCTGTCTTTGGATCCTGAATCTCAGCCTTCAGCAACGTCAGGTCATTGTTGAGTTGAAGGCTCCGCTCTAACCTTCAGTTTTTCACTCTTCTCGTCTCGCTGTGCCTCGCCTCACAGTCTCTACACGTTGCAGCAGCTCAACCTGAACCTGAACCTGAACCTGAACCTGAAGGAAAGAAAAGTTCATGCGTGAAGTGAGTGCAGAGAAATGTTCAAGTAAATACGGGCAACTTTTCCCAAAGTGGCAGAAAGACTCTGAACTGCCAGCGAGCATATTCATTCAGTACAAAGATGTTTTTATTGTTTTTTTTATACTATATTGATTTTAATTGCTGTCTCAGCTTGCCGGCGAAAACACTGCAGGAAATATAAGCGCTTCAGTTGTAATGCAACTGCGGGTCGATGTCCTCGTTGTTCTAAACCATGTTTATCGTTACATGTGCTTAAATTTAACGGGGGTAACAGAAGCGCAGGAGGACGAAATGGGGTGTATAAGAAAAGTGGGTTAGTATTTTTGATGCAGTGCTGACATTTTCATGTGTATGTTGACATCGGCTGTGGAGAGATAATGTTTCCTCCGTGAAGGATGGAAAAGAAAACGCCGCTTGTCGTCGTTGTGTGTGGAGATGCAGCTGAAGTTGTTTGTCAAAATGGAGATCGGCGCGATATCGTTTGAGCTCCGGGCCCAGAGACGCGAAAGTGACTGGTGTTCCAGTCGGATCGGTGGGAAAGTTAACGTCAAACGTACATGATGGTTTTTGCCACTTCTTTGCCTTTGCACACGCACTGTTGGATCTTACACCGTCTTGCCTTATGTTATATGAAATCCACGCCGTCTTGCTTTTTCCCTGTAGCATCCATGTTTATGTTTCTAGAACTGTGCAGCAGACTTTGATTAGGCTTATCTTGGCTATTATTGCTCTTTCATTCTCTCTGGCGCTCCATCACCAGCATAAAGACTACACATCACCTCCACATCTGACAGACATTGATCTTTGCATCAACACTGTAAACACCAGTGACGTGTGGTCAGGGGAGGCAGTAAAATAAGTAAAATACTAACAATGATAAAAGCAAATCAATGTGTCCACTAGACTGTTCTATAAATTAGTTTTCTGTATGATTTCAACATTTCTGTGGTCGAACTTGCTGAATTTACACATCTCCTGACAACGGTGAGGTGAGGCAGCGATGAGCTCTGTGCCTCAGCTCTTGCACACACAGTTGGCGCATGCCTCTGTTTGATTATACATGTACTACACGTGCTGACGCTCCACAGTCTGTCTTATATTCTTGGAGAAGGATTAGGC
This sequence comes from Solea senegalensis, assembly GCF_019176455.1. Classification (NCBI taxonomy): domain Eukaryota; kingdom Metazoa; phylum Chordata; class Actinopteri; order Pleuronectiformes; family Soleidae; genus Solea; species Solea senegalensis. The sequence goes on from NC_058034.1 coordinate 21,060,202, forward strand.
ACATGGACTTACAATATATATACATATAAAGGTAAGACCATACACAATTCTCAATTTTAATTAAAAAAAAGAAAAAAAGTAGAGATCAGCTAAAAAAAAACAATAATTTGAATTAAGATAAAATAAAATCGAATTTGACCTAATTTTGACCTAATTTGACCTGATTCATGAATATTATCACCCCATTTTCTTCACTTCTGCCAAAGCTCCATAAGTCAAGTGTTATCCTCTACACCTCTGCAGACAATGTAAAAAGGAAAAGGTGGTTTTGGTTCAAACACTGTGATTGTACGGTGAATACGCGCCCTGACCACACACACCGTCGAATACAGTTTTTCATGTCAAAGGTTCTCGTGGGGACAGAGAGAGAACACAAGCGATCCAATCAGATTTCCAGTAAATGACTGTTCAGCTTTATAATTCAGCTTTGATTCTCTCACAATGAGTCAAAAAGCTGACTTTCGGATTATACCACGCACCCATAATTCAACTCTCGCACACTCCATATTCCAAGTGATGGATTACGCGACTCGTGCAAACGCTCTTTCAGCTCGGAAAGTCAATTTTCACAGTCACTGAAATAAATAGGGAAAAAAAACCCCACTGGCTGCCTGGAAGATATGAAAAACACAGTCCACACACTATTATTATATGTGCAGGGCCACGTTGGTAGTAATGTAATGAAAATAAAAGATGGAAAACATCTACATTGGTTGAGAAGAGTGAGAGAGACTTCAGATGGAGACGCATTCATCATAGACAAATGAAGAAACTGTCATTGGCGCGGCCATATGGACGCCGCCGTCAGCTCAGTCCAGATGTTTCATCCGAGCAGAGGGAGCACGGGGCCAACTGTTCGCCTGGAAAAAGAGAGGCCACAGGGCGACTCATGGAGACTTGCTCCCATATGCCACAGAGGACCTCTGGCCCCGGGTCCTCGACCAAAGTCTGTGTGAACTCTGGAAAACGTCATCTGGCGAAAATGCTGCGGGTCTCGCTCTCTCAGGACTGATCGCTCGGATACGAGGAGGAACATAATGAGCAGACGCTGCCTTCAAGGTCCACCCCAACTATTGCTGTTGTCTTTTATGACAGATGTCATAAAGAGAGCGTTTACACGCTGAAATCGTGCTGTGAACATTTTTATGTAATATTGATCAAACTCACTGAAGTTTTTCTAATAAATGGCTGAGGTCTCACTTTTATCATCGAGAGTTTAAATATCCACAGAGGAAATCACACCGACCTTATCGATGTGCAATGCTGCCCTCCACAGTTTGACGTTGTTCATCACACTTCTTCTCATCTCCTCAGTGTCATCCTCTTCATTGCAGTACAAAACCACCAAACACAGTTAAAAGTTCCTCAACGCAGCTCAAAGTTCTTCACCCAACTGCTTAATCATCTCCTCAGTCTCTTCATCGAAGTTCTCTTCCTCTTCTGCAACACAGTCCAAAGTTCTTCAACACCGTTAAAAGTTCTTCAATAGAGCTCAAAGTTCTCCACCCAACTGCTTTCTTGTCTCTTCTCTGCATTCCATAATCTCTCTGGCTTCTTCCCTCTTCTTCAACGCAGCCCAAAGTTCTTCAACGCAGTCCATGGTCCTACAACACGGTTCAAAGTCCTTCAATGGAGCTCAAAGTTCTCCACCCAACTGCTTTCTGGTCTCCTCTGTCTCTTTATCAATGTTGTCCTTCATTCTCTTCCTCTTTCTATTATCCCCATCCCTTACTCCTTCTGGATTCTTCATCTTCTTCAACACAGTCCAAAGTCCTTCACTGCAGCTCAAAGCTCTTCAGCGCAGCTTAACATTCTCCACCCAGCTGCTTTCTTGCCTCCTCAGTGTCTGGATTATAGTACTCCTTCATTCTCTTCCTCCTTATGTTATCCTTATACTTTAATCATTCTGGATTATAACTTCTCCTGGAGCAGCTCAAAGCTCTTCCTCCTCCAAAAGTCTCTGCCATGAGGAGATGCACAAACTGCCTCAATGGCAAAGTGATATCTTCTCTCCTTCCTCTCGTGAAGTTGCTGTGGACTCCTAACCCCTCAACCCCAGAAACCATCAGTTCCTTACAGTCCTCCCTGTATGTCAAAGTCCTCCACAGACTCTTCTGTCACATTTGCTTTCAAACTAAATCCTTCAGAGGGAATAATTAGTGTAATCCATGTTTAAAGGTAAACAAGTCGTGATCTACTTTAATCCAAACAGAGAAAGAGTCTCAGTGCTGCTCTCTCTGTCACACTCACCTCTTGAAGAGTAGAATAGCGATGACGATGATGATGATGAGGATGACGGCCAGGACCGGACCCATGACCCACAGCATCTCGGGCTCCTCGGTCTGTCTGGTCATGCCGCTGTGGAGCTTCGCCATCACGGGCTCAGAGAAGGGACTGGCCGCGAACGTCCACTGCTGCGAAAAAAAAGGACAACAAGGCGATCGAGTGTCACTTTTATAAACACAAACCCTGCTAAATGTTATGCGCTGAACCTTTAAGGGTAGATGTGTCCCATTTATTGGTGAGCCACACTGCGCCGTGGAGGATGTTTTGCTGCTGAGTGCATCGTTCTTCGCCTCTTAGCTGAAAAGTCTTCAGACCTCTTGCTTGTTACTTGGACTTTTGGATTGCTGCCGGAGTCTAATTGGATCTGTTTGTCCGCCTTTGCTGCTTCAGACCTTTGCCTCGCTTCCTCATCATATCAATAAAGTCCCTGAACGGCATAAGCGCCAACTCTGGTGTCTACACTTCCCCTCTGTTCTTGTCATTACTGCTGTGGTATCTCGGTGTAAAATAACGTCTCAGATCTGCGTGTGTGAGGACGTTTGCAGTCTTTAAAATGGAATTAACCTCTCACCAGTGAGTGGATTCAAATCGGCATCAAAATGAAGGTGAGATGTGAATAAAGCACGACACCGGTGGCAGCCAGTCTGCGTTTTCAAGCCATGAATGAAGACGATGGATTCTTCCTCAAGCTTTTTGTCCGCACAGCAGCTTTATGAAATGCTTCACCTTCACTAAACCCCTGCAGGCGTCTAAAGGCAGCAAAATGGATTTGTTGACAAATGTAAAGCCTCAGACTGGAGGCTCCGCGCCTCACAGCGGCGATATTACACAAGACTGTCCCCGGTGCTTACCATCACTCAAGTATGGATGGATCGAACACTGAGTTTGAATAAAGCAGGCGAATCACATCAGTTTATTTAGTGTAACACTGTATGTTCTCTGCATTTGGTTTGTCAGCAGAAACCAATATTCAATATTTGTTACTCTTTAATATTTGATACTTTCCAGTATGTAGTAATTTCCAAAACCTGGACCTGGACCCACAGATGAGCCGCTGGAGATTGTATTGGTCATCAAATAAATCTGTTGAATGTTTTACTAAGTATTAACCAGTATATCATTTAAAAATTTATAAAATGAAGCTGAAAGTGGCTAAATAAGATGAGGCGTTTCAGAAAATGACATTAAAATAGTCAGAAATGTCATAAAATGTGGATTCCCAGATGATGCTCGGGAAAAACTGCGTGATCGGTCACTAATTGGACAAATTGACGGGTTTTAATCTGTTATTACAAAATAAATTTGTTCAGAAATGTTACCATAAAGTGAAATTAACATGCAAACCACTGCTGTGACCCTTAAACCCTATGTTACCATAGCAACCAGAGACCCCACTTCTTACTGCTAATGCTCCATGTTTTGTTCTTGAAATATACCCAATACTATTAAAATGTACGTACAATAAAATGTAAATATAAAAACAAAAAAAACCTATCGCTTTATTGCTTATGTAAAACTCAACAAGTCATTTCTTAGCAAAACACTCAGATTGATCCGTCAAAACCTGCAGCAAAACAGATCAAACAGAAGGAAACAAAACTCTGACTGACAGCGAAACAGAAAGTGCGATAAAAGAATCATGAACCCAAAGATTCACAGACTATTTTCACAAATAGACAAATATAAAAGAAAAGTGCAACAACACTCGGACCAGCGCACGTTTACAAAGAGCTGACACAAATCCATCTATTTATTTATTTTGTGAGACATTTTAGCTGCTGCTGTCAAGATGAACACAGACAGTGATCAGCGACTCAGTGAAGCGGAGACTCAATCAATCCACTCCATGATTCTCTGCTCGGCAGAGCAGCTGCGATAATGAGCAGCAGCAGCAGCTTCCACTGCAGTCAGTGTGGGAATTAATGCATTTTAATGTGGTATAAACAGGCAAGAGAGGTTTGTTTTCAAATCTGGGTAAGAACAAAACCTGTAACCATGGTAACAGGGAATATATAAAAGGAAAGCAACGGCAGAGTTCTGGTCTTCACTCTGGACTGGGATCAATTTTCTGGCTTGGGCGTCCGACTGCATTTGTTGGCGCCACAAATAATTAACAACAGTGACTAGTGTTTCCATGGTAACTGGACACAAATTGCTGAGATGTATGTTTTAACCTAATTATTAACCTGTTACACCACAAAAGGGACTGTATGGTGTTCAGACGCCTGACCATTACACCTCATAATCTCGGTTCCAGTTCATCCCAAAGGTGCTCAGAGAAAGAGGCGGCTCTTACTGGGCGGCGGCGTTCAGAGCTTTTAAACGCAGCTTTGAATCTCGCAATAGTTGATTCGGAATTTGAGTCCATTTATACTTCAGCTGTGTGGCTAAATGTCCCAGAGAAAAAAACAACAACTTTCCCCTCTTGATTATTTAGCCGCAGTTTGTACATAGTTGAATATTGACACGATAATAAACATTAAGTGGGAATTTTATGGATCAGTTGGGTGTAATTCTCTTTAAGTGACTGCGCTCCTCAAGTGTAGGGACTTGGACTGTTGCTGAGCGATACTATAAATATTCCTGTGAGTGTGACTGCGCTCCTCTGGGTGAAAGCTGTAAACACGATTGAAGTATGGTGCTTGTTAAAACAATGTCACCCCAAGACCAGCGCTGCTTCCTTATTGATTCATTAATTTCAGCACGTTTTTTTTTTCTTTTTTTCTTTCTCTCACTCCAGTATTTATCGGCGGCGGCTGAGACAGCTGCACATGAATTTTACATGAACTTTGTGGCTGGAAGAAATTTGTTGAGCATTTGTCATGTGGCGAAATCCTAAAATAAAACAAATAGATTTTTGGGAAGTCGTGACCCTGAAAGATGGTACGCAGCATCAGAACCTTCCTAAAAAAAAACCATTTACTCACATTAGTGTGTTCTCGCTCTGCTCCAGTGACTCCGTTTTTAAAAGTTGATTTACGATCCTGTTATTTATGTTCACATTTATGCCTGAGAAGACGGGTGAAACGTGGAGGGGCAGAGAGCAAAGCTGGTGGGGAGACACGCATGGAAGGAAATAGTAAAATAAGACGCGAAGGAGGAAGAAAAACTGTGAGTACAACAGGAAGGGAAAGAAGACGAGTGTGGAGAAGACGACGACGTGAAAAGGAAAAAAAAGACAAAAGAACGAAAGAAAACTAGAAAATGAGACAAGAAGGAAGAAACAGCAAGAGAAAACAAAACAGCAAACAAGACAATTAGGACGATGGAAAACTGTAAGAGACACGACAAGATGACAAGATGGCAGAACAACAAGGAACAAGGAAGAAAACACGTAAATCAAGTCATTATTGAAGTCCAAGTGATTGCACTTAAATGTCCAAAACATAACGTTTGTACAGCTCAAAACACCATGTGTCGTGTCTTTGAGGTTTGACCTTGGATTCATAATATTCTACAAGCCAAATCTTTACTATAAAATGGTATAAAGCAGGGGTGTCAAACATACGGCCCGGGGGCCAGAACTGGCCCGCCAGAGGGTCCAATCCGGCCTGTAGGATGAATTTGTTAAAATTTCACACTACGATTACAATCTAAACGTAATGTCAACTACAATATTTTTCACTTCCAGATACCAATGACTAAATGTTTGTGCCTTTATAGATCCAGATGTGATGTGTAAATAGTAAGTTTAGGCATGATATTGTTGAAATTGCACTTATATTTCTCAAGAAATTTCATGTTTTGTAAAAATATCCTTCATTAAATGTAAAACAAAGGAGAAAAAACAAACGAGTTCTTGTTGTTCATAGGTTATTTTGCTATTATTTTACTATTTTTACTGGTACGGCCCACTTGAGATCAAATTGTGCTGTATGTGGCCCCTGAACAAAAATGAGTTCGACACCCCTGTATAAAGAATGAAAAATGGTCATTTTTAAATCGAGATTAACTTCAGCTTAGTTGGGCTCATATTTTAGGGAAACGTCTTTGGCTTGTGGAAGAAAAACAAAAGAAGCACAACTTACACAACCAACTTTATCAACTGCTACAAGTGTGTGAGTACACTAGAGAATAAATGGCCAGATTTTAGTCCCGATCTGGACCAAATTATCCTGTAGTGTGAGGGATTAACAGACGTGATATTAAGGCCATCGGACGCATCAGAATCTTCCCGGTTTGAAATCATAAGTAAGATATCTACGACTGAACAGGGATCGGGGGGCGTGAGCAGAGTTGACCGGGAAACGGATGTTGTGCACGTTTGTTTCTCGGCCATGACTTCATGTTCACGGTTTTTTGCGTCTCTATTAACAGAAGTCTGTTAATTCTGAGGTCAAGTTCTGAAGTCACGTTGAATCACGTCTGAAGTCACGTTAAATCACGTCTGAAGTCACGTTGAATCACGTCTGAAATCACGTTAAATCACGTGGCTTTCTGTGATCCCTAATCCCTGGAATCTCCTCCCTGACCAGTGAAGATTGGTCACGAGGTTCTCCGACATTCTTAAAAATCAAGTCAGATTTGAAAACTTCAGACTTCAGAAACAAACGTTGACACCTTGACTGCTAAAAAGTGTGGATAACACACAGCTTTCTTTTCTCTGTCACAGTTGTTAGAACTTTTAGCAAAGTGCTGCCTGTAGCTCAGAGAACTTCATTTTTCTTTTTCCCGGTTTTTTCGATGCAGCAAGAGTATATTCTAAAGAATATTTAGATAATCTCGGGGGGGGGTTGATGGTAATCCTTCAAGAGTGAAGGATGTGCTGCTGCTGCTGCTGCTGCTGCTACATCTGTAAGCTGGAGAGCGCTGAGCGTACAGAGGAGGAAAAGGATACAGTATTTCAGGTTTTTGGAAGTGCTGCTGTATAAGGTACTGTTAGCATTGTGGATGCCCCCCCCCCAACCTCAGGGAAACATGGCTGCCACAGCATCTCTCTCTCTCTCTCTCGCCGTCTCCTGTACGTCTGTGAAACCCCCACCTGATCTTATCCTCCGCCCCCATTAAGCTCCCTCTCTTTTCTCTCACTCCTCTTGTGTCAGTCCCACAGGACTTTGCATTGGTCGGGAGACGCTCTCCCTCTGCCTCTAACTGCGTAAGTGATCACACTGTTTGTATGGCCTCTTTCGTTTTTATCCAATTTCACACGCCCGGGCTTGTTTAGCAGCAGTGGGGGCCACAGAAAGCCGCAGTGCCCTTTCGCTTCAGTCTCCAGCCCCCACGCATTTTTTTCCTTCTCCATCTTACTCTCCTCTTTGCGTCTTTGCCTCTTTGCCTCCGCCCTGGCAGCAGCGGCTTTTGCAGTGGCAATAAAAGCTGTAGGCTTATACTTCCCCCTGTTTCCAATGAATGTGATTAGGGTTCTATTTTGGTCCGGGGCTTGAATCACACTCACCTGACATCATGTACTGAATCTGGGCTCTGCTGCTCTGTTCTTAACACAGTGAAGCACACACACACACACACACACGCACACTCTCGTCAAAAGCTGTAATGTAGCTGTGGAGTGTAATTGCTCATAATTGCCGTGTTGTGTGTTTGAATGAAGCCGCACTGAAGTTATCGAAGGCCAAAACATCTGATTATGTTTGTGAAATTACACCAAGAGACTTTTCTATGCCATTTAAAGCCGGTGTTTCCGTCACGGTACAGTTACGTAGTATGACGTTGTACCGGTGAGACAACGACGGCGACAACAGAGGACACACAGCAGCTCGGTTCGTGTCTGTGTTTGCTCAACAAGACGTCAAACTTTATATGAGAATAAAAACTGCGGGCGTTGAACACCGGTCACAAGAGAGCGACGCTTTTCTGTCAGCTGAGCCATACCGTACTGAACAATGACTCTGATACCCCAAGGGAGAGTTTGGGGCGGGTTATTTTGGTAATGCTCTTAATGTTAACGCAACAAAATGTACGTACGGTACCGAACAGTTCTATTTGGTGGAAACCTGATCTGTAGCAGTATTCTTTGTTACAACTGCTAAAAAATATAGGTTTTTGTCTGTGGAGCTCCCCCTACAGTTTGGGAGTACGTATTTTTCTACACCACCGCACACATCCATCCATCCATCGTCCACTGCCTTCTCCTCACTGTTGTAAAAAGCACTGCCGCGATGATAACTCACTCATGTTTCAGAGAACAGGGGTTTATTTCTAAACTTAAAATTAAAGCAGAGGCGGTAAAGAGGATGACATCGTTTAAAAACAACCAAAACAAAATAGTACATTACCTGTAAAAGAAATCTGACTTCTATGGATTTGTAAAAGTGACAGAAATGTTACATATGCTATCTTTAAAACGTTTGTCAACAGTGTGGCCTATTCATGGTTAAACAAATAACTGCTATAGCTTCTAAATAGCTAACAAATAGTACATCTCCATTTGTCGCTATAGCTTCTACATCTGCGTAGACTCTGAACACACATCTACACCAAGACCCTAACATCTTTAAATGACACTACCACAAGGGCTACTGCCTCATCCAAGGAAGGAAAGCACTTGAAATTAGAGAGGCAGTCTGAAGCTCTACTCTGGGAAGTGAGATGCCTGTGAGTGACAGCAGGGGTCACGGCTTCCCCGCCTGAGAGAGATATACCTGCACAAGCACGCGTGATTCAAGGACGTGATTAGCATCGCTGCGAACGCCCGGCGCGTGAGCACGCCGCTACCAGAGGGGCTTGCTGCTCTTTTGTTTCACAGATAGGAAACACTGAGGAGGGAAAACAATGCCATTCATCACAAGGTCAGGTCTGCGCCACGGCAAAGCTCAAAGCAGCAGATTGTGACCCGCAGAGGTGGAAATGAAGCTTTTGCACAGGAAATGAGGACATTTCATCTGATGATATTTAAAATGACGCAAACGCGGACAAGAAAGCAACGAATGTGCATAATTAAAACCTTATTCACATGACTGCAGCCACCTGCTTGACAACAGGTGTCGTGCACAGGTTCCGTGCTGAACTATTGCAGACAGGGCTTTAAGTGTAGTCATTAAAGGTCCAATATGGAATACTGGAAATAGCACCAAATGTCAAATGCAGTGGTCACCAGTGAAAACAGACAGTGACTTAACAAGTTATTTTGGAGTAACTCATACATTTTAGTCAAAGAACAAACTTTCTTTGGAAATAAATCTGTAGTTGCCTTTCAACTATTTCTGTCACCACCGAGCAGCTCATTCCTCGCCGCGTCTGTCATCGCCTTCAAGTGGAACTCATGAAAAGACACTGACGTCACAGAGAGGACAGGCTGATCTCTGAGCCGTCAGAAGAAACATAAATGTGCTCAAATGGGTTTTTATTGTGAAAAAGACAAACAGTGCCATTTGAAAGCAGCTTATTTATATACACAGTCTACTTTTCCCTGCAGTAATCCAATGTTGCACTGGCTCCCAAACTACCTAACTCTCTATCCTACCCACCTAACTACCTACCTACCTTTTCACAACCATTTCTTTTACAGATCATTTGTAAATCTGGTTAAAATTATGATGGAACATTTTAGAAAAGAAACTTTTATGAGCACATCTCCACAGTTGTGATGATGTTGTTGGGATTGTTGTGACAGACTCTGTCCACTAACAGACAGACAAGGCACATTCATCAAAACCAAGCAGTACAATTTGCCTTTGGGCTCACATACAATTAAAAACCTACAAGCCGTGCTGCTGCAGCTGGTAATTAAACACAAATTATCGCTGACTCGCTCGTCCCCGAGTCACTTTAAATTTTCATTTGAACTGACGAGATCTCTACTCTTGATTCACTCCTCACGTGACGTGGTTTCTCGCTGAACATTTAAATTTCTGGCAGGTCAGAGATCTGTCTCCGTGGTTTGAGAGGTTTTTATGCTCCATATGGCTTCTGTCAAAGCTTATTGAAATAACTTTTATCGTTGTGGGTGACTGAGAAGCGAAGCCTCTTCTTAAGTAAAACCAGACCAGACTGCACTCATCTCTTCCTGGCATCTGCAGCTAACACCATTAAGATGGTATGATGATAATGGGGGGAAGTTAAATGCACGTTGGGGACCAGTACTGTTTAAGAAAGTGCAATAAAGGTGCTATAAATGAAATATACATCGGGTCACTCACAGATTCATGGTCCGTCAGGTCAGCCAGCACAAAGCAGCGGTACTGCTGTTGGCCAACGAGTGCTTTGTTGTAGTAGCCGTTGTACTTCCTCTCATCGCCCAGAGTGAAGACGTCAGGCAGGGCGTCCACCTTGGCAGCGATGTAGGGCCGCAGGAAATCCTGGCTCTGTCTCCGCCTTCTCTGCAGACTGCTGTCAGCACCAGTCTCCAGGAGCTGCCACACGCAAAGACACAAGAGGAGACCACAGAGCTGACATTCTGTTTCAACAACGCAACATGACTGAATCAAAATGATCCCTGCAGACACGCGGAGTAGAAACGTTCTGTCAGGGTTTGGCAGCTAAGACTGCTTTACACTTTGAGTAGGAAAAAAAAACCATGTAGTTTAAAGTGGCAGTCCTGAAGAAGTGACTGTGGATTTTATGAATGAAGTAACACAGCGGGGGCCACACGGTGTTGTGATGGCAAGCATTATTGCCTCGTAGTAAGATGATTGGCAGGTCAGATTCTGGTTTGACCAGAAGGCCTTTCTAAGTGGGGTTTGCATGTTCACCCAGTGAGGGCGTGGCTTCTCTCCAGGTACTCTCTGGTTTAAAGACATGCAGATTTGGGATTAGATTAACTGGAAATCCTAAATTGACAGGTGACCGTTTCTTGGGTGTACCACGCCTTTTACCCCAAATCCCCCAAGTTGTAGGGCTGTTCAACCAAATTTCATCTGTCCCCACTCTGTTGCCCCTCTCCTAACACATCACCATTTTCATTATTTTATCGGCAATTTTTACCATTGTTACCTCATAAACAGTGCTGCTAGTATTCATAACCCACAGCACTCAGTAGAGTAGGATGGAAAAACCACTCCCTGAAGAAGGGATCGCTGACAAGAGGATGAAGCTCCAACAGCTTTATTTTAACTGAACTACTTAACCAAAGTGTAAAAATGTTGTTAAACATAGAACTGATAATCAAGACAACCTGATCAGGATTGAGTATGGCTCTCTATTTATTTACAGTATTACCCATGGATGAGAATGCACAGATGTTCCTGGCTGTTTCCATGAGGAGTCTCACTCATGTAGACTTGCATGTCCAAGATGCTGTTGCTGCTGAAGTTGCCTATGCTAAAGTCACTCGATCTGTACAGGTTCCCCAAACAGGATCTCCATCAATTCTGGGCAGCAGCTGCCTTTTTTCCCCCCAATACGTTTGGCAACCATTATGAGCTCCCTCTTCTTGATTCTAACACGTACTACTTTAAAAATGGTCTTAGGCTGCAGCACTTTGAGCAGGTCATTACAGCTTCCATGTTAGAAAAGATATTGAACTTCAAATAAAAAGTGACAGCCCAATCAAGTGGAGAATAAAGCCGGAGAAAACTAATGAATGAATGGAGCACAGTGATAATGAGCCTCTGTGGCCAAAGTAACATAAAGGCAGTTGCAATAAGAAAGTTCTAACCTCAACACCCGTCTGATATCTTCGGGATAATCTGGACACACTGTTAGAAAATCTCATCATTTCAGATAAGGTAACATGGATGATTTTCTGCCATTTTAACAGGACACAAACAGCTAATAAAAATCCAGAAGTATTTAAGTATAGTATAAACAGTATATTATTACAGCGTATAAGTCCTAGTTGTAGGAAAATTGCACTGTGGATGGTACAACACACTTTATGATTAGATATTAGAAATGGATTTGCCGAGTTTAAGGGCCTGCTGTGACCTTCAGAGGAAGTCACGGCTTCATTTCTGCTGGTCAGCAGAGTCTGTTCTTTCTGCGTGGGTGAGTGTGTGACACGTTTCTCGGCCACCCGCCTGCTACCTCGTTTTATTGTGAGCCTTATACCTGCCACAATTCAACGCTCAAGGTGACACTGACATGGGACATGAGGAAAAGTGTCCCCAGAGTCTGTGGAGAAGCTTGAGCCACACAAAGACCTCATATCGTCATGTGTTCAGCATCTCGACAGCACTAACAAAAACTTATTTTTGTCAAGAAAAGCAACAAAAATGGAACCTTCTGGAACAAAAATACTCAACAATGTCTCCCATTCTAATAACTTACTTTGAGATAAACACATGGTACTAAACGTTTGTTAATGTAAAAACTTTCCTCAAAAAATAAAGAAAACATACGAAAGCAGAGGCCCGTCGTCCGCAGCAGTTACTAGAGGCTTTGACTCCTCTTGGTTAAGTCACCATGATGTTTACACACCTGGAATTGGCAGTAGCACTACATCCCAACAACCATGGGATTTTAGGCAGATTTATTCTCAGGCTTCGTCAGGTTAGACTGAACCTGACGGCCTCGGGTCTCTCGTCTCCACAGATGTTACGTGGCAGTCGTTCCCAGTGACTGGGTCGAGACTCACAGATGGGTTTGTGGGAGATTTTTGGTGGGTCAGCCCATTAAATTGTTGAATTACTTCCAGGCTTTTGCGCTAGAATTATGAAATAACGGGCATAAAATCAAGTTGTGATTCATTTATCAAACTGATATCTCTTGGAAATGGCTGGTTTATGTACATACATTAATGTCATGGTAAAACTACTCAAAAATGTCCTTTAGTTACAATGGTTTGAAGAAACTCACTGTGCTACAGCTACAATAGATGTGGCCTCTTGTTATAAAAACACTACATTTATGCATATGCATGAATTTGTACCATAACTAGTTCAAATGCCAGTGAGTCTTGAGGAGACAAGGCAGACTGTGTGAGAGGTTGCCACTAAAGTCGTCGTGTTTCACTCTGGCAACAGTTCCTGTCCTTGGTTATGAACAAATCCCCAGAATATGTCAGACATAATGCTTCTGTTCTTCTATTCAGACCACTTTTTCTTTTTTTTTTCCACTTTTCTCCTTGTGCTCTCAGAGTCTTTTAAAAAGCTGTTTGACAAACTCCCCGGCAGCTGCCACTCGTCTTTCACTCAAAGTGGCTTCAGTCTCTTCACTCGGCCATAAAAGCCTGACTGATGAAGTGCTGCTGAGCAAGCTCTTATTACATTAGGTGCTACTGTCTAAGCAGAGGGCATGTGGCACTTTGTTGAGGTGACTGTCGGGTTCATGGTCACCAACTTGATCCAGGTTGTTCTTGCTTGTATGATCAGCTCAAGGGATAGTTTGCGTTACACTGGGAGGACTGAAAGCTGTTTTTTTATAACCTCAGCGCGATCTATGTCTCACCACAACTCTACTACAGACAAATGGGTGCCTGGATGCGACGGATTGGTTATTGTCCTGACATGCTGCAGTGTGAGTTATGGTATCTTGTTTCTATGTCCAATTGTTTCAGTTTGCCACAGATTTGCAGACAGAATTTACACCAAAGATGGTGAAATGAAAGATTTCTCTCTAAACAGGAGGATTACGCAAGACCCGGGGTTTGAAACCAGGTCAGAACAAGGTCCTTTCTGCATTTTTATTCCGGGTTCTCCAGTTTCCTTCCACAGTCCAAAAACATGCAGATTTGGGGATTAGGCAAATTGGACCACAGGTGTTTGTGTGAGAGTGAATGGTTGTTTGTCCCTATATGGTCCTGTGGTGGACTGGCGACCTGTCCAGGGTGTGACACCTGCTGGAGATTGGCAGTAGAAGATGGATGGATGAATTATGCAAAAAGTACTGAACCAAATTGTGCCAAATTTGGTAAAGGAATGGGAATTAGATGGGGAAGGAAACCCAATGAATTTTGGTCAGATCAGAGAGGAATTCCAGGATATTTTTAAACTGGTTTATAAATGTGCGTAAGTCCAGTAGATCCAGCAGCTGTGACATGGCGGTCATCTTTACTTGCTCGTTCTCTCCAATGAATGGCTCATGTTGTTGTTTTTGTTAGACGACAGTAGCACCAGAGTTCTCACATGGATGAAGTGGCAAAAGCAGAGTCGGGTGTGTGATGTATAATTTGTGGACATTGCAACCAGCAATTTCAGGCATCTACAGGTCCCACTCTTGACAGCACAGGCATTAATTCATCTGTGGACAGAGATTCACACCATCCTTCAGTGGCAAGTTCACCTTTTTCTGAAAATAATCGTCTTTTACTTTGTGTTTATCTTTGATTTAGCCAGGAGAGTCCCATTGAGATACACAGTCTCTTCTTCCAGGGAGTCCTGGTCGAGATAGCAGCACAAATTGCACAAATGGTTACGGAGACAAAACAATTTCAGATATAAAACTCACAACAGAATATAAAAGCTAAAATGGGGGGGTAATTAAAGGAGAGTAAAAAAGAGAGACATAATAAAAGTAAAGTGCAGAAGTATACAAGCCACACCAACAAGATCCTAAACCTCTGAACCTCTCAAAAACAACATGTGCTTCTCAGGCTCTTTCTCGGAGTTTGGCGTCGACTGAGGGAAACTCGCTCTACTTTATTTATCTGATGTGGACAATGAAAGTGAACCCAATTTGATGCTGTCCCTTGTCAGTGGACTATATTTGTAAAAAAGTGGCGTATATATAACTGATTGTCTGAGTGAATCCATTCTCATGCTAAGTGTTTGAATTAGTCTGCTTCTCCCTCTCGATCCTGAACTTAAAACAAACCAGCAATCAAGCCCGACAGTTAGGAGCGCGAACTAGTGTGTAACATGAATAGAAAATGTCTGCGTTAATCCCTTCAAAAGTCACGCACACATTTATTTCGCCTGTTGTGTTTTTAGCCGAGCTTGTGACACAGTGTGGGACAAAACAAGTGTCAAATTGGAACTGTCATTGTCCCCATCACCACTATAATGGGAACAATAAAACTCAGCTGACATGTTTTGATAGCTTTGTTTATTCCATTCTCAATAGGCTTTCACGTGGAGCACCGTGAGTCTGCGATTGTTGTGACAGAGCGAGATGAAATAACAGTTTCAGAGACAAGTCCCAGGTGCTTCAAGATATTGGAAAGACTGTTGTTTGACGTGGACAAAGTCCTCACACCAGCATGTATACTTGGTGGTGTGAACAATGGGGGAATGGTAAATGGTTTGTATTTATATGTTGTTTTTCTGGTCTTCATGACCACTCTAAGCTGTGTTATGTTACACATCAGCATGTAGACGAGCAGAACCAGGGAGCAAACCCACAATCTTCTAGTTGAAAGACGACCTACCATACCACTGATCCATGGTTGCCCCGAGAGAACGTTTGTGTCATTCATACTACCAGTGTATTACTGACTCTGAATCCGGAGTGATTCAATCATAAGTGTTTTAAGTTCAGGTGTAAATCCTGGATATGTCTTCAGACATGCAGACACGTTTAAGGCCGTCTCCTCAGCTGACAAACTTTGGTCCACAGCAGTTTCACAGAGAAGTATTTCCTCTGAAGGTTTCCACCGTCATACCGTCAAAAATGTTGTTCTCGCAAACTTAAACAGGAGCAGGCGAGGTGGAATAAGCACACGACGTGAGTCGAGCGAGACATGACTGAAGTGTTTCAGAAGTGGATTCTACTGCTAAAGAGGAAGCTGGACCTTCAGACCTTCAGCAGGACTTCAGCAGCGCTCCACAAACAGCTGTGTGGATGCAGTCTGGATGAGAAATACTACGGTAAAGGACAGAAACAACACAAAACCTGAGACGCTGTACAGTAGTGCTGTGTTTCCATCAGGGTACAGTACCGTTTGGAATGGTAAAGTCCTCGGTCAGGCTTGTGTTTCCACTGAGAACAGTACCTTGGTATTCGGTAGGCGGGGTGTGGGTGGAATGCTTGGTTTGTGGCTGTTTGTCTCGTCATCCATGGGATATTCACACCAATCACGAGAGATCATACCGTACCATTTTACTCTGGTACCCCAAGGGAACGGAGCGGTTGGGGACATTTATGTTGGAACTATTCCTAATGGAAACGCGAGAACAATTATGTACCAAACCAAACTGTTTGTTAGAGGTTCTGCACTGTTACCATTTCCTGACATTTCTCTATCAACTAATTTTATGAAGACGGGGATTTACTGACTCATTATGTGTTGTTTTAGCTTCCCTCCACTGGCTCACGTCTGTTTTTCGTATTGATTTTGAACTTCTATTAATTGTTTTTAAAGCCCTCAATGGTATGGCCCCCCTCTTGTATCTTTGTGAGCTCCTGCGTTTCCACAAACCAGACTCAAGTCAAGAAGTGACAGGGCCTTTGCCTGCAGACTCCGGAACAGTCTCCCCATCTATTAGAACCTCCCAGAGCCGAGAGACTTTTAAATCCTCCAAAAAACCCACTTCTTCTCTCAAATTTGATGTTTTTCTCATCTATTTATGTATTTATGTATTTTTGTGCCGACTGCGGTCGTTTTAAAGGTGCTCTAGAAATAAAGCTTGAGTTGAGTTGAGAAACAAATCATTTCATCACTCAATTAAAAAAAAAAAAAAGTCGTCACTATAGGATTAGTCATGTTCAGGTGAACAGATAGAGAATGAAAGGCCTTTATCTACTTGAGCGTGGTTGGTATTATGTCAATGTATTCATGCGACAACTGTTTTTCCCTCACAACGAAAGTGTGAAGATGTGATGTGTGAACATTTCTGTTAGCAGCAGCAGACTCCTCCCACTCATTCAAAGGTTATGAAGAAGCAAACTGTGGCAGATGGAGATTTAGTGATGAGCGCTTTCCTTTAGAGCCGCTGCCAGTATAAACTGCAACCTGACGATGATTTTGGCAACACCTTGAATCCTGTTTGTTACACATTTCACTTAGCGGGAGTGACTCAGCACTTAATCCTCCACCCATGCAGAGATTACACAAACATAAACCCAAAAAAAAAAAAAAAGCTGTCATGCAAACTGAAAATTGGATCTTGTGGACTCTTCAAGAAACAAGTTTAGACGGTAAATAAACTTTGACCGAAAAAAACACCCACACAATCTTCTCACCACAAACACAAAGTTGTTGACTCGACATTAACCGTGTAAAAAAAATTAATGCAAGACACTTCCCATCAGCCACTGAGCCGACAGGAGGCTGCGGCGCTGCTCATCAATCACAGTTTGACAGGGAGATGCAAATGCACAAACAAACGGCCTGTAAGACGTAATCTACAGCCAAATTATACAGATTCCACACGTGTAAGATAATGCTGTCATTTCACACTCTGGGGCAATATATCTTTAAAAAATAAACTTTATTTTATGAGTTCAAAAAATGGAAAAAACTATCACCTATAGGAACGTCTGCTCCACACGAGAGAATAATAGTCTAGATTTTGGACCCAATCTGACAATGGTGAGTGTCTTCAGATTTGAGGCTGATTTGAACAGATTATCCGACCAAATTATCCTGCAGTGTGAGGGATTAACAGACGCAGCCGAGTCTTCCCGATTAGTATTAAACACGTTTGATGTTTGTTTGTGTACTTTTGTTTAGGACCGCACAAAACATCGCACACAGGCACACACAACAGCTATTAACTGACGTCAGTCCGCCTCCATGTCTCTTTATATTCCCTGAAATCGTCAAGTGCGTCAACTTAAGTCAAGTGAACTTGTGACTTAAGTGATCAAAAATCCATACAAAATACCAGTAAAATAGTGACATAAAAAAGTAGTCAAATGGAAAAACCTACATAAAAGTGTCTGGGTTGACTATTCTAATCCTGAAGTGAAGGCCAAGGAGAAGAGGTGGGTCTTTAAAAGGGATTTAAAATGTTCAATGGCGGCAATCTGGGGGCAGATTTAATTTCCATGGGTAACTCATTTCCAAGTTTGGGGGCAACTAGAGAAAAGGCCTGATTGCCCCAGGGTTTTTAGTTTAAGAGCAGCCAGTTATTAGACCTCAGAGATTGGGATGGGGGGTGTGAAGTAGTTCGGAGAGGCAAGATGGTGCCAAACTGTTAAGAGCTTTAAAAACCAACAATCAAATCGATCCTAAAACGAATAGGAAGCAACACAGGTGTGATGTGGTCCTGTGTCTTGACTGAGTCTGTGCGCTCTCAGGATTAGAACATTAGTTTGCTGTGTCTGTGGTCTCCCACGTTTTTTTAAAATCAAGTCAGATTTAAAAATCCTCTAGTGTGAGGCAGGGATTAAAGCTACAGATTTACCTAGAAAAGGTGGTGAGATTAAAGTTCAGAGATACAGGATGAAATAAGAATCTAAACATTGATGTTTGACTGTTTGATTGTCCAAATGCCCCCGTGGCCTGTAACTATAGAAATCCATGTGGAAGACGAGACGAGACAATGGCAATATGGACCCACGTGGATCCGATCTGATCACTTATAATAATAATAATAATATATAACATGAACAATTGGTTCAGAAAGATCAGCTTCTGATCAGGTATGTTTACAAATGTGATTTAGGCTGCAGACAAAACGAGGCCTTAGTTAGTGGAGGCAATAACAAACACATTCATGTATTCATCATTCATCATCAGTGCAAAAAGCTGCGCCGTAAAGCCAAACAATCACAACTCTTTCACACATAAGTGTGTTTCCAGTGCAGAAATGGCCAGTGAGTGACTGTTTTGATATAATTCCTCTGATAATCAGCAGAAAGGTTCTTAGAATAAAGCAAACACATGATGAGGAAATGTACTTTTGATTAAGAAAAGATGGAAAAAAAAAACCCCCATAAACATGATAAACAACACAATAATTGTTAAATGTATAAACAAATAGACGTGGTAGTTAAATGAGATCTCAGCGTGTTTTGGTGAGAGACAACAAAGCTGTTTTACTTGAAATGCCCTGACTGAAAAAAAAGAAAAGACAATAGCAATAAATAACACCACAAGTAATTAATTTCTTTCAAACGAAAGTAAGCTTGTTGTCTTTGTATAATTCACTAGGGCTGAAACCATTTTGTTTTGTTCTGATTTTCTAAAATGTGAATATTTCTGGTTTATTTGCTCCACAGAATCATTAAAATTGAATAATTTAGGGTTTTTTTGGACAAAAGACATTCAAGAAGATCATGATTTTCACGTCTGATAAACCTCAATCGAAATTTTTCCACATTAAAACACTTAATGGACTAAAACAAACAGTTGTTGCAACCCTAATATTTTGCTCCATTGAAGTTATTCTCTTACATCTATTAGACAGTTTAGCTTTAAAACTTCACCTAAAGGTATCAGTAGTCCAAAGGAAGTGGACATCCACTCACCTCATGTATGTCCATGTCTTCAGGCGTCTCCCATTTGTTCAGAGACGCTGCAGAGACAGGGACGACCACGATGTAGAACCACCTGCATCAAACACACAGAAACACAACCTCTGTGTCACACACACACTCACTGTAGGAGAACAACTCTGGTTTGTTTAGAACCATGGTTCTCAAACTGTGGTACCACCAGTGGTACGCAAGCTTCCTCTGGTTGATGATAATGGTCTTACTTCAAGAGTTCAATATTTTCTCAGGTGGTACTGAAAGTCAGATTATAGTCAGACTGAGACAATTCGGTTTTCTGACACGTTAGTCCGACTAAACTCGGGCTAGTCTTAGTCGGACTAAGACAACTAATAAATTTCTTTTTTTCCTCCGCATATAAACTCAGACTGGGCAAGTTGTCCGATTGCCTGTCTTAGTCCGACTATGACCATAAAGCTCGATTAAACTGTGCATGTAAACGTACTTAAATCAACCACGTAGCATTAACGGTTACTCAGTGCTGAAACGTCAACAGAAAGTGATTCTTCACCCCCTTCATCCGGGCCCACTTCTCATATTACAGCAGCATACTGCGAGGGATTTCTTCAGAGAAACAAACACTTGAAACACAATTAAGTTGCAGTAATTGGCAGCGGCCGTCTTCTTGACGGAGTCGGGTAATAACACGAGTAAAAAATAAAAGCTTCTCCTCAAGTGCACGCTCCCCTTTTGCTCTGGGATTCTCTGCGCTGATTAGTTGTGTTTTTAAAAGTCTCCTCTCTGAAATAAATTGCTTTCTGGTGTAAGGGGGGGTCAGCAGGAAGAGGCAGTGTGGTTGTTTGTAAAATGGCCGCGTGGTAATCACATCGTTGTCGGGACGAAATGTTTTGTTTGTTCTTAAAACTCCGGTGACCTGAAAGAACCGTGGCAGTGGATAATTGGGTGGATATGAACAGGCTGTAACAGGACAAGAAGTAAATAAAGCAGACTTGTAATGGCCGCTGTAATGGCCGCCCTGCAGGCAGGCTTGTATCTGAGTTATTGATTTGAACACACACACACACACACTCCCCCTCACATCGCTCCACTGTTATCAGGGAAACTTAATACATAATGTAAACACACGACTGTATCTGCTATCGCTGTGAAGATGCAACCGACGCAGGCTGCACGCGGTGGTTCAGCGGCTCATAATCTGTGACAATCGACTGCAACACGAAGCCAACACACATTAAATCACATGATTTAGTTAAATTCATACGTACTTCATTATCATGGAAGTGATGACTTCTTCTCATTCATTATTTAAAGTCCTGCACGTTCTATTTTCATTTAATTATGTTTGTTCTCTCCTTTTGTTTAGCAATTTAATTAATGTTGTTGTAATTGTGCAATAACATTAAAGATATTCTATCTTCCACCAGTCATGAGGATTTTCATAGTTAATCTGTCGATTATTTTTTAATGGGCAATATTGAAATGCCGCCTGGAAGAGCCAATCACAGATGCATTCACACCTGCATTCACACCAGCATTCACACCTGCATTCACACCAGCATTCAGCATTCACACCTGCATTCACACCAACATTCACACCTGCATTCTCACCAGCATTCACACCTGCATTCACACCTGCATTCACACCTGCTCCTTCTTAATCCGGTTTGTTTGGGGAGGTGTGAATGCACAACCAGAACTCTGTACACCAAAGAACTGAACTGTCTCGGTTCAAACCAAATTCAGGAAGCGGACTACAACACAGGGCATTGTGGGTAAACACAGTGTGTAGACAGACAGACAGACAGACAGACAGTCAGATAGATAGATCGATAGATAGATAGATAGATAGATAGATAGATAGATATATAGATAGCCAGACGGATAGATAGACAGCCAGACAGATAGATAGATAGACAGATAGATAGACAGACAAACAGATAGACAGATAGACAGATAGACAGACAGATAGATAGACACTGACAAACAGACAGATAGATAGATAGACAGATAGACAGACAGACAGATAGACGGATAGATAGACAGACAGACAGATAGATAGATAGACAAACATACATAGATAGATAGACAGACAGACAGATATATAGATAGACAGATAGATGGACAGACAGATAGATAGATAGATAGACAGATAGATAGATAGATAGACAGATAGATAGACAGATAGATAGATAGATAGATAGACAGACAGACAGACAGACGATAGACAGACAGACAGATAGATAGATAGACAGACAGACAGACAGATCTCTTATGTATGTGGAGGGTACAGAAGTTGTCCTGCATTAAAACAATAGATGAACGAGTTTTCTTGTTCATCTCACGAAAGTGTGAAAGAAAACTGAGACCAGCTGACTCCCAACTGAACCGAGTCCAGCAGAGACTATCAGGTGTGAAAATGACAACAGAAACATTTCACAGTCTAGTTTTCCATCATAAAGAAAATCCTACAGACGCCACAGACCTGACAGGGGCTCCTGCAGGCGCCTGGGGCAGACTGACGCTCACTTTCCCGCCCTCCTCCACGTCCTGTTGGTAAACAGCAGGCTTGGTCTTCAGCAGGTCTGGAGCCGTCCTGATGGAGACCTGCTGCTGGAGGCCGCCGGCGCTGTTCCCCCGACTCATCAGCACAAAGGAGTAATCAGTGTCGGGCTGCAGCTGCGTGATGAGCTTCCTCTTCAGGCTGCCCTGGACCTCCACACTCTGCTGGTTGTACAGGATCTGAAAGGCACGAGGAGATTCTTTCACACAAGTGTTTACCACACGGTAAATGTGTCCTAACTCAAACTACACTGGCACGTTCACAATTTACTAGTATACATGTTCAGGAGCGATGATCAGGTTTGTAATTTAAAGCTCCACCAAAACACTGCCAGACTTCCCCCTGCCTCCATATACCAACCATTCTCTTCAAACCTTTTCCTTTATACCTCACTCATGTACATACTGTATATATAAAAATATACAGCACCACCACCCAAAGCCACAGCTGCCCTATATGAAAAACATTGGTAATTATCAAAAATAAATGTTCATGTTTCTGCAACGGTTAATTCAGCAGTATGTAGAAGCTCTTTAACTGAAAATGATATTTTCACTGCTAAATATAATTATTATTGTTATCAATGTATTGTTTTACAAAAAAAGGACATTATTAGTGTTATTATTATTATCATCTCTTGATTTATAGTCATTTACTTGCATTCCTGTACAGAAAAATTTGTTTTAGTGGTTGAATATTAGCCTTTATGGTTCATATACAGGTCTCAAATTTACTTTTTACTTTGTATAAAAATGTGAATTCAAGGTTTGTTATATTTATAAATAATACCATTTTTAGTTTAAGTTTCCATTCATGTTTCCTCAGGCAGTCTAATCAATTTGTTAAACACTGTATACATATATAAAAACTAAATATTAATAAATATGTCATATTTGACTGGTCATCAAAATTAAAGAAAAAAAAAACCCTTTGGGATTTTTAAAAGAAATACCGTTTTACTGACATTTATCAACATTGATCAAGTTTCTGTTGAAACAATAATAACATTCTTCCAATCATTAAACGCTCAGCTGACGTTTTACTCGTGTTTATTGTAAACGTTTATGATTCATTTCAGGTTTCTTTGCAGCAGAATGTGCAGGTGCTGGATCTCGCCCTCTCTCTCTCTCTGAGCTGCTCTGTGATTGGTCAAAGTCTCTTGTCACCGGCCAATCTCTGAATTTCAGGGCCATTCTGAGATATTTAAACCTGTCGATCAGAGGCCATGCAGCAGCTACAGACGATGATGTAAAACCTTTTATTAAATCTTCCTCCTGCTGTGTTTCATGTGCAGTGGTTCTGTTTATACATTTCTCTGGTTCCACTTTGCACCGACAACAAACTTCATGACCTCCAGTGCTTCCTGCGCCGTGTGAAAGTCTCAGTGACTCACTTTGTTACAAGGGGGCTCAGTAAATTAAGTGTGATTTAGCCGTGTGCTATTATTCACCTGGCGATCCGTGATCATAAACTTTTGTTTTTGGCACTTGAGCTCATCATCAGAGCGACGTGGTGCCGCGTCGCTGAGTGACAGGACAGACAGCGAGCGCTTAACAAATGGCCGGTCGTAAAAGTGTGGCAGCAGCAGCAACAACATAAGTAGCATCAGCAGCAGCAGCAGCAGCATCAGCATCAGCAGAATCAGCCACATCAGCAGCAGCAGCATCCTCAGCAGCTGAATATGGTGCAAATTGATTTTACCCCCCTCATGATTTATGGGGCAGCTGTGTTAAAGAGGCTGAGTCAGCAAAATGTTTCACAAAGTCATTGTTTTGTCAGGTAATTGTGTAAAATATGAAAGTAGAACGTGCAAAAACAACAACAATTTCCTCATTATAATCCCATCACGGGGGGAGTTATGTAACCACTAACGCAGGGGTCTCAAACTCGCGGCCCATGCAGCCCCCCCAGGCGATGTCCTGCGGCCCTACACTTGTTTTAAAATGTTATCACATTATTAAGTGTTTTTATTTTGACTCTGTTTGATTTTAAATCACAAGTTTGACATTTGCAGATGCTGCTGCTGTTTCACTGTCAAGTCTTTCCTGTTTCTTATGTGTGTGTGATTTTTTACCTTGAGAGGAACTTGAGACTTGTAGGATTCGGGCACTTCCCAGGTCAGCAGGACGGACGTCTTCGTCACGGCCGTCACTCCAAAGTTCTTGGTGAACACTGGGGGAAGGTCTGGATGATTATTAGGAGGTTACTTTAACCATGAATATAACATATAACTGAATAATTGATGAACTGGTCACACACACGATGGCACTTTTCCACTGCACGGCACGGCACATTTTTTTTGCTTTTCCATTAGTGATAATAAGGTTCCAAGCAAGCAGAGCCAAATACTGAAATGTGACGTCAACAGACTGGTCAGAGTGTGTCGTCACTGAAGAGTCATGAGCGCGACGTCCGACACAAGAATCAAACCAAACCATGCTGAACTGTAGATCAGTTTAAAAAGACTTAAAAATCCCTAAAAAAGTGTGTTAATCGCCAACATTTAGCAAAGGAAATATCAATATTTAACAGAGAAGTCTGTGCTGCGTTCAAGTACTGAACCATTCTGTGAACAAATCTTTTGAATCAACTGATTCTAATGATTCACTTACACCCGAAACAACTGCTTTACGAGTCACTGTTTTTGTTTGTGCCGTGTAGAAAACCACGTCACAGCAGTTCCGCTATGACGACTCCGCCCACGTTGAGGAAGAGCTATAGTAATGGAAAACGAATGGAACCGTGAAGCGCCGTGCCGTGCCAAGGCGAAGCGAGGCGTGCCGGGACTGTGTCGTGGAAAAGCACCATAACATTCATCAGAAAGAAATCAGCGTGATGACAAAGTATCTTCTCAGCGACACAATGACTCGAAGCTGTGCCAGAAAATTCATCTTTTGCATGTTGTTATATCACATTGTCACCACTAAAACAAGACTTAAGAATGAGAATTAGAGCATTACCCATGGACTAGATTTACAGTAGATGTATCATATAAATTCAAGAGTCTGGTCAGACTTTGAGGGAGGGACCTGATGATCTAAACCTAAATGAGTCTAAATCCTGCTGAGTTTCACCACTTCTGATAAAAGTGCTTCACTGGAACTGATTCTACTGAACCTTGCTTTGAAGCATGTCGCTGTCGTTCCACCGCAGTGAGCGAGAGAGCGACAGGAGCAGAGCCATGACGGTGGTTGTGTCAGAATCACAAAAAAACAATGAAAGTGTAAAAACACATGTAGGCGTTTCACCGAAAAAGGTCCAGTGTCTAAAATGAAGGTGAAATCAATGAAAATGATTTTTATTTACATTTTTGCAATAGCTTTGACGGATTGTATCATATTATCACTTTTTATCTGTCCCATATCTGATCCAGTGATCAATACTGACCAATGCCCTAATAAAAATCTTGCATAGTTACGCTGTAAGTTCTGTTCTGCTCAAAACTAACACTTACACTGCTTTAATGATGGTGTGTGTGTGTATTTACTGCTGCTTCCAATGCCCAGTTCAGTACATTTTGAAACTCTAACCACAGAAAGTAGCTGTTTGTGTATCCGTGGACACAGATGAAGAGCAGAGATTCACCGTCGACAGACTTCCTTCTTCCCACCTGTGAGCAGAGAACTGAAGGAGCCTGACCGATTCTACTTGATGATTTTCCATCCCTCCTACTGATGCACAGAACCTTTCCACCACTGTGCACTGACCTGGTTTATATGAACAGCTGTGCTCACCTGACACCTAAAAATAATCTGGTCACACCCGTGCACGTCTGTGCAGGGAGATTCTTTTTTTCAGCCCCTAAATGATGAAATAATGGAGTAATGCAGCGAGTGCTGAGGTCAAAGATGAAGCTAAAGAAGGCATCAGCGATAAAACACCTGCAGTTCTCACCTGGCATGGACATGGACATGGTCCTGCTCTGGATGCTGGGGCTGATGGGACCTCCCCCTTTACTGGTGAAAGCCTGGACTCGGATGTCGTAGGTCGTGTCGGGCTGCAGACCCTGGACGGTCATGCGCGTCTCCGTGGTGACGTTGGTGTTGTTGTGCTGGCTGTTGATGTCTCGGTACACCACCACGTACTTGACGACCTTCCCGTTCCTCTCGGCCAGAGGGGGCGGGTCCCAGGCCAGCTGGGTGGAGGTGGCGGTCAGGCCGACCACACTCAGATTCAGCGGGTAGCTGCTGGGAATATCTTCCGGGGTGCTGATCTCCTTCACGTACTCCTCCCCGTTGCCGGCGCGGTTTTTGGCACACAGTTTGAAGACGTAGGTGGCTCCTTTGTGGAGGCCGGTGACCGTGAAGTGATCGTCGGTCTTTCTGAAGTCTTTGACGGTGAAAGCCTCCTCCTCTGCTCTCTTAAACTGCAGCTGATAACCCACGTGCTCCCCCACCATCTCTTTAGGAGGCTGCCACTGGATCAAGGCGGTGTTCCCAATGGTGGTGCTGATCATCATGGTGGGCTTACCGGGCACTGGAAGACACAGGTCGGCTTCATCATACAGCACTATGGCTACAGAGATGGTACCAAATCACATTCATTCTCCATCTGTGTAAAATGTAACCCATGAAGATGTGAGCAGATTAGGTCTCTAATCTAAGCAGACGGATCAGATATTACCCCGTCAATGCGACTCGGCGGTGGGGAATGATGTAAACACACGTGTGTATAATATCTACAAATCAAATTATTCTCTTTCAAAAGGTGCAATGAATGTCTCCCCCATGTGGACACGAAGCTTTCAAATATGAATCACTTTTGAAAGACAATGTAGGCGGGTCCTCCTGAAACATCTCACGTCAAAAGTGCCAACAGTAAATACTAACATACTCCCCTCTCGTGACCATGTGAGACCACGGAGCCGGCGAACACAAGTCAGCATCTGTTTTACATGCTTCTGTTCGCTATTCTTAAAAAAACGTGTTTCCTCTTCCTCGCTTCCTCCAACTCTGCTCGGCGATAGGGAACATTTTCATTTGTACATATACACTGTAAATAAAAAAACTATTGTAGCACTTCTGTTTTACATTGTTTGCAGAATTGATGTGAAAAATCACTGAGCCTGAAATGAGCTTCCCCCCCTGTTTTCAAAGAGCACAAACTCAGCACACACCTGCTCCTGTGGTGGTGACCACCTTGGCTTTGCTGCGCGCTCCATCGCCCTTAGTTGTGTATGCGGCTACAGTCAGTGAGTAGGTCGTCTCGGGGAGAAGGCCGGTTATCATGGCCTCCTGCGTGGTCGAGAGACACAGAGGAGAACAGAAAGAGAGAGAAAATAGAGAGAGAGCCCGTTAAATTGGCTGTTGTGTTGTCAGCCAGGCACTCGGGCACATTAAACAAGTCAAGCAAACACAACACGGTCCCACTCCCCGACCCACTTAAACTGCTCTTTTGAGGGAAAAGTCAATTGAGGGTGAGTGAACCTGCAGTTCATTCACATCAGATGCTCCATTTGGTTCATGCTTCCTGCTGCTTGACTTTACTGTTCAACTCTTAACAGCAGTGGTAATGTCCATCCACAGATGCTCCCCACTCATTATTGGCTACTCTGTGTCTTAAAAAAAGGTTGGGCAATGACTACCTGCTGCCCATGTTTGTCTTTTCTGATTAGGAGAAGTGTGCAGTTCATGAATAAATGGCCAGATGAGCTGAATCAGTTGATTTGGAGGTGGGGAATTGCCCACAGGGCATTGTAAATGTGTGCAGCAAAATTGCTGGCACAATCCTTGGTGACCTTGAGCCGGTGAACATGATCAGGGAACTTAAAGGAGGCCAAATCAATCCTTTAGGATTGTGGCCACCTCATGCATATGAGGCCTGTTGCTTCCATCCGAGTGCGCGTACAATCCGCCAGGATGAAAACCAACTGATTCAAAAGTAATGCATCCCTGCACTATGATTGCACATGATTTGTGATTGTTTTTGTTACAGGTGTTGCAGGAAGTGGGTCACTAAGTTGAAATGCACTGTTATTCCCTGCATTTCACCATTTGCCAGTATTTTTTCTCAACAAAAATAAGGTCTAAACTTTGTGTTTAGTGATTATTCTATATATAAATAAATGACTTAAACATGGAACGCACATAACTGACTCATTTGAGATCAAATCAGTCGCCATTTTCACACATGAACTCTCTTTTTTTTGTAAGTATGATGAATTGAGTGAGTAATTATCTGAGTCAGGAGATCCCCGGCCTTCTCACACGGGCTCAATCACACTTTATCTACGGATATCCGTGGCGTTCTTTCCAGAAAATCTCAGTGGCTCAAAAATGTGCCCAGTTGGTTTAATGATGAGTTATCAAAGGGAAACAGTAGACTGGAAATTTGCTGTGGTGGCGACTCAAGTTTGGCAACATCCTCCACTGAAGGTCCGATCAGATTCATCGGATTGAGGACAGTACTTCTACTACCGGTGAATTCAAACATTAGGAATTCAATGACTGGGTTAATAATAAACAGGTAAATTCATATTTGTCATCCACAAAATCCAAGCACACGCCTCCTCTGACAAAACGACCGAACGTACGTAATTCTTCTTTATTCAGCCACATATGAGACTCCCTGTTTGAAAGGGAAAACCTCTGTCGACATTTATCACACGGCACATCACTTTGATACAGTTTATAAAAAATTCCTCTCATGACAGGAAGTAAATATGATCTCAGAGACTCTTATAACACAGTGTGATTACTGGTACCAGAGCATCATTTTACCCCCTCAAAATGCCCCCCAGAGAAGTTTTGCAGGTTGTGATGAGAGAAAAATGGCAGCAGGGCGGTGACAGAGCTATAAGACTGTGTGTGTGTGTGTGTGTGGATGACAGTTCCAGAGGAGAACACACAGCAGGTATCTGTTTTTCCCCCTCTCATCAATCCAGCACCTCCGCCTGCAGCCCGGGGTCTTTCAGTGGCACCGAGATGACAGTGCAAATTAGCAAAGCACTGCAGGAGCAGCCGGGGCTTCCAGAAACAACCAGAGCTCTAATTATTCTTTTATAGCTGCTGATTCCATATCTATCACAGCACGTTCAAAAGGTTCTCGCTCCTCATGCTAATTTGAAAGCACACAGCGCGGACCTGAGGAGTTAAGACGTATATTGCCTTGAGTGTCTTCTGCGGGGCGAAGGAGGTGAAAGATAAGAGAGAAATGTCACTCATGCAAAGCTTCTAAAATCTC